>NW_008338858.1:632896-633522 GCF_000622305.1 Nannospalax galili | reverse complement strand
CTTAAAAAATTATATTGGCCCCTTTAATCTTTGGTTACACTTTCCTTTTGGGTGTTTAAGGCCATACAGTTGGCCCAGATAAACCAATTTATTTTTACTCTTAAGGTTGTTTGAGGATCTGTTCCTCAGGGGTTACATGGGCTTGGGAGGAGCCCCTGGCTCCTTTCTTTGACCAGGTCTGTCTATGTGAAGATAAGTCAAAGGTCCTGCTCAACCCTGGTTGGCTTCGCTTGGAAACATGGAAGAAATATTTCCTCTGTGTTGACCCTCCGCTTTGTAGACTGGACACTGGTTCATGTCCATCTCATGGGGTCTCATCAGCCTCCTTGATCAAGAGGACAGGTGACCCACCACAATTAGAGGACATTTTTAGAGATGCTCATAGTCCTCTGGAATTAGTCAACCTAGGAAGGCAAGGAACAAAAACTGTCCTTTATGTCCCTCTGACCAAATTAGTATAGGCCTCAAAGTATGTCTATTAAACATCCAAGAAGGTTAGGCAAAGACCCATTGTTCTCAGGTAAACCTTACCTAGACATATATTTCTTGATCTGCTATGTATAATTTGTCAGTAGGTTGTAGGAGTAATATGGTTCCCTCTGGTTTTCAAAACTAGCTAGGCATTG
>NW_008338858.1:608507-632262 GCF_000622305.1 Nannospalax galili | reverse complement strand
CCATATCCTCTCCAACATTTGGTATCATTTGTTCTCTTGATCTTAGCCAGCCTGACTGTGGTAAGATGAAATCTTAAAGTGTTTTTAATTTTCATTTCACTAATTATTAGTGATGTTGAGCATATTTTAAGATGTTTCATAGCCATCTTTACTTCTTCTTTTGAGAATTCTCTGTTCAGCTCCTTAGCCCATCTTTTAATTGGGTTACTTCTTGTCTTGATTCTCTGTTTTTTTGAGTTATATATTCTGGATATTAAGCCTCTGTCAGATGTGTCGCTGTTGAAGATTTTCTCCCATTCTCTGGGTTTTCTCTTCATTTCCCTGGTTGCCTCCTTTGATGTACAGAAGTTTAGTTTAATGAGGTCCCATTTGTTCATTTTTGACCATGCTTCCTGAGTAATTGATGTCTGGTTTAGAAAATTCCTTCAGCCTATTTATGTCATGGAAGATTTTTCTTTCCCCTTTGAGTATAATAGACATTTTGCTGAGTATAGTAATCTGGGTTGGCATCTCTGGTCGTTTAAAACTGGGAATACTTTGATCCAGGCTCTTCTGGCTTTCATAGTTTACACTGAAAAGTCAGCTGTAATTCTAATGGGTTTTCCCTTATATGTGACTTTTTTCTCTTTTGCAGCTTTCAGTATTGTCTCTTTGTTCTATATGCTTAGTGTTTTTACTATGATATGCCATAGAGCATTTCTTTTCCAATCCTGTCTGTTTGGTGTTCTGTATCCTTCTTATATTTGTATGGCCATGTCTTCCTTTAATTTTGGGAAATTTTCTTCTATGATTCTGTTTGTGATCTGGTCCATGCCCTTATCTTGGACTTCTTCTTCCTGTATGCCTATGATTTGTAAGTTTGGTCTTTTGATGGTGTCACACAATTCCTGCATATTCCATTCTTGTGATTTCTTGAATTTTTCATAATCTTTGCTTGAGTGGTCTAGTTTGTCCACTTTATCTTCCAGTCTTGATATTCTGTTTTCCATTTCATTCATCCTATGGGTGAGGCTTTTTCCTGTTATTTCTAATTGGCTAACTGAGTGTTTTACTTCCTTCTTCATTTCAGCCTGAGTAGTTGTCAATATTTCTCGCTCTTTTCTGAATTCCTTCAGAAGTTTATCCCTATCTTCCTTCAGTTCTTTGATTTCTTTGTTTGTGTGTTCTTTAAATTCACTGAATTCTTTTATCATGTTTATAATTGTTCTTTTGAGTTCTATGTCCTGCATTATCTCTAGGGGGTTCTCATTGTACTCCTCTAGAGGACTATTGGTATTTGGTGGGGATAAGTTATTTTGGTTTTTCATATTATTATTTTTTCTGTCATTTTGACATGTGATTTTCTTTTGTAGTTTCTGATTCTTGTGTGAGACAAGCCTTCAAGTTTAGGTCTGCTTCTTTTTGTAAACTTCATGTGTCTTTGTGGTTTACTTTTGGGGCATGAAAAGCTGGTTCCTCTAAGCTTCCGGTTCTCTCTCTTGATTTTATATTGGAGTGGCCAGATTGCTTTTGTCTTCAGGAGTTCCCACAGAGGTCCACATCAGGTGAGGATCAGATGCTCTCAGGCTTTCTCCTAACATCTGGATCCCTCCAGGAAAGATTTTGGTCTCAGGAATTTGGGAGTTGGACTGGCCTGGGAGCAGGGCCTAGGAAAGTTGCTGGTCTCCAGAACTCAGAGATGCAAATGGAGATGTGTGCAGGAAGAGGCCACAAGGGCTCCTGGGGACTGCACTGAGGAGCTGGGTTGGTCTGGATGCAAAGGATCAGGAAGCCAAAAGGTCAGCCCTGGCGTCCAGGATAGAGGCTGGAGGGTTGTCCAGCCCAGGGAAGCAGAGGGAGGTGAGGGCGGGGCCAGGCCCAGAGTGCTACTGGGGACCCGAGAAGGAACTGGGTTGGTCTAGATGCAAAGGATCAGGAAGCAGTATTGGTTCCCCATTGGGGCACCAAGACAAGGAATGGGACAGGACCCGGGCTAGGAGGAGAGACGGGGGGATGGGGGGATGGGGGGGATGGGAGGGTGACTGAGGCTGGGGGAGTCCAAGTGCCGAGGGCGCGATCGACTTACCCAGAGAGTGGCCAGCCTATTATTATTTTTAACAGAGCATGGGGTAGTGGTTTATTTACAGAAGAGTGGGTGCCCCACATTTACGGCTGTCCCATGAAGTCCTCACTCAAATACAGATCCTGTGACCTCCCAACAGCCCCACAAAATGGTGAGAGATGTGCCTCTTGGTGTTCTTGGCTTATATATCCTTTGTGTCCCACCCCCATTCAGCTAAGGTCGACTGATGGGGTGGGAGGGACTCCCCCCTCAACTCCTTGGTGAGCAGTTCATGCTCCTTTTTATTTTCTGGGCCATTTAGTTAGTGGACAAAGAGGCAGGTGAACCAGGTGTAAATGCCTCCCACATCTAAAATACTTAGATAATGAAGTCAATCCACAGGATAGTCCTATGTGGTTATTACTGTAATCCCTGCCATGTTAATAGGGAAATTGAAGCTCAGAAAGTCTTGGTAAAGTTCACAGCGAATGGGTTATGGAACCATAAGTTACATGCACTGTCACCTGGCTCTCTGCCTGAAGGCAAAGCCATGCTGTAATGCCAGGAAGTCGTCCCCTCAACCCCTGCTGCACCGGCCATGGATGGCAGTGTGTGTTGACAGCTTCATGCTAGAGCTATGGAAAACAAATACCGCAATCAAAAACATTTGCCCAAAGTGCTTACCTGGCATGCAAAAAGCTCAGGGTTTGAGCCCCAGCACTGCACAAACCAGGTGTGGTGGTGCATGCCTGCAGTCCCAGTGTTCAGGAGATGGAGACTGAAGGATTAGAATTTCAAGGTCATCCTCAACTACATAGTGAGTTCAAGGCCAACCTGGGCTATGTGAGACCCTCTTTCAAAACAACAACAACAAAATGATCTCTATATTGTTTAAATTCAGGGTGGGGCCAGATTTCCCAGGTTCTTTAGTTACTACCCTACCTGCTAGTTATTTAAAATACTTAAAAACAATGTTAAAAGATAACATTGAATTATTAATCGGCACTCCCCAGTCTATATTAAAAGGAACTCGACAAGAGAAATGTATGTAGCATAACTTTTGGAAAACTTGATTGTCCCCCTTCCCAATTTGTGTTTTAAGTTTTCAGACTGTGCTTTTGATAGACTGTTTACCCACTGGAGAGTTCATGGGGCCCTCTGTCTTGTCATAGTGACAGAAAAAGGAATGAATGTGCTGTGGTATATTTGGTGAGAGGTCCTCCCCACCGTCCAGTGCTGGGCTAGGGGTGCAAGAGGAAGCAGAACAGCCAGACAGGTAGTGGGTAGCACCTGGCACTCTGAGCTCAGCCTCTTCATCAGTATGAATCAGATTTGTCTTCTCTAGAGTTTCATGATAATGGAACTCTGCAACATCTTTGTTAATCTTCCATCATGTCCCAGTATCAGGAGACTGTGCACTTTTCATTAAGGAGCAATATTCCATTATATAGTTCTACCATAGTTTATCCATTTACCTATTAATTTTCTCTTTCTGCAACAGGTTACCCTAAATTAGTGACTTAAAGCAGTGTGTGTTTATCAGTTGATAGTTCTGGAAGTCAGAGGGTGGGGTGGAATCTGCTATACTTTCTGTTTAGCATTTCATAAAACCTACATCAAGGTCTCAGGCAGGCTGGAACCTGTCGGAGGTGCTGGGGAAGAATGTGCCCTTATGTTCCCTGGACCAGTGCTCATCTTGAGCTCTGCAGTACTCCGGGAGTGAGGGCCGTGCTCCTGCGGTCAGCCCGTGGCTGCTCGCAGCTCTGCCAGGCATGTCCATCCTCTTGGCATTGCTACATGGAGTGTTGTCTACAGAGTTTACACTCAAGAAATAGGCAATGGAGTCACACACACACAAATACACACACACACATATAAAAAATATTTTAAGTAACTTTATGTCGGACCAGACTCATAAAAACAGTTATCACATTTTTCTCTCAATGTAGATTTAAAAGGAGAATAAGATATGAAAGTAGAAGGATTATTTGGGAAGAAGTAGGAGTGCGGGCAGGAAGTGGGAGAGACGTTGTGAGGGAGGTGGCTGTGATCAAAGTGCATTACACACATGTGAAAATGTCATAATATAGCCCAGTATTTAGTACAGGTAATGTGTCCTAATTTAAATGTAAAAATACTAGTTTAAGATAATAATTTCATTTTGTTCATGACCTTATGGCTGGAGGTCAGAGGCAATCACCATTAAGGAAAGGAGCAATGTACTCTGCCTAAGGGAAGAGGCAAGGCCACACTCAGAGGAACCTGGAGAATGGAAGGAATTTTCACAGACGTCTATGGAAAGTGCAGTGTACTTCATGTACTATAAAGAATCTTGGTAATAGCGGTGGTTGAAGAGCTTTCTGATTTAAAAAAAAGTCACCAATCATAAAGAGGTTATTGTGTGTGTGTGTGTGTGTGTGAGAGAGAGAGAGAGAGAGAGAGAGAGAGAGAGAGAGAGAGAGAGAGAGAGAGACCGGACAAAACACAGAGGACTACAACTCTTTTTTTTTTTTTTGAGAGAGAGAGAGAGAGAGAGAGAGAGAGAGAGAGAGAGAGAGACCTGGAACAGAACTCAGCAGTCTACAACTTTGTTTTGAACTAGGAAAGTTGCAATGTCACCTCAGTAGACAGGAAGGTGTGTCTAGGAAGATCACTTAGCAGGGAGCTGCCCAGCAGGCAGTGGGACTCCAGCAAGCTGCCCTAGGGGGAGGACAGCGACACACCTGTCTGCTGACTTACTAGGCTGTGTAGGATCAGGACTCAGCCAGGCTGGCTCACACGGCACTCATCCGTTGCAGTAGATCCATTCATGCTCATTACTCGTCTGTTACGTTCATCGTTACACAGAGCACACTTGTCACAATGAGCATGATCTCTTTGTCACAACTTCTCTCCATTCTTGACATTTTAATCTCAGAATGAATAAAACTTAGGATCTGTCCTCAGTAATGTGTTTTGTTTATTTTAATTAAAAAAGCTGAAGTGCTGGGCTGAAGATGAAGCTCAGTTGGTAGAGGCACTTGCTTAGCATGCAGGAAACCCTGGGCTCTGTCCGTACAATTTCATAAGCCAGACATGGTGGTGCCTGCCTACAATCCCAGTGCCCGAGAAATGGAGGCAGCAAAGTGGAAGGTCATCCCTGACAATGGAGCAAGTTTAAGGGCAGCCTGGGCTACACGAGACCCTGTCTCAAAAAACAAAACCAAACTCTCCTTAGTGTGAGGGGCTCTAGGGTATCAGAAGCCCTCTTGGCCAGGTCCATTCAGGTTTCCTGCCTCCTGACTGACCACAGCCCACCTTACTCTGCTGGGCAGCTGCAGCAGTGGTAGAGATTCCTGGGCCTTGGTGCATGAGTGGTTCAGCCCCACAGCTGCTGTCCTGTGTGGATGGAATCAGGACAGGAAGTCCTGGGCATTGCCTCCCCCCATACACTACAGTCCCACTTTCTAACTGCCCCTTCCAGTGGCATCACCCAGTGGGCTTTTCCTCAGGCCTTATGAGCTCTTTCTGTCTCACCTCAGGAGGCCATTCTCTTTAGTCACTGACTCAGATTCTGAACATCTGAAGAGTCATCTGGTCTCCTAATTTATCCATTATTTATAGCTCTCAAAGCACTTGCCAGACCCCGGTAAGGAACAGGACAAGTTCAGAAATAAACGCAGTGGCCTTCATTAGTGTCTCCTGAGTAGCCCTAGCCGGGCTTTGTGCTGAGAGTGGTGGGAGGTGCACAAAAGAGGAACTCCCACACAACAGTCCCTGATTGAGACCTACTGTGTGCTGGGCACTGTGCAGAGCACTGAAGACAGAGATGAACGAAGTTCAGTCATCTGTGTAGCATGGGTACAGACAGATGTGCGAACCCCTCGGTGCTAAGTGGGGTGAGCACCATCTCTACAGCGAGGCCCGGAGGAGGGAGCAGTCACTTCTGAAATGTCTTGGCCACTTAGTAGCTGTGTGCTTTTAGTTAAGGTATTTGACTACCCTATTCCTCAGTTAATCCATAAATTGAAGATTTAATGAGTCAGTCCACATAAAGTGCCTATCATAGGGCTCAGTAGTTAACACGTGTCAGCAACCCCTTTCCTTTATGTCCTTTTTTTCTGTCTCTCCTGTACAAAGTCAGAGTGAACTGAGGACATTGTCTGAGTTGCTATGCTGGCATGGGATGGTGGGGCTCTGTGTACAGGTGTCTATGAGGGTGGGATGTATATTCAGGGGTCCTGTGAGGGTGAGACACTGTACAAGAGTCCTATAGGTGTGGGACGCTGCTCATGGGGGTCTTATGAAGCAGGGATGCAGGTGTTTGTGAATAATTTTACAGAGGAAAGCAGCTAGAGGGCTGTGTTTAGTTCAGACTGTAGAGGATCCTAAGTACCGAACTGAGGAATTTGGGCTCGGATAGTGAGCAGAGGCTGAGGATGAGGTTTAGCTCTGTTCCTGGTCTGCGTGCCTGTGGGCTTCTTGCTAGCGGAATGTTGCTTTGAGCCCTGTTTTGCCCCAGGTAGCCATTAATCTTAACATTCTGACATTAGGTTCGGTCTTTGGGCCTCAAAGATGGTCCATCTAGACAGGTCGACCCACTTAGCTGCACACATCGTGTACAGGGGTTTAGTGCGTGCACCTTCTTGCACGTGGACACCAGTGGGCTGCAGAGAGCTGGCAGCTGTGGTGCCTGCTGAAATCCAAGATAGCCTCATGGGGGGTGGGGGTGTCTTGCTGAAGCATTAGAAATCACCTAGGCTGTGTATGAAGACATGTTTTCAGAGGCCCTGTTATAAAGCAAGCGCCCGCCATGGGAGATGGGAGTAGCAGTGCGAATTGAAGGACTTCAGAGAATGAGGCGGTGATGGGGTTCTTTGGCCTACTTGATCTCGTTGCAGTCCATCAGGCAGAGAGCACCATGCCCATCTTACAGAGAAGGGAAGGCTCGGAAATAGCAGGTTTCGTGCTCAAGGTCAGATGGCTCAGAAATGTGAGACCTTGGATCAGGCTTAGTATCTATGAGCCTCAATCCGTAAAATAATAAAAGCAACCCCAAGGGCTGATTTGTGTGTCAGACAAGATGCCTTCCAGATAAAAAGGAAGGCTGCGGTATAGACGGTATAGATGAAGAGTTGGGGAGCTTCCTCTGGCGCCCACACTCTGGGCCTTGGTATGCCTGTGAGCTGCTAGATCTTCCTGTTCTCTTATTGAACCTAAGCTGTTTCACAGAGCATCAACACCAGGCAGGCCTCTTTGTGACTAAGGCCAGTCAAGGCAAAGCAGGAACTTCTGTAATCATGCTTGAACACAGACAAAACATGTTTGTTCTGTTGGTCGTTCGTATGGCCTCATGACTTTCAAGTTAGACATGTAGAAATAAATACATACACAAAAGTAAGTAGGAATGTGTGTGCACACGTGAGGCAGGGGGCTGGACAGCAAGCAGAGGACAGTAACCAGCCTTCGTTTCATCTCTGGATTAAACACCTAATACAGTATGGATGCTGTGTGAACATCGTTTACCGTATTACTGTGCTAGCACTGCACCATTTCTCTGGGCCTTTGTTTCTTTTCAGTTTCATTTCATTATTGATTTTGTGCATATGTACGTGTATGTATGGATTCCCTTGCTCATACATGTGCATGTGGAGGCCAGAGGTAATGTCTGGTATTTTCTGATACTGCTTTCTACCTTATTTTTTGAGAAAGTTCCAGTGAACCTTGCCATTTTGAGCCCCCAGGAGCCATATGTCTCTGCCCTATCCCCCAGTGCTGGAGGTACACGTGTGCACCATCTGCTTGGAGATCTGAACTCAGGTCCTCATGCTGTGCAGAAGGCACTTTATCCTCTGAGTGACCTGCGCAGCGGACACGTGTGTTTCTCCTGTCTCTCTGCCGCTTCCCCTCTCTCTGCTGCTGTCCCTCCGTGGAGCTCCCTCATGTTTCCCCAGTGTCTCAGTGATCTCCTTCTGGCCATTTTTCTCTTGAAGCAGGACACAGCCCTAGATCGTGCTCTGCGTGTACTTGTCTCTTTATGTCCTTTATCTGGAATCACTTTCCTTTGTTTATGACATTTGTCTTTTTTTAAGTGTACAAGACAGTTGATCTGTAGTTGCTTATTATGTCCTTCAATTGGTTTGACTCGATTTTTCCTGATGATTAGATTTTACCTCCGCCCTTTTGACAGTATTATAAATAACTGGTGGGTCTGTCTGTAGTGCAGCCTCAGAGGAGGCCTTTGATGCGCGTTTATCCCATTCTCAGGGATGTGCACATGGGTCTTCTGGGTAAGGGGGTGTCCTCTCCCTCCATTCCTACAAGCTGCCATTTCTTCCTTTGTAATTAAGCACCAAGCTGTGAAGAGATGGCTGAGGCTCTGCAGATGTCCTTTCCTCTTCAGAACTCTGCTCAGCAGTTTTTAACTTGCATTAATGATTTGTCCCTACATTAACTATTACTGTAATGGTTGCAAAATCATTTTCTAAGCCAATTATTCCTTTGTATTCATTATTTGTGACACCCCAGCATAAGGAAGCAGTTTCCCTACACCCCTGTTTGTCACTCAGTGGGTTATAGTCAAGTGTTGTCTATTCTCTTTGATGCTCAAATCCTGCCTTGACTCAGCTGCTGGGAGCCTTTAAGGTGGCCTGCATCCTGTCGACACTTTCTCATCATTCCTCGAGGGCTCCCTCCCTTACTTCCTGGCACAAAGAGATGCTTCAGGTTGCAGTTGTTCTTTCCTTGTCCTGGAGTCAGAGTTCCTGGGGAGCTCTGGTTTCTCTCCGTCGAATAGTGTTTCAGAGTGCTAATGCACAGTAAGAGCACTCACCTCTGCTGCTTTGGGGCAGGTTCCTGTCGGCTGGCAGCCTGCGTGCATGTGTGGAGCAGTAAGCTGGAGATGCCTCAAGCTGTGGTCTGAAGTGCTCAGGGTGCTCTCTGCTTTCCTGATTCCAGTTTGTGTTTATTCCAGCGGCAGTGAAAATTCCTGCTTCTAACAACATTAATATATTTCCTAATTTCCGTAGTCCCACACTGTGTGCAAAATACTCTCAAAATTGATACATGACAAAAGAAAACGTTCTACTTGTGGTTAAAGATGTTTCTGCAGTTTTTTTTTTTCCCCAAGAGCCAAAAACTGACATTTATTTGGGGTTACTTAAGACTGTAATTCCAGAAAACACAGAGTCAAGCAATTTTTTATATGTACTCCTTCTTTGTTTTTAGACAGAGGTTTCTAAGTCCAAGTACTGTGTCCAAAGGTTATGAGGATTAGTTCCTTTTTAGTCCTTTAAAGCAGTTTTATGAAGAATTTGCCTGTTTTTGAGTTTCATGTAAGGTATGTTCACCCCTCATCTAGCTTCTTTTATTTAATATAATTTTAAATTTTTTGATCTATTTTTATTTTATGTGTATAGCCTGCATGTATGTAAGTACACCCATGTCATGCAATGCCCACAGAGGTCAGAAGAGGGCATTGGGTCCCCTGGAACTGGAGTTATAGATGGTTGTTAGCTACCATGTGGGTGCTGGGAATCCAACCTGGGTCCTTAGCAAGAGCAGGCAGTGCTCTTAACTGCTGAGCCACCTCTCCAGCCCCCTTGAACCACTTTTTAAAAAAAGGTTCTTTGGTGTGGGGGGTCAAACCCAGGGCCTCGTGCTACCCCTGAACCATATCCCCAGCCAGTACTTTTATTTATTATGAATAATGCACTAAGAATATACTTGTGCATACTTTTTGATGAAAATAAGCAAATGTTAGTTTGGGATACTTGTGTTTCCTGGTATGTGTATATGATGTGTGTGTATGTATATGATGTGTGTGTATATATACATATATGTGTGCTTATTTTATTTTATTTTTTCAGCTTTAGAAGATATTGACAGACACGTTTTCAAAACAGCTGTTGAAACGATACCCCCGGTAGCGGTGTAAGAGAGTTTTGGATCTCCTACCTCATCACTCACACTTGGTCTTGGCAGTCTTTTTAATTTAAGTCTATCATGACAATCAGATGAGACTCCTTTGAAAAGCGTGCACTTGAGTGTCTGCTTGACCAGAATGTATTAGCTGCCTGTCATTGAGTTTCGCTAAACTGACCGTCCGCTGCACATGGTTCCACCCTGCTCCCAAGAGTAGACTGGCACATCTTTACTGAATCCAGATGTATCGTTACATTAGACTCTTTCAGTCTACAAAGACTGGAGATATTTTCGATTTCTTTAGTATTATGAGGACTGTATTGGCAGTACAAGAAGAAAACATTGGCGAAGGCTCTAAGGACCCACTACATGACTCCATGCTTTCTTCTCCTGGGCCAGACTCTGTCTTAGAAGAAACATAGGAAAGTCGTGGGAGGTAGCTCATACTCAGACACTGAGCCCTGGACCGTAGGCTCTGTGCTTCTTTAGAGTCTCAGACATGGGGGCCTTGGCTCTCCCCTCTGCTTTGCCTGTAGGTCCTCTTTACATTGACCTTCCTATGTCTGTCTCTTCCAGCCACTGTCCCACTACCAACAGTGCACTCACTCCCTAGAACCCATTTCAGGCAGAATTTCCACACTCAGGCGCTTCACAGGCTGTGGTCAGTCTATGTATTAACCCATCTCTGCACAGGTGCCCATTCATAGTCCAATTAGGTGTGGCCATGGGAGGTGGGATCACATAGTACACACATGGCAAGTCATGAGGAAGGAGTTTTTGTAGAAATGCCTTTCGTGGAAAGGGAAGCATTCAGAGTACCTGACCATTTTAATTGTATTTTAAAACTACTCTAACTATTCCTGTTTCTTCATTTGCTTCTTGAAATAGGGTCTTTTGTTGTAGGCTATGTAGGCAGAGTGTATGTGGGTATGTGGAAGGGTTTAGGATATGTGAAATGTATCTGGTTAGTATCCCATTTTCAAATAAGGAAACTGAGGGCTAGGGGGCAAAGGGATTCACCTACAGTTACAAGGGTAGAAAGCAACAGGACTCAAATCCAGGTTTTCCAGTTCCCTAGTTCCCTCTCCAGAGCTCTTTCTACTACCCCACACTGAGTGGGGAGCCATGGCCCATACCTAAACTGTTGAAAGTACAAAGGAGATTGGATGAAGAAAGGCAATCATAGCTGACGCTGGTGTGAGAGGAGGTGGGTTCCTTGAGAGCTGAGGCAAGCTTGAGCAATGTGTTTTGGGCTGGGCCTTCTGTACCTCTGGAGTTTAGAAGGGTATGGACATGGACAAGCTGTGAATTAGAAACACAAAGCGTTTTCCAGATAGGGAGGAATCCTATGTTGTTAAGTTGGAGGTCACAGGAAAGGAGAGATCAAATGTGGTACAAGTTAGGAGCTGTTAATACCATGGCCAATTTAGAACTTAAAAAAAAATCAGATTCAGGGGCTGGAGAGATGGCTCAGTGGTTAAGAGCACTGAATGCTCTTATAGAGGACCTGGGTTCGATTCATAGCCTGTAACTCCAGTTCTAGGGGATCCGACAGGCATTGCATGGGTGTACTTACCTATACGCAGGCAATGCATGCATACACATAAAATAAAAATAATAAATAAAAAATATTTAAAAAAATCAGATTTAGACTGCCAGACTGCCTCTTCCGGCCTCCCTCTGGTATAGGGGCTGAGAACTCAGGAGACTGCCTGAGAGCACCTGGATCCTGCCCCCACATGGTGAAGCCTCTGCCAGGGACCTGACTGATTCTAGCCACTCCAACAGCTATCAAAGTGCCTGAAAACAAATCCTGAGTCCATCACTCTCAAGTCCAGCCTTGACAGACAAAAGAAAAATGAGGAGGAACCCAATGGAGGGATGCTTTTGGAAGGTCTCATCAAGAAATTCCAATGGACTCTGATATGAACATTTGAAATTTGCCGTGTTCTTTTTTTCTGGTTCCCTGTCTAGAACTTGTAATGCTAATTACTTGTAATGCTAATTACTCTTGCCTTTACTTCTCCTTCACATCCCCTATTTACCAGTCAAGGACCTTTTCTCCGTACAGATAAGAGTTATGTAATTTGGGAGTCTTTTAGATAGACCCACTGAAGGGGTACTCCAATCGCTTCACCCTGCATCCCTCTTCTGCATGGAAGAAGCCAGAGCAATCTGAGTCCTGATTGCCTATCAATAATTTGGGTAACCTCTTCAGAGGATGGTGTGATAAGAACAGGAGGTAGGAATTGGCTAGGCAGTTAGGGTAAAAAGACTCTGAAGAAAAGTAGCCAGTTTCTTGGCTACAAGTCAAAATGTCCTTGGGCCTCTTAGCAGCATACTCTGTTCCAAAGGCCAAAAATGTCAAAAGAATTTGGGAGCTTGTGTCTAATCCTTAAAAGATTTTAGATTACCTCTTCAGAGGGGGAATGTTAGAGTAGCCAAAAGCCCCATAAAAAGAAAGAAAAGAAAAGAAAAGAAAAGGGAGAAAAGAAAGAACACGAAGTTGTCAAAAAAAAAAGTGATGGGGAGATATGGGAGGAGTTGGAGGGGAGGGAGTGGGCGTGGATTTGATCAAAACACCTTATATGCATATATGAAATTCTCCATTAAGTTTTTTTTAAAGTTTAAAACAATCAGATTCTGGGCTGGAGAGATGACTCAGAGCACTGGCTGTTCTTACAGAAGACCTGGGTTCGAATCCTGGCACCTACATGGCGGCTAACCACCATCCATAGCTCCAGCTCCATGGGAGCTGACACTCTCTTCTGTCCTCTGCAGGCATTGCATGATATGGGTACACTTACATACATGCGTGCCTAACACTCATACACATAAAATAAAAATAAATACATCAAAAAGTTTTAAAAAATCCGATTTTTACACAAGCATGAGAAGGAAGCATGAAGCCATGTGGGGCCTTTAAAGAGCCTTGACTGGAGTGGCAAGAAGTTCTGAGATTCCCTGGGAAAATGCAGCTGGCAGGCTTTGGAATCTGACTCCATGTAAGGCAGGAAGGAGATGCAGGTAGAGCCTCGCTGTCTGAGGAAGGCATCTCAAGCCACAGAATCAACTCCCACCTGCATGTCATTGGCTTTCCTTCTGCTGGCCAGGCCTGTGGAGTCTCCAGGCTGCTGTCCTACAGTGAACCAGTTCAAGACATCAACGGTAGACCTGCAGGATGTTCTGGAATGAGAAGTGCAGAGTGGGCAGAGGGTGGTGAACAGGGCAGCGGAAGCCTGGGGCAGAGACAATCCCATTTTCTTCAGAGACGATTGATGACATCGGGAACCTTGCTTACGGGGACACTGGCATCCTGTACCTTCCTCTGTTCTCTACATGCTCCTAACTGCTAAAGTCCATGTGCCGGAATGACACTCAGTACCACTGCCTTGCACATTGAGGTCCCACTTTGGGGAATTACTGATCCTAGCCTCTAAGCAACAAAAGGAATCCTGGGTTTCTTAAAAACTTGAGACATTGCCCGGGTCCCAGTGAACAGTACAACGCTGGCTATGTTTGGAAAGACACTGTGGTTGCAGAAGGCCAAGCCTTTGCGAGTCACAAGCTGAGATGGCCCAATGAAGTCTTTCAGGAGGAGGAGTACACTGTTCTGCTCACCCAGGTAGAGCCTGCAGGAATGGCTGCGCTAGGGGAGCTGGCCTCAGCCTCAGCCTCAGCTAGAGACAAGTATACAAGCCGGTTTCACTTTGCTGCACCTAAAAGGGAACAGGTTGTTTCCTTGGTGGTCGAGCCCCGCCCCCCTCCAGTGTTGTGAGGGTCAAACCCAAGGTCGTGAGCCTTGAGAGGCAAGTGCTTTACCTCTGATGTGTATCTCTAGCCCTTAGCTTACCCTTCTTCAGGAATGCCACCTTAAAGACTGTGCCCACACATGCTCAAGAGTATTCTGTGGTGAGTTTTTGCCTCCTCTGTTTTCCTTCCTGTTATCTGTTTCTATCTTAATGAACAATATCTTGAATAAACTATATTTTAAATCTGAGGTTGCAGTTTGGTTGGTAGAATGGCTAACATGGACAAAGCCCTAAATTAGATCCCCAGCACCAATAAACCCGGTGTATTGGCACACACCTGTAATCCCAGCACTTGGAGGTAGAGTTCAAGGTCAAGCAAGGCCGGCCTAGGTTACATGAGACTTGTCCTAGTTTGGTTTCTGTTGCTGTGACCAAAACGAACTTGGGGAGAAAAGAATTTATTTGGCTTACATCCCTGGTACAGTTCATCACTGAGGGAAGCCAGGGCAGGAACCTGGAGGCAGGAACTGAAGCAGAGGCCAAGGTGGAATGCTGCTCACTGGCTCACTCCCCTGGCCTGTGCTCAGCCTGCTTTCTTATACAACCCAGGACCACCTGCCCAGGGGTTGCAATGCCCACAGTGCACTGGGCCTTCCCATATCACTCAACAATCAAGAAAATGCCTTACAGACATGGTTTCCTTTGAGAACTAGGCTTAGGTCAGAAGTCAAGGTTATCCTAGTGAGGCTAGGTGCCCCACCCTACCTCTGTGTTCAAGGTCCCAGCTTGGAGTGATTTCTGATTGGCCCGGGCAGTCACCTATAAAATGTGGACCTTCTTCTAGCCCCACCTTTGCAACAGGTTTGGAAAATTCTGTCGTCACTGGGTTCTGCACAGTGGTGGCCTGGCTTGGGCAGCACATGTCTCTCGCCTGTCCAGCATGGGCCTTGAGACCTTGGAGTGCAGTGAGTCCCTGTGTTGTACTGTGCACTGTGCACTGCGCACTGATCCCCACCCCCACCGACTGGCAGGTGCTTCTGCATCCACACCCTGTGGCCACAGTGGCTGCTGTGCCCGACTCATTAGCTCTGGGCTGTGCCAATCAGAGGCTGCCTGGGCCTTAGCAGGTGGAAGACCCACAGTCTTCTGTCAGGCTCCCAGTGTTGCTGTTTCATCTGTTTTCTCAGAAACTGGGTTGGGGATAGCTTTCTGGTGAGTCCAGGATGCTCCTGACCCTAGGCAGGATGGGTATTCCCTCCCAGTTAAGTCTAGGTCTCTCAGCTTAAGGACCCTGATGGTTAGCACTTGGTTGCCAGATATCAGGAATTGGCCTGATGGGATAGTTTCTACCTTACTCCTAAAAAGGAAGGTTAACTCTTTGAGAGGATAGAAAGCTTGGGTCTGGGGGCTGGAGAGATGGCTCAGTGGTTAAGAACACTGGTTGTTCTTGCAGAAGACCTGGGTTCGAATCCCAGCACCCACATGGCAGCTAACATGTTGCCGTAACTCCAGTTCCAGGATATCTGACAGCCTCTTCTGTCCTCCGTGGGCATTGCACAACACAACCTACATGCAGGCAATACGCGCATACACATAAAATAAAATAATAAATGAAATGTTTTTAAAGAAAAAGAAAGCTTGGGTCTGAAGAATGGTGCCATCCTTGTACCTCCACTAGCTGTTAAGACACAGGTCACCTGTCTGAACCCCTCTTGTCTCATTTGCTAAGTAGTATAACCAGACACCATCTCTCTTGTTAGGTTTTGTATAGATTAAATAACATAATTCAGACAAAAAGTCGTCAGCCTGACCATAAGCTTGCAGTTGGCCAGTCAGCTGTGGGCAGAGTCACTAGGCAGGCAGTCTGCTGGGTGATGGAGAGTCGGGCCTAACACAGGCACTGCCTGTGAATAGATGTCACTGAGATAAGGACTGTGACAGAGTGCTGAGGGAGTACCTAGGAGGAGCAGCTGGCTGGGGTAGGAGGTGGGGGTGGATGTTTGAACAGTCCTCCAGGATTTACCTGGGTAGACAGAGAAAGGGAATTCCAGTCAAGGAGAGTAGAATGCATAAAATCCTGAAATTACATGATATTCTTGAGAAAATATGATGTGCAGTGAATGGAAAAGGAAGAGAATACATTATTTGGGGTTGAAGTTTCAGGAGTAATAGGAGGAAACATCTGGAAAGGTCCGTAGAGACCCAATAATGGTGGGGCTGAAGAGGGTGTGAAGATCAGTCAGATTTGTGTGTGAGGATATGCACCATCTCATCTATCCTCCAGCACTTCCTTAAGGCAGACACGATACACACTGTCATCTTTCAACATCCGAGAACTCTCGGGCCCTGGAGTTTAAATACGTTGCCAAACGTGTCAGAGCCAGAAAGTGGAGGACCAGGATTCACCTGGCTTCCTGGCTTGGAATAGCTTTCTCCTGGGCACTTTGCCATTGTTAACAAGTCTTCTAGAAAGCTGCCTGCCACTGAGCTGTGGGTGGATGCTGATGGGAGCAATATGAAGCCAATGGCCATTGATACAGTCTCGTTGAAGGAGCTGTGGCCTGTGGTGGTCAGACTCCCAAACGCTGTGCCAGTGCACAGAGAGCAAGAGGCCATGGGGAACTCTGCACACCGAGCTTGGCACTGGCTTGACAAATCCATCTATCACTGTCTTGCTCATGAATTCAGCAGGGCAGCTGAGGCATGATACTGGCATTTGTCAATTGCTGGCTTCTGGAAGCTCTGGTTAGCTCAAGTCCACAATCCCAGGTGGGCCCTGACTGACAGGGGCAGGTGCTTTGTCTCTCTGAATCTTGTAAAATGAAGTATTGTTTAAAAAAAACAAAAACAAAAACAAAAAAACCCGAAGGCAACATGAAGCAGCAGTAGCTTGTAGATCAGGCAAGTCTGCGTTTTAAAGTTCTGCCGCTGTGACCTTGGCTACAGAAGTCGCTGAGTGTGTATGAGCCTCTGGCTCCTTATCTAAAATGAGTAAATCCAAACCTACCTGGAAAGATGGCTTTGATTAAAATGTGCTAACCCTTGGAAGTGCCTGGAGTCCCACCTGGCGCACACAGGTTCCTGGGTTATGGTGGCTCTAATTGTTGTTCTTGGCTGCCATCACACCAGTTGAAGAATATTCTAGAAATAAAAACTAGAAGGAAAAAATGCCCTCTAGACCTACCACTAGGATGCAACGGCTTTGATAACTTAGCTCTCTTTCCTTTAACTCCCCCCCACAGCCCATTTCTAAATAAGCAAGATTTTACTTTCAGTTGGATTTTACAGTCTGGGGGAAGCTGCATTATATTTGTTTTTTCTTATTTTTAATAGACTTTTCCCCGTTATAACAATAGTGTATAAAATTCAGAGAGGAAAGGAAAAGAAAAACCATATTCCTAATGCTAGTCTCAACCCCAAATAAGAGACATTCTGTGAGCATTCTGATGTCTCTCCTTCCTGTCATTTTTGTTCATGTTTTATTATAGAGTTGAGATCACATTATAGATACAATTTTTATGTGATTTTTTTTCCAGTTCACATGATATCCTGAATATTTTCTTATTGTAAGCATCATTTTCCTAGGCTGCTTAATAGTCCATCAAATGGCTCTACCACAATTTACATAAATATTTCCTTACTGCAAGACATCGCAGTCTCCTCTTGTTCATCATTCTAAGCTGCTGCAGACGTAGGAGCCGGCCCCAGTGCAGCCAGGAAGCTTACCATGAACTCAGGCTGCATCTGTGGCCCTGAGTGAGGCACAGTGGGAGACTCTGGTCAATCGCAAACAGCCTCAAAGGAGCTTAGAGACTCAGCTATTTACCAAGAGGGGCTTCTTTGCCTGACTCTGTGAGCAAGTCTTTGTAAATGTATGAAATCCACAGGCAGAAGCCCAGGAGCCCTGGCTATGCTTCCCAGCTCCTAGGCTGCTCGCCAGCCTTCTGGGTGGTTGCCCTCATATCCAGACCTTTCATTTCATTTCCAGGTGGTTTCTACAGGGCAGAGAGGGAGAAATGTCAGGACAGGAGCTTGTGAAAAGTAGGCGTCAGAGGGCTCTAGTCCTTTTTTAAAATTAACAGATACTTAATTGTCATGTGTATTCATCATGTATAACATGAAGTTTTGAAATAAATACACATCATGAAATGGCTATGTTAAGCTAATTGACATATGTATTATCTCACATACTTGTCATTTTGTGATGAGAAAGCTTAAAATCTACTCAGCATTCTTCTTTAGCTTTTTTCCGTTTTCATGTGTGTGTGTGTGGTGTGCAGTGTGTGTGTGGACACACGTGTGCATGTGGAGGCATAAAGTTATATCACAGAAATCATCCTCCATTGCTCTTCCAGCTTATTGAGGCAGGGTCTTCAGTCAAACCCAGAGCTTGCCAATGTGCCTTTTAACTAGCCAGCCCTCGTCTCCATCTTCCATGGCTCGACTTATAGGCAGGCCACCATGCCCACCTACCTGACATTTATGTGGGTTCTGGGGAATCCTAACACACAGAAGCACACTTCCTGGCAAGGGCTGAACTACTTTTACTCAATGTTTTTCAGTAATACAGCATTGTTATTAGAGACATTTGCAAAAATGTAGTTGAATCTGAAGAGCATTATGTTAAGTGAAACAAGCCGGATGCAGGAAGGCAAGCTCGGGCCACATGATCACAGGGAATCACTCCTGTGGATCATAAAAGTTGGCCTCATGCAAGTAGACAGGAGAATGGTGCCTTCGGTGGCTGTTTAGACACATTTAGATACATTTCCCCTCGCCAAGCCTCCGCCCTGTCCTAGAAATATAGCTGTGTCCTCGGCCCTTCCCACATCAGCATCCAGAGAACCTGTGCCCTTCCTCTTGCCTGGAGTGAAAGGGAGCACGCTGGTCAAGGTCTCACATGCTTCTCCAGACTCTAGAGTTCCTCTTAATGAGTACCAGGGGAACCATCTATGCTTTTCCATCTCTGGTCACTTTCTCTCGGCAGCAGTTAGATAATGCAGAGCCTGAAGGGCAAAATGTGTTGTCAGTGGTTGGAAAAACTGGATCCAGAGCTCCCAGCAACCAGCCGACTTCTCTGCATTCAGTGTTCTTTTCTATGTAAGCGGTGCTGGCTTTCATTCTCCTTTTGTCAGATGTTAACTGAGCCCCAGGCGATACACATTTCATGTGTGCAATACAGAGGTGAGATCCAGCTGTGTTCTCGATGCACGTGTCTAGCACAGAGACGGAAGAAATGCTAAAAGACAACAAGATGGCTGATGTGGTATTATGCCCGATACACGGGCAAAATGACTGGAGTGCCGAGTCTGCCTAAAAGCAGTAACCAAGGAGTTCAGTAGGCGCTCTGACATCAAAGAGCAGCAGAGACCTTTTTAGGTAGGCAGTGGGGGAGAGGGCATCCTGGCCAGAGGAACGAGCATGTGCAAAGGCATGAGAGAACTTAGTATGTTCACAGGACTACAGGGAGGCTGTGTGGCTGGAGGGAGGGGGAGGGGAGGGGAGGCGGAGGGAGCAGATCCCTGTTTTCACTGACTTCTCTGCTCATTTTATCGGCCCAGCTGAGAATGATGGTCTTTTTAGTTCAGTGTTATCTTTATTGCCTTAATATCTTTCCATTTTTAAAGCAACATATGCTCATTATAGAAAGTTTGAAGAAAACGCTGGGTGTGGCAGCACGTGCCTGTTATCTCAGCACTTGGGAGGTAGAGGCTGGAGGACCAGGAGCTAAGAGGCCAGCCTGGCTACATGAGACCCTGTCTCAAAATCTAAGTATGTACATAATATATGTATATGTAGTTAACAAATTTTAAAGGAAAAAATTGAAAAATATAAAAGAAAGTAGAAAGAAAAAAAAATCACTGATAGTCTGACTGGCTAAAGACAACTTTTAACATTTCAGTGCATTTCTATTCAGTGTTTTTTTTCATACTGTTTTTTTATGTAGCTGTGAATATGTTATAATTATAGTTTTAACCTTTGTATATGATGCTCCTTTCTATATCTTCCTAAAGTTTGCTAAAAATGGATGTTTGTCTCATAAAAAGCCATGATCACAAAACATACTAGCTGAAATATCTACACAAATATCTATACAAATTTCTGTCTTTAATAGCATGTAGTTTTTCTTTCTTTTATAGGTTTCTTGTGGCTCAGAGCACAACTTGGCAGTAATTGGTAAGTAATTTTTATGCTGATAATTGTTTCTTCTGAAACTCATATAGAATTGCAGATGATTCTTGGGAGCCTGGTGTGGTGGGGCGTGCCTGTAATGCCAGCATGTAGGAAGCTGATCACAAGTTCTGGGCCAGCCTGTGATAAGGAGTGAGACCCTGTCTCAGAATATGAAAAAGACTCTTGGTGTCTTTGTGTGTGTGTGTGTATGTGTGTGTGTGTGTGTGTGTGTGTGTGTGTGTGTGTGTGTTGAGGAAGATTTGGAGAAATGGAAGCTTTTGTTTGACCAAACATTTATTAGAAGACTGTTTTCTGAAAATTTCAATCTGTGTCATTGAGCATCTTTTGAAGATGCCTGATATCCTGGACAGCTTTAGTTGTCAACTTAACACACCTGGGTAGAGGGAGCCTCAATTGGGGAATAGCCTCCGTTGGACTGGCCTATGGTAGTGTCTGTGGGGTGTTGATTGTTGAGTGATGTGGGAGGGCCTAGCCCATTGTAGGTGGTGCCACCCCTGGTCAGGTGATACTGTATTGTATAAAAAAGCAGGCTGAGCATGGACCAGAGGAACAAGGTAGTAAGCAGCATTTCTCCATGGCCTGTGCTCTAGCTCCTGTCTCCAGGCTCCTGCCCTGAGTTCCCACCTTGGGCTCTCTGATGAACTGTGACCTGGAGATGTAAGCTGAATAAACCCTTTCCTCCCCAAGTTGGTAGTGGTCAAAGTGTTTTGTCACAGCAATGGAGAAACAAACTAGAACACCTGAGCTGGCTCCTGCCTCAAACATTTAAGGATCTTAAGTCACAGGCTTAGATACCGCGTATAGACAGGTACGAAAATGAGGCGTGGATCTGACTTCTTCTGATTCTTTAATTCCCCCCCCCGCCCCCATACACCAAGTTCTTTCTTCTTGGTCTGCTCTTTCTTTGGAAATGCAGGGCCTGGCTCACTGTCCTTAGTGCCTTGTATGTAATTGCATGGGGACGTCCACTTGGGAACACACCTGGTTAATCAGTACCTCCTTTTAGTTGACGCTGGATAACCCAAGTTCAAAGTTTTCCTCATTAGACCTTTGAGTAAGTCATTCAATAAAGCTCTCCGTTACTTTCACACGTTGATCCAGTCTCTGCCTCACAGTACAGCCTCTTAAATGCTCTACTCACACCCCTTTGTGCCTAACATGATTCTGGGTATATACGTATATAAAATAGATATGCAACCAAACGTATACTGGTAATAAATCACAAAGACGTTTATTTATTTATTTTTGTTTTTTGTGAGACAGGGTCTCCCTATAGCCCCAGCTGGCCTGGAATTCGCTATGTAGACCAGACTGGCCTTGAACTCACAGAGATCCGCCTGCCTCTGCTGGGATTAAAAGCATACACTATCACACCCGGCTAAAGACATTTATTTTTTTTTAAGACATTTATTTTAAAACTATGCTTTAATATACATGTAATTTTACCATTTCTTAAAGAAGAAAACATATTTGTACACTAATGGGATAGATGTGCGTGTCTATTTTTACATGAAGAATGAAATCTTGGCTGAATATTTGATACTGTAAGGCACAGAACATCCTCAGTGTTGACTTTTCAGACTTGATTATGTGTGTTGATTATGTGTGTGTGCACCCATGCCCCAGTACTGATGTGGAGGTCAGAAGAAAACTTTCAGGAGCTGGTTTTCACCTTCTACCCCGTGTGTTCCAGGGATCAACTGAGGTATCAGGTTTGGCCCCAAGTGCTTCTACTGATTGAGACATCTGGCCAGCCCTGATTGTAGTGATATTTTATCAAGCTCAAATCAGCAAGTTAAACAGCCATTTGTAAAATCAATCACTCTAACATAGCACAATTGAAAGCGACACTACTTTGATACTTATATGTTGAGGAATGACAGTAAGACAATATTAAAAGTCTGTTCTCTTTGTTTCTATAAGGACAGAAAACTTTGTATGGACAGTAAGAGCAGTGTAATTCATGACCTGCAGTAGTGTGGAATTTGTTGTGATGTGATATGGCTTCCTGTGTGGGCAGGGCATGTGCTCAGAACAAGGCTGCAGGCAGTCATGAGATGCAACTCAGGTGAGAACTGCCAGAAACACCTCAGCTTCATTATGCATTTGATTTTTAGTTCATTTTTTATCATTGCCTGTTATAAACCTTCTATGGTTGCCAGCTTTTCCACACCCCTGCATTCAGACAACCCCATGTAGGGTTGGAACCCACAGTACAATCTAGACAAGGTAGTGCCAAAGGGCTCAATTCAGTGCGTGCTTCTACACTGGTGTGAAGTTCGTTTAAAGAAGGAATTTAACTTCTCTGCGCCTCATTTCCCCCATCTCTTCCTGGTAGTAATGTTGGGCTCATAGTGTTTTTATGAAGGTTAAGGGCATGAGCTGCTCCTGCAGAAGACCCAAGTTCAGGTCCCAGCACTCACAACAATCTGTAACCCCAGCTCCAAGTGATCTGACACCCTCTTCTGTCCTCTGCAGGCACTGTACTAATATGTACAAACCCACAAACAGACACACATGTGCATAGAATTAAAAATAAAAAGAAATCATAGAAGAAATTTTAGTTGTGATTATCTGATATGATTAGTTTCCTTTTATGGGCTTTAGTTCTCCTGTCTGTAAATTGGAGGATTTAAAACAGAAAACCAGATGCCCCTCCAGCCGTGGTGTTTAGTGGTCTTCACCCTTTACCCCTGCCTGTTGCTGTTTCTCCCTCCTAGCCTCTGACTTGTAACTTCTAGAAGGAAGGCCTATGTGTTCTCCCATTTCCTGTCTATTCAGAGCTCCCAGAACAGCCCTTGGCTCTAAGCAGAGCCTTAAGCATTCTTGACTTGAGCTAGACCAGTATAGTTCTAGTCAGCCTAGTTCTAAGCACTGTTTGCAGCACCCCTCCCCCCATTGTGTGCGGAGAGGCAGGAGCCTGACAGCAAAGAAGGGAGCCTGTGGGCAGCAGTGCGGAATCAGAATCGGAGGGACTGGACTCAAAGCAAGCTCGAAAATCTAACAGCAAACCTGCCTGCCTTGCGCAGTAACAGATACTTGATTCCAGAATGGCTCCAGCCTGGGTGTAATTAAGATCAGCTAACAGAGAACCAGAGGCTGTACCACAGGGTACATGGCTGCCAGTACCGCCTCCATCAGCTGATGGGCCAGCAGGAACAGAGACCTAAGGGGGCCTCTGTGCGTGAAGCACGTGGTCCAGCCTCAGAAGGCCTGAGCGAGCAGAGCCGCCAGCTGACTGACAGGCAGCACGGGACCTGGAAAGCACAGCAGACAGCATGGTTCACCCCAGCACCATCTCTGCGTAAACTCCCATTTCCCCCTCATCTAGTAACGGCTACTGTTGTACAGATTAGGTGAGATAAAGGACGAGAATTGTCTGGTGTATATCTGTGTCTGATTTACCTTGGCAGAGAAAGTGGAAGAGGAGAATTGTTCCAGTGACATATTCTTGTGTTGGGAGAGAAATGAAAATAGTTTGGGAAAGGAGTGTCTAGTGTTACCTCGTGGAGGCCCTCAGAGTCAGTGCGGGAACAGGATGAACATTTCAGCCTTTGCTATCAGACTTGGTCCTGGGAATGTGGCTTAGTTAGTGGTGGAGCATATGTAAACCTAGTATTCATGAGTCCCTGGGCTTGATCTCCAGTACCACTAAATAAAAAGTAAATAAATGAATAGTAAACCAGATGTGGTGATGCACACCTGTAATCCTAGCACTAAGGTGTTAGGGAAAGAGGAATTTACTGTTTGTTTGAATATACTGCTTGCCTGAATTTATTGCTTAAACTTACTTGTTTAAATTTATTGCTTGTAACCAATTAACTCAACTAGAGACAGGCATCTGAAGATAGAGGCGAAGTGCTAT
>NW_008338858.1:606260-608279 GCF_000622305.1 Nannospalax galili | reverse complement strand
TCAGGGTCAATTGCACTAACCAGACCTGTGTGTCTTGGGAGGACGATCGGCCCTAGCCAGCTGGTTTAGTAAAACTCTGTTTGATTTTTGCATCTCCGTACTCTTGCATTTGTTCTTCAGAAGAGACCCACAGAGTCACGGACCCTAACAAAGGCAGGACATCCAATGCAAGTTAGAGACTGACTTGGTTTAAATGGTGATTTCCAGACTGACTAGGGCTATGTAGTAGGACTCTCATCCCTCTAAAAATAAATGAAATAATAATAATAAATAAAGCAAATGTAATTTTGTTTTGCCTTTAGTGCCCAGGGTCTCAGTGTGTTAGCTAGATAGTTCCAGAGTCAGGAAAGGTATGTGTCCCTTCACAGTATTCCCAGATGTCCCCCTGCCTGGGACCTGAGACCCAGAGATGCCCCTGGATGAATACCGTCCCTACTGCATGCCCCGCAAGGTACAAACTTCGCAAGCACATGTAAGAAGAACCTGCCTGCCTATTAGCCTGGCTGGAGGCCAGCAGGAGAGAAGCAGACTGGAAAAGGGGACCTGACAGCTGAGTCCCTCCTCCTAGCCAGTCCTCTCTCAGCCCCACAGCCATTGCCACATCAGACGGACCCTGCTTCAGGTCCTCTCCCCTGCGCTCAGACCTTCCAGTATCTCTGTGCTGCATCTCACACATGATAGGCATGGAACAGTTGTGGAATAGACCCAAATTGAACACAAAGAAACCAAACTTGCCAAGGGCAGCAGCAGCCTTAATGTCTAACAAAGGTGTACCTGACAAAGTAGCCTAGAAAAAGAATTGAGACAGAGAAGGGAGAAGGAGCAGTTACTCATCTTGGGAGTTGCCCCAACTCCACTTGGTAAACATGTTCTAACCTACTTTATGGAATACTGAGACTTAGAGGTTAGGTGGGCTAAATGGGAAGTGTAGCCATCTGCCTACCTCCAGGATTGCTCTTTCCTCCCACCATGTCCAGTCTCAAAGCAGTAACTGGTTGTGGTTATGAAGAACAAGGGTTTTGTGGTCACATTCTGCCTCTTCCACATAGGAGTGACACACCCTGTATAAGTAGATTAAGCTTTCTATCATGCTCATCTCATCTGAGATGCCCTACTGTTGACCTCATAGGGTTGTTATGTAGCACAATACTGATACAAAAGTAAGGAGTTGGGTGTTACTGTAACGATTATTGCAGTTATCTGTTAAGGCCTTGTTGATGACTGTGGGGGGCGGGCTCAGGCTCTGGAGCCCCTGAGAACCATAGGGGCTGGTGAGAGAAATGTCTTCCTCACTGTGACAGCAGTGTCCAGGACAAGATCTGCATGTAGAAGCAGAGGATGTGGTAAGCTGGAGCCCAAGGTCTTATCTAGGATTTGGATATCCCAGCAACCCTGGGAACAGTGCCGTCCCAGATTTGTTCCAGGTCAGGATTCTGCTACTCACCGTCCCAGACAGGGACCCAGGCCCTGCCTATCCAGCTTAGGACAAGCCCCCAGGCAGCCACTGTCTGCTTCCTCCAGGAAGGGAATTCTACTTAGTAGCTCATCTCCTTCAAGGTTTCCTTCTTCCTGTCTGTGGCAGTTTGCTTCAGTTCTTCACATAGCTTCCCAGTCAAGTCTTTCTTGACATGTTTGGTGTTTGCCATGAAGCACCCATGGCAAGGCAGGACGGAAGGTGGTGTGGGTTACTGCCTTAGAGGAAGAGCCTGCTGGAAATGGCATGGAAGTACTTAGGTGATAGTTGAGAGAGCTGAGTCCATTGGCATAACTGGGTTGACCACTCAACCTGTGTGCTTTCTACAGTCACTCTGCCTCACTGAGTCTGATCCCCAATCACCAAAATGAACATCATGATACCCACCCCAGAAGTTGGTCTTCCAAGTGTCAAGTTCCTGCTCAGCATCTGCCTCATCCTGAGTGCTGGCTGGCTCTCACTCAGCTGGCTCATTTGTGTCCCTTCCTTCCCTTCCTTCCTTCCTTCCTTCCTTCCTTCCTTCCTTCCTTCCTTCCTTCCTTCCT
>NW_008338858.1:599220-606186 GCF_000622305.1 Nannospalax galili | reverse complement strand
CCTTCCTTCCTTCCTTCCTTCCTTCCCTCCCTCCCTCCTTCCCTCCTTCCCACCCAGGATTTCCTTCCTTATCTGAGAAACTTTCCAGGGTGGCTCCCATTTGTAGGCATAGGCTGAGGTTGCCAGAGGGGGGCTAAGGGCACATGGCTACACTGCTCAGATCCTTGTCCTAACAAAATACCTGACAAAAGCAGCTTGAGGAGGAAGAGCTTATTTTGTCTCACTGTTCCAGGTGATGTAGTTCTGGCAGGGAAGTCATGGCAGCAGGAAAGATGGCAGTTGGTCATGTGACACCTACAGCCAAGAAGCAGAGACTGATGAATGTTCCTGCTTAGCTCACTCTCTCTTCTTTGTTCAGTTGGAGACCCCAGCCTATAGAATGGCACCACCCACATTCCAGGTGGACCTTCCCACCTCAGTTAGCCTCATCTAGATAATACTTCACAGACACACCCAGAGATTTGTTCCGACAGCAATTGTAGATCATATCAAGTTGACAAGTAACCATCACAGCTTGCACCCCTGAGGTCCTGAGTCAGTTCAATCTCCAGAATTCTTGTAAAAAAGCAGTGTATAGTAGCGTGCACTTGTAATCTGAGAACTGGAGAGCAGAGAAAGGTAGATTCCCTGGGCTTGTTAACAAGCCAGTCTTTTTACTTGGGAGACTCAGGGCCTTCGAGAGACGTTGTCCTATGAAACAAGGTGGGCCCCTCTAATTGGACTTCCAGCTGTGGCCATTCCTGGGACCACCATCATTCCTCACAGCCCCATAGAGAAGGAAGATGAGCTAGTTGAGCTCAGAGTCCAGCCATCTCTTGGCCTCCAAGCAAGAAAAGGATGGGACTGAGAAGCGAGGCCAGGGTAGGTCATACAAGCAGCCTCCACTGAGTCCTTGGATGGTACTGGCAGGGAGTCAGAAGGAACCCAGCTAACATCCCATGTAGCTGCAACCTGTCATGCTGCATCTTTGTTGGGGGGGTGCCTCTGCTCTCCAGCTATTCCTGGCTTCCCTGTAAGAGGGGCTTGGGAGCTCTTCCTGACCTTAAGGGGCCCTGGCCCATCCCATTCTCACAAAGACAACTAGCTGAACTGGCAGCAGATGCAGCCAGTACAGGACATGCTTAGATCCCAGATGCTCCCAACCAAACTGTCACCAGTGGGGCTCTTGGCCATTTCTACCCCACTTTACCTAGTTCCTGCACTAGGTTGAGCAAACATCTTGGGCTACAGGAAGTAGAGCAGGTGTTGGGGCCAAACCTACCTTTCTCTCACCTGGGATCTGGTACCCACTGTAGTGACACATGGCGTTTGAGTGAGTCTAGCCCTCTTAAGGCTGGGGAACTCCCTCACTCCCAGCTTCTGCCCTGGTCTGTTTCCCTTCCTCCAGTGGGGCACTAACAGAACTAGCCCTGCCCCCCCTTTCCACCCCCCAAAGTTCTTGTTCATCTTTTCCTCTGCTCACAAATCACCTCCGGACAGTTGTGTTGTCTTGTGTTCCATGTTCATTCTTAGCCACCATTGCTGTTCCTACCACCAGCACCAGACGTTTATCCTCATCGTCCCATTCAGCTTCATTCTCCTCCACAAGAAACTCTAGGGCAAGGGGGCATGGGGCACAGAGGCTGGTTTCCGACCACCCCAGGGAAGGTGGAGCCCTGACCCTTGGGTGCTGCAGCAGAGTAAGGAGGAGCCCATCTTGATCAGAAAGGACAGAGTCCACCTTCTCCCCTTGTTCTGAGGGAGGAGGGTGGCTGTTAATTTTCCCAGCCTGGGGCTTCTCCTCTGGTTTCCTGTCTGCAGGTACTTGAAAAATAGCCTTTTCTGGGGGCGCAGGGGAGGGCAAGCAAAAAAAGAAAACAGCCAAGGTGGATGGCTCCTGAGGAGCCCAGCGTTGTCCTCTGCTTCCATGAGTATGTGTACATAGAGAAACACAGGCATACTTACCTGAAAAGGAAAAGGAGGAGGATAAGGGAGGAGGGAGGGAGGGAAGAATGAAAGAAGAGCTAGCTGCACAGCCTTTCTGCCTTTCCACACAGACTCTTGGGAGGACTTTATTGGTGGTAGTTTCCCAGATCACAAGTCTTTCAAGACGATGTTATTAAAGGATTGGATGTTGGCAGGAAGTGGGGTACCCACTTTCCAGGCAAAGCCTGTCCCTCCCTCCCTCCCTCCCTCCCTCCCTTTCTTTTTGTCTTTCTTTCCGTCTTTTTGAGACAGGGTCTCCTGTAGCCCCATCTGGCCTAGAACTCACTATGTAGACCAGGCTGGCCTCGGACTCACAGAGATCCGCTTGCCTCTGTCCTGGGATTAAAGGCGAGCACCAGCATACCTGGCAAAGCCAGTCCTTTTATTAAATGATAGTCTGTGGCTCATTTTATGATTATTTCCAGTTGTTGGACTGTGTTAGATAAATGGCGGAATGTCTGACCTTGGCCTGAAACCCATTAAACAGGTTCATGTAACAATTTAATTTTTTAAAAAAGTAACAGAAGAAAATTACTTTTTTATTTTTTGGCACCAGCAATAATGCCTTCAAATCTCAGGGCTTTGTAGAGTGCTTTGAGGCAAGTTCAAGCTTGTCTGTTCCTCTACATGGCCTGATGGGCAGGCTAGCAATGTATTGTGCCTTTTGATTCTCATAGCAAATTGATGAGTTGGTCCTACCATGAAATATTGTTATTTTACTACGGGAGAGTGTAGTTTAGGATAAGTTCCTGGAAGTGAAATTATATGAAAGAGGAAATGTATTTTTAATTTTGCAAGGTACTGAAGAACTGGCTTCTGTTGAGTGACGGCTTTTTCCTTCCCACAAGCAGTGTGCAGCAGTGACTGTTTTTTGCAGTGTGCCATGTCAGACGCACAAAGATTTGGAGTTTTGCCGATCTGATAAAGAAGGTGAGCAACTACACCAGGTGGCTTTTTAATTATTTTTGAACTTGAAGTGTGATATTTATGGACCAGCTAAATGGCTCAGTCAGTAAAGGTGCTTGTCACCAAGCTGACAGCCTGAGTTCAGTCTCTAGGACCCATGGTAGGAGCAAAGAACTGACTCCTGTAAGTGGTCCCCTGACCTCCACAACTGTGCCATGGCATGCATATACACACACATATATACATCATAAAACATTTGTGATGATGAATCTTGGTTGTCAGCTCAATAAGGTTGTGAAATACGTAGGAGACTAGTAAGCAGCTGGCCTTGTGCCTGCTCTGAGAGGTCCTCAGCCTGAGTGTCCCTGAGGACATTTCCAGAGACGGTTAGATCACAAGGTTTTTTACCTCATACATGTTTTAATGGATTTAGATTTGAATAGAGTATCGGGAGGTGGCAGAACTGTGGGCATGAGGTGAACTTCTCTGCTTGGAGAAGTGATGGCTAGAGGGGTTTCTTGGGGGGCTGTATCTTGCCGTGACCACTTCCTGTTAATGCTCCACTCTGCTTCCTGCCTGCCATGGCATGAGCTGCTTTACCATGCCCTCCTTGCCATGATGGATGGAACTGTCTGAAACCGTGAGCAAAACAAATCCACCCTTAAATGGTTCCTGTCGAGCCACAGAACTGACACAACTGACAGAACGTACATGGATCCTAAGGATCTGGATGAATGAATTTTCACACAAGTATGTACCTAAGAAACCACCACCCAGAGCAAGATATAGACCATTCCCAGCACCCAAGAACACTATTTCATGCCCCATCTCAGTGAACTCACCCCCAAAGGGTGAACCTCTACTGCTCTATATACTGAGGTGTGTCTGTGAACTTCGTATAGAGGTACCTGCCTCTTCAGTTTGACTTCTTTTGACCAATACACTGTGTCTATAAGAATTATTCATGCTGCAGATAGCAACGGATCTTTTTTATTACTCGGTTAATATTCCAGTGTGTGATTACACCAGGGCATATGTATCTACTCTGAGGTAAGTTGCTATGTGTATTCTTATAGACGTGTTTCTTTTGGGTGTATAACTAAGAGTAGGGTTTTTAGGTCATGTGTGTAGATACTGTTTAGCCATTTTCCAAAGTAGTTATACCAGTTCACACTCCAGCACCGATATCCCTGCCAAGTTGTGTCAGCCATGCCACTGTAGGCTGTTCTGATGAGTGTAAGATGCAAAGGTTCACCAGTTTGGATTAGCATCCCTCTCACAATGATGGACCTAATTACAGGGAAGCACGTCTCCTACACGGCAGGCTACTTGTGGTAGCTTTTGTCAAGTCCAAATCTCCAGTCTGAAGACTTTTTGCTTTCTGTTTGCAATAGATTGTCTGCTTTCCTTAGTGATTTGTGTTTTATAGAGTCTAACCCTTTGTTAGAAGAATATGTTGCAAACACCTCTCAGCCCTTCTTAGTATTTTTTTTTTTTCTTTTGGAGACAGGGTCTCCCTGTAGCTCCAGATGGCCTGGTACTCACTGTATAGACCAGGCTGACCTCAATCTCACAGAGATCTATCTACCTGCCTACTTAGTGGCATTGTTTTGATGAGTACATGTCTTTATTTTAATGAAGTCCAGCTTACGAATCTTTTCTCTAAGGGTTTGAAGTATTTGTTTCCTATTTAAGACATTTGACCTACTAAGGTCATGAAAACTTCCTTCTGTGTTTTCTGTATGAAGTTTTATTTTTATTTTTTATTTTTGCCCTCTATGTTTAGACTTAAAATGTCTCAAATTTGCTTTTTTAAAAATTTTATTTTTATTTTTTATTTTTTTAGAAGAAGCATTTCATTACAACAGCATTGATGTATTTAATAACAATTTCCATAGCAAAGATGCCTCTCTTTCAAAATTGGCTGTAAATTTTTAGGTCACAGTTGAATTAATACAGTTATACAATATTGTACTCAGTATAAACCCTGTAAGACATAAAATTGAATGAGGGTTTAACCTTTAAAAAAGATCTCCATTTCACTTTAAAATATACTTTTTCATACAGGAAAAACTCATTTTTTAATGCAACTAATTGATGTTTGCACATGCGTCTCTAATCTCTATGTATCTGATTATTACTAGTCACAATTGGTTACTTTCTGAGCTCCTTGGCACCTGAGCATGGGTATAAAGTCATCAGGTAGATTTCAACAGTAATATTTTTCACATCTACTAATTAACATGAAGCAAATTTTTATGCTTCTTCCTCAAATATAGCTTATTTATTTATTTATTTATTTTTGTGTGTGTATTTCATACAGAACATCCCAAACAATCTTATTCATCTATATACCCACTTCCCAAATGGCACCCTCCCATAGCACCCCCACCCCCACACTGGAGCCCATATACTCTGTCCACTGTGTTGTTGGCACCCCAGCCGTTCCCCAGTGTTCATCCATCTGCTGAATCTAGTCAGCCTATCTGGAGTTCCCTGTTCTAGGAAGATCAGCTGTTCCTCATCTAGCAGCAATCAGTTGTCAATATTCCTTTAGATAAGGTTGTGGTCTGCTGTTCATTTTCCCAGTTCTATGCTGGGTTACTGTCTGGGAGTCTCTTGGGCCACCCTGGCCAATAACTCGAAGGTATCTCCTGTCTGGCATTGTTTCTTGTTATGTAGCCTTTAGCACATGGACCCTTAAAGACTTGTATTGATCCCTTTAATCTTTGGTTATACTTTCCTTTTGTGTGTTTAAGACCATACAGTTGGCCCAGGTAAACCAATTTATTTTTACTCTTAAGGCCATTTGAGGATCTGTTCCTCGGGGGTCATATGGGCTTGGGAGGAGCCCCTGGCTCCTTTCTTTTACCAGTTCCATCTATGTGAAGATAAGTCAAAGGTCCTGCTCAACCATGGTCGGCTTCACTAGGAAGCATAGAGGAAATGTTTCTTCTGTGTTGACCGTCCTCTTCTTAGACTGGACACTGGTTGAAGTCCATCTGGTGGGGTCTCCATGGCCTCCTTGATCAAGAGGACAGGTGACTCACCACAGTTACAGGACGTTTTGAGAGATGCTCCTTAGTCCTCTGGAACTTAGTTGACCTTGGAGGGCAAGAAGCAAAAACTTTCCTTTAAGCTCCTTTGACCAGATTAGTACAGGCCTTTTAAAAAACATTGCTTCAGAACTGTTTATTAACAAGTTTAACCTTTCCCCATTGGACCACAGAAGCCACCTGATTAGAAGTCAGTTGTACCTACAGATGATTGTGCTTTTGAATTTTTCTTATTAGTTTTGTAACCCTTCCTATTTTATTCTCCTTTAAGGATGCTGTTCAATCCCAGCACTTAAGAACCTGGGCTACATAGCAAGACCTATCTCAACACACACACACACACACACACACGCACACCCTACCTCACACTGTTGTGGTCTTTCTAATTTCTGTAATTATAATTATTATAGATGAAGTTTAAGCATCCTTTCATGTGTTCAAGGCATTTATGTTTCCTTCCACATGAAGGTTTATTTCATTCCTGCCTTAGGTTTTTCTGCTGCTCTTATAAGTTAATACAAGGGGTTGGAGAGATGGCTCAGCAGTTAGAAGCACTGGCTGCTCTTGAGAGTCCCTGGACTCAATTCCCAGCACCCACATGACAGCTCACAACCATCCATAATTCCAGTTCCAGGGAATCCAACCCTCTTTTCTGACCTCTGTGGTCGTTGCTCTACATGGGTGGACTCACATGCATACAGGCAATATACTCATATCCACAAAATAAAAATAATAAATAAAATATAAAAAAATAAGTTAACACAAAATGAGTGTCTTAAAACAGCACATGCATTATCTTGAAGTCAGATGTCTAAGACAGGTCTCTGGGCTTAAAGCAGGATGGTGACATGTTTTCTTCCTTTCTGGAAACTGGGGTAAGTCTCTTGCCTTTTCCACCTTCCATGGGCTGGCTGCCTGTGTTCCTTGACATGTAGCCCCTTACCTTCAAAGGTCACCTGTCCTCTTGATCAAGGAGGCCGAGGAGACCCCATCAGATGGACTTGAACCAGTGTCCAGTCTATAAAGAGGAGGGTCAACA
>NW_008338858.1:533689-599036 GCF_000622305.1 Nannospalax galili | reverse complement strand
GCTACATAACAAGCAACAATGCCAGACAAGCAATACCTTCTTTTGAGTTGTAGGCCAGGGGGGACAGAGGGATTCCCAGATAGTAACCCAGCATAGAACTGGGAAAATGAACAGCAAACCCAAATCTTATCCAAAGGTCAGAGTATAAGGGCTCTAGTGGGGGGATGGAGGCTATGGGAGGGTGCTACCTGGAAGTGGATGTATTAATAAATAAAAAAGAAGAAAAAAATAATTCTTCAAAGCATAAAAATTTCCTCCTTAATAATTAGTAGATGTGAAAAACATTACCATTGGAATCTACCTGATGACTTTATATTCATGCTCAGATGCCAAAGAGCTCCGAAAATAACTGATTGTGACTAGTAATAATCAGTTATATAGAGATTAGAAACACATGTGCATCTTAGTGTCAATTGTATTAAAAATGAATTTTTCTGTGTGAAACTGTATTTTAATAATGAAATTTAGGTCTTTTTTAAAGTTTCAAACCTCATTTAATTTTATGTCTTATAGGGTTTATATGGAGCACAATATTGTATAACTGTATTAATTCAACTATAAACCTGAAAATTTACAGCCAATTTTGAAAGAGATGCATCTTAGCTCTGGAAATTATTATTGAATACGTCAATGCTGTTGTAATGAAATGCTTCTTCTAATTATATGGTTATTAAATAAATTTTTTTTAAAAACCCAAAAAACAAAGCCAGCAGGGCTGGTGGAGTCTCTTTTGGTTTCCTCTGAGCCCGACTCTCCCACCCTCCCCATTCCCATAGGGCTCTTTGTGATTCTGCTGCCTCCAACCCCCTTGGATAATTCAGCTTGTCACTTTGGCCATGTCAGCTAATCTGTCACCTTGACTTCATTTGCTCACTCAGTTCTCCTTTGCTGAGTAACTGCAGATTCCTAGGCTCCAGGAGTTGGGAGCTGGGTGTCTTTGGGAGGCCGGTGTTCTCCTCACCTGTGCTTCTGTTACAGACTTCGAATGTCTGTGCTTCCCTGACTCGCCCCACATTCATGCGTTGACACTAACTCCATGTGGGAGCACTGAGAGATGGGGTCTTTGGGGGGTAACTAGGTCATGAAGGCTCTACACTATGAGGAGGATCAATGCCCCTGTAAAGTGGTCCAAGGGAGCTTGTTTGACCCTTTCCCCTCGTGAGGATACAGAGCAGGCATCACCCATGAGAAATGGCCCTGCCAGACATGAGGCCAGCTTTGACCTTGGAGTTCCCAGTCTGTAGACTATGAACAGTCAAGTCCCGATTAGAAATGACCACAGCTACACTATGGTTAGAGCAGCACAAGCAAACTGGTAGCCCTCTCTCACATATAGACTCTCGGTGCTGGGAGCTTTCTACACATTAGGGCCATTTGTTCTTTTTCTGTGCTTTGAATTGCAAGCATATTTTCCTGGCTTTTTGTCTTATGTTTTTGCTTTTGGTATTTTTGCTTATTTTCCCTTTGTGGTTTTGCCACATAACCTTTTAAACGGGAGATTAAATTTATCAGTCTTTTCACATACGGCTTCTGAATTTCAAACCAGAGCAGCCCTCAACATGTGTCTGTGGATGCATGTGCACCTGTGTGCATCTGCATGTGTACCTGTGTGCATCTGCATGTGTACCTGTGTGCATCTACATGTGTACCTGTGTGCATCTGCATGTACACCTGTGTGCATCTACATGTGTACCTGTGTGCATCTGCATGTGTACCTGTGTGCATCTGCATGTACACCTGTGTGCATCTGCATGTGTACCTGTGTGCATCTGCATGTGTACCTGTGTGCATCTGCATGTGTACCTGTGTGCATCTGCATGTGTACCTGTGTGCATCTACATGTGTACCTGTGTGCATCTGCATGTGTACCTGTGTGCATCTGCATGTGTACCTGTGCATCTGCATGTGTACCTGTGTGCATCTACATGTGTACCTGTGTGCTTCTGCATGTGCACCTGTGCGTCTGCATGGGTGGCCAAACCTCAAGCTCAGATGCCATTGCTTTTTAATCCTATTATTATTATTTATTATTACTTATTGTTGTTGTTGTTTTGGGACAGGGTTTCTGGTCTGGAACTTGCCAAGTAGGTTAAACTGCCTGGCTATTGAGCCCCAGGGATCTGACTCTCTTACCTCCCAAGCCCTAGGATTCTGTGCATGCACCACCACACCTGGCTATTTTTAATGTGGATTCTGGAGACTGAACTCATTACTGACCGAGCTAGCTCTTCAGCTCTGGTGTTATTTTGTTGTTGTTGTTGTTGTTTGTTTTTTCTCTTGCCATGTTAACCTTTGATCCATTTGGAACCTATCCTAGTTTAGAGTGTCAGGTGTGGATTCAACTTCATTATCCTCCAGATGGCTGCTCAGTTAGCTCAATACTGCTGATCGAAGTCTTTGGCTGACTTCCTGGCTCCCTTTGCTACCACAGTAACCCTACGGCAAGAGGAAAGGACTTCCCCAAACTCGTGCAGCTTGCGAGTATTGGAGCTGGGACTCTCCATGGCAAATGCTGCTCAGACAGAGGCTGATGGCTGTTTCTCAGGGGCTTCCTGGGCTGTGTGCCAGGCAGAGGCGACGCTGAGGCAGAGCCCTCTGTTGGTTCTGGTGCGCAGTGCTCTGGAATTGATAGGTGTGGGGCACCATATTTCCTCTCCACCGAGCCAGACACACGAATCTTTCACATCAAGAAGTGTTTTAGAATAAATAGAGATGTTTTTATGGAACCTTGGTTATTGTTTGAGTCACATTTCTGTGTTTCCAACACATAGCCCCTGGTACATCCTTTTGGCTCCCAGTAGCGAATTTTTCCACTATTTTTCCTGAGGAAAGAATGTTTATATCCCTCCACAGGAGTCATTCTAAATGACATGGCAGGGTGAGGCTGCCAGCCTATGGGAAAGGCTCTAGTACTCGCTAAATTACTCCGTCAGGCTGGTCATTTGTAGGATAAAAGTGACCATATTTTAGCATATTTCTTTAGTCCTTTGGGGGTTGCTTACAGCAACAGAAGCTGCCATTGTGACCCTCTGTACTTGCTTGCAAAGTGAATCTAGAACTAAAGTGAGCTCAAGACAAATAAGGAATTGGAGTAAGCTAGAGTTCTTCTGCAGTGCAGGGACTGAACTCTGGTCCCAGTAGCGTCTGCCACTGTGAGCCTAGGCAGTTACTTAGACTAGATGATTTCTGAAGTCATCTGCATCCCTCCCCATTTACCCTTGTGTCTGTGAACTGTGTCGCTTTAATAAACTGAGCAGTGTACACTTGCCTGCATCCAGTAGGCCCCTGCCACACTTTTTAAACACAATGACTATCCAGTATTTTTTTATTCCCTTTCTTAAGATTGCTCATTACTGACAGCATGGCACATAGCATTCTGGATGCCATGGAGGAATATGGCAAACAGGTGTCTCGGAGAGCTCGTATTTAATGGGAAAAGAGGTACGGGTTAAATGTGGCACATGATTTGCATGTCAATGCTGAGTGGATACATGAGGGGATGAGTGCAAAGCAGACAGACGGGTTAGAAAAGAATGAAGAGGAAAGTGGCCAGTGTTGGAAATCCCTGTGAGCAATTGCTCCTGCTTGCAGAAGTGAGAGCGTGAAGTGTGCCTATAAGGGAAGGAAGGCTTCAAAGTGGGAGTCGGAGTGGAGGGACAGGTGGCTGACTGGAGAGGCAGCTCAGGGTCAGATGGGATCGCCAATCACACTGACTGTGTTGTTTAGGCAGAGTGGCAGAGCCATGGTGGGTTACCTGGGAGAATACTTAAGAAGCTATTGCAGGAAATAAAACTTATTTTGTAAAGGACAATGCCTCTTCACAGAGCAAACATGCGATGGTAGTGGTTGAGTAACTAGTGAATGCTGACATTAGAGTCTTTTGCATGTATAATCTCATTTAGTCGTCATTTCAGGGCTGGAGATGTAGCTCAACTGTAGATCACTCTGCCTAGCACTCATGAAGCCCTAGGTTCATTGCCCAGGCCTGGGGTTGGAGGAGGTAAAAGCTCATTGTCATCACCTTATGAAGTAGAAGGTACGTAAGAATTGTCTCCATTTCCCAATGAGAAAATGGAGACCTAAGGTACAGCCCAGATTCCAAACATCTGCTGACCTCACGGGTGTGCATGTCCTGTCAGTCACGTGTGGTCCCCTGTAGAGGTCTCACAGTTAGCTTATCAAGCAGCATTACCCGAGCTCTTAGTGTGTATTTGACTTTGGGAGGCAGCAGAAAGCAAGAACAGAGCTGGCCTTGCTGGCAGCCCTTGTCTGGAGGCCAGAGGCCAGGCCGTGTTTAGCACTGTATGTCATCAGGCCACAGCCCTTCAGGGACCAGCTGTGTATAGCATTGGGCAGCTTTGGCAGCAGCCATGCAGTCAGTCAGGCCAGTGAGCCTGCTTGGCCTGACCTTGGACAGAAGTAAACTTCCCAAGTCTGGACAGCAGCATCCTGTCTCCCTGGGAGCACCTAGACACACAGTGTGGTGCCTCAGCATGCCCAGCACTGCAGCCCATGCTGGTGCCCCTCTGCCATCTGCCCTGTGGTTGCTGTGGCTACTGTTCCTCCTGCTTCTTGCCTCAGTGCAAGCCCCTGGGCCTCGTGGGAATGCCTACAGCCCTTCCATTTGGAACCCCTGTGACCACTCAGTCAGACACACTCTCTCTGAGCAGATCTACTAACATTGCTTTTCCCCATTTAGCTATTAATGGATGTATTCATTAAGAGGCTGAGCCCTACAGTAGAAAGAGGACCAGGCTGAGAGACGAGAGTACTAGACAAGTTGTTGTCACTGTCACTGGGCAGGTAACCATCCTCCTTGAGGCCTCCTTTCTCTGTGGATAAATTAAGGGATGTGTGCAAGATCATCTTCAAGATCTGTCCAGGACTCACAGTTCTGAGACTGTGTTCTACTCACCCATCAATTTCACACCTTCACTCTATGATGGTGTGAGGGAATACTTCTCAGAAGAGGTAATTGAAGTAGGAGGAAGAGAACAGTCTTTCAGGATCACCGTGAACAAAAGCAAATTAGGGGGATGCATATCAGGCAGAGCTGGAGGAGACAAGACTGTATGGGTGTCTGGCGCCTGGTCATAAAGGCTTTGAATGTTTAGATTCGGAGGCTTCGTCCTGTGGGGTGTGGTGCAGGAAAGGTCTTAGTGCAGAGGAATGCTTGATCTGATCTGTTTCTGTAAATTAGTGCCTGTTGGATGGCAGATCAGAAGGAATGGCAGCGGGTTAGATAGTGCCCTGTAAAATAGTCATCTGGTAAGTTGGTGCTTTTTTGGTCATCAGCATAGATGCTGTTCTGCTTACTTCCTGTTGTTGTGATAAACACTGGCCAAAACCAGTTTGGGGAGGAAAGGGCTTATTTAACTTACACTTCCATATGACAGTTGATCATTAAGGGATGTCAGAGCTGGAACCTGAGGCTTGAACAGAAGCAGAGACCACGGAGGAACACTGTTCACTGGCTTACTTCCAGGCTTATATTAAGTGAATTTTGTTACATCACTCAGGCTCATCTGCCCTGGGACACTGCCTGCAATGGGCTGGGCCCTCCTGCACCAATTGGCAACCAAGAAAATGCCCCACAGGCCAGTCTGATGGAGGAGATTCCTCAGTTGAGGGTCCCTCTTCTCATGCATGCCTAGATTTGTGTCAAGTTGACAAAAAATAACCAGCACAACTTAAGATCTAATTGTGAAGATCTTACAGAGAAAAGACGATCCCTGGACCTAGCTGACCAATCAGAGCTCCAGGCTTAGTGAGAGTCACTGTCTGAAAGATGAAGGTACAGTGTGATTGAGGAAAACACCCAACGTCAAGCTCTGGTTTCCACATATACATACAGATACATAAAGGCACAAAGCAAAATGAAGTGGTGGGGTCAAGGAAGAGTGTGAGTAACTTGCAATTGCAGCTCCAGGCCCGGTGCTCAGGGAAGGCCAGTCCGTCCCTCTTCCCGCTTCCTATGTCAGCGAGGAAGCTGCTCCACTTTAGTGTGGCCCTAGCATTCACATGTCAGTGGCCCCTTTGTGTGTGGTCACTACTCTCCAGACTATAAGGCACCTACCTTGTCATCTCTATTTGTTGTCATGGGAATGCTGACAGAACCACAGAAGGCTGTACGTTTGGCCCCAGGTAGCACCATCTATTGTTGTAAGGCCCTGAGGACTGGAGGTACCTATGTGACCATGGGCAAGGTTGCTCCGTCCTCTGACCCTCCAGCCTCAGTAAGCGCTTGTCACTAGAGCAAAGTACAGGGCTTGTAAAAAGGCTCAGGGCATAAGGCATGAGCTCAGCATGGGTATTTCTGGTGCTTCTGACCCATTTTAGTCCTCTTCCTGGTGTTTTGTCCCGCCTCCCATGGGCCCTTCTTGGCCTCTTTCTTGCTCCTGTACATATTAAAAATTTGTTATTGTGTTCATTTATTTTTTTGTATGCATGTGTGTTATTGGCATAACACACATGTGGAGGCCAGAGGATAACTTCTGGGAGTCTCTTCTCTCCTTCCACCGTGTGGGTCTCCAGGATCCAACTCTGTGTCTTCAGGCTTGACAGCAAGTGCCTTTAACTGCCGAGCCATATCACCAGCCCCTTGCTCCTGGATTCTTAAGTGTCACAGACAGGCCTTGATGGCATAGTCAAACTTTAGTCAGGGCCCCTCTGCAGAGCTTCCCTCTCTACCTCTCTTCTCTCGTGTTGGGATACTAAACATTGATCACCCCCTTGTGAAGAGCTCCTTTATCAAGCTCTACCCTGCTACCCAGTTTGAAGCCCTTTCTCTTGCTGAGACTGACAGATCCAAGTCTCCTCTCTAAAGCTCTGATGATTCTTGGCTGCCTGTTCATGTGGAAACTTGATACACTAAGTGAGATTGTGCTCATGGAGAGAGCTCATTGGTTGCTGGGCTTCCTTGGGAAATGATTGTGGGCATGGGGGAAGCTTTTTCATTGGTAGACTCCAGGGACCATTGCTTATGGGCGTCTCTTTTGACCTGTTACCTTGATGGAGTTCAAGAGATGGGTCCATGTATGTAAGACCACCACTTACTCATTTGTTTCATTTGTATCCTGAGTCCCTCCTCCAATGAACCTGCTTTTTTCCTAAGTTCAAGGCAACCCTGAATTAGTGTCTCCTGAGAATAAATGTCTAGTGTTCTTTTAGAGATAGCAGGAGTAGGCTTGCCTGGTGGTGTGTTGGGAGTACCTGGGCTCCTAAGTACCCTGTAAGTGTACTTTCAGTCAAGCTCTAATTTCAGCCTTTCTTACACAATGTACAAAGGCATCCAGTGTCTCAGTTTTGAGGCCTCCAGTGTTCTGCAAGCAGGGTGGGTTCCCCCTTCACGATCTTTGGCCTAGACTGCAGCTGCATCCTCCGCAGGGCCACCTGCCTCCATAGTCTGAGATGTATTGAGCTGTCTCATCTTCCCTGGTCTCCTATTCTCCTTTCCTGGTGAACGTAAGCCCTCTTTATTCCTTTCCAGTTGGTTTAATGGGATTTTGGAAGGGGTTAGAGAGGAAAACACGAGATCTGTCTGTCCTGGTTCGTGAAAGTTCCTAGTGACTCTTTGGAACCTACAGCAGTAAAGGCTAGAGAAATTGACTTTGTAGTAATGGCCCGGAGCTGCCAGGTGGAGCCAAGTTCAAATGCTGCCTGGTGTGATGGAAGGGGAGCCACGAAAGCTAAAGCCATCAGTGCTGAAGTCTGGCACTGTGGCCTTTGTCCTGCGGCATTGTGGGAGCTGTCATTTAATTCAAGCAGTGCCTCTGAGGCAATTCTCGTATGTGAAGGGAGACAGCAGCCAGGAGCTGACTTGCAGAAATGCTCACCAAATGGCATTGCATAGCAAGAAAGCCAGAAAGGAAAAGGAGAGAAGGGACGCGCCTTTTTCAGCGGATGCTTTTCTAAAACTGAAGCCGCCACAAGAGGCGGCTAAAGACTTCTGCTAAGGAGAGGCTCTTCCTCCCGAGGGAGAGTTGCAGGGTCTTAGTAGATCTGATGTGAGGAGATGCCTGGGGTCATAGAATCACAGACTTTAAATAACTTCAGATGGACTTCAGGACTGGCTTAATTCCTGCAGAAGAGGAAATTAAGTGAGGAAGTGGTTTGGCCTTCAGGCCATGGCACGGTTCTGAGTGCTTTCTGCTCCTAGACACCAGAGGCACCACAGTCTCCACGTGCCTGAGTCATCCCGTCAGACCTGAGGCATGTAACCCAGCACTGCAAGAACTTGGACTTGTTTTCTTTTGTTTCCTATTTTTTTTTCCCCAGGGGTTACTATAAGGACTCAATTATAGTTTTTAAAAGAAGTTAATGGGGTTGGGCAGGTAGCTCTGTTGGTAAAGTTGCCGTGCAATTATGAGGATTTGAGTTCAATCCCTAAAAACAACATAAAAAGCCAGGTATGGTGGCACCTGTTTGTGATTCCAGTGCTGGGGAGGAGGAGAGGGGTGGGTCCCTGGGGCTCTGGCCAGTCAGCCTCACCTGCTTGTTGAAGACCAGAGATCTTGTCTCAGAAAACAAGGCAGATAGCTCCAAAGGAATGACACCTGAATTTGTCCTCTAGCTTCCATGTGCACCCACACGCATGGGCCTGTGTGCACACACATGCACACACACAGAAGTTAATGAGTTCAGTAACGTGGGCTTTGGGGAGAAGGAGAGAGAAAGAAGGGCCCAGGAAGATAATACAATAGTTAGGTTAGCCCTCAATCCTCAGATATTTACTGGGCCACGGTAATAGCAATAGCTGACATTACTGGTGCCCGTTTGGTTTTACGCATTTCACGTGCACTATTAATTGATTCTCTATAGCAGTAGTAAGGTAGATACTGTCATTGCACACTTCATAGACAGGCACGAGGTAGAGAAGGTGGTAGGCAGGTAACTTGCTCAAGGAGAGGATTTCATTAGTTGTCTAGTGTTAGGAGTTAAAAAAACCCAGTTTGGTGGATTTATAATTAGTAGGTGATATTTTCCCATATCATTCAGTAATTTATTAATAAGAACTACACAGGGGTCATCGTGGCTACCTTTAAAAGCTCCAGCCTCAGCACCAGGCCACGAAGGCACAGAAGGAAAACATTCCACCTTTCCTGATACCAGACCGGAGGGAGGATTTATATGCTTAAAGATGACAGAATCAGGATATATACAGGCTGTGCGTTGAGGCTATCGGAGTAATGCTAATTGGTGATAAACAGAAGAGAGGGCCTAGTGGTAGACAGTGGAAGTTGTGGGTGCTTGCTCAGGAGGCCATCTGTTGAATATGTGCTAGGGAGGCCAGAGCACAGGGAACCAGCCCTGGGGTGCCTTTGAAGTGTCAGTGGGACAGGTGGTGGCCTGGTCTGAACACAGTCCAAGGGGCCTAGAGGGGAAGTTTATGGGTAGGGTAGGGATGTGTTCTGAGTGTCTTGGGTTCCAGTGCCACATCTGTGTGCCCACATTGCAGAGAGAGCCAACAAAGTGCAGCTCTCCATGCTGTCCTTAGGAGATTTATAGGATTAAAGTAGGTTGGAGCTGGAAAGGGCCTCAGGGGCCACCCATTCCCACTCCTCACCTGTAAGAGAAATGCCCAGATCTTAGAGGGGACACTGATATGTTCCGGTGGTGAGCTTGCCAGGGCAGAGGCCCAGGCACACTAAGAAAGCAGGTCTCCCAGTAGTTAGCCTGGAAGCCTCAGACCACAGGGGGACTCTGTGAGGCTGTGGCACCTTCCAAATCTGGATGGCTCATCCTCTAGGGAAGATGGCTTTTTAACCTGGCCTTTTACACTAGTGGTAAGATTCTGTTAATCTTACATCTGATGCCCCTTTGCCTCTGGCCTGCTTTGTACACATTTTTTTAGGTTGTAAAATGTTTACGTATGGTTGGAAATTAATGGTAATAATTTTGTGTATTGAAGCTGATCTCAGTGCCTGATGTACAACAGCCCCAGTACTTGATTTCTGTTGCTCCACATTTTGGCAAAGCTTGGCCTGATGTAGCCATTGATTTTTACCATCTAACCCGCTTCAGCCAGTGAAACAGACTCGATAGAAATTAAAGGATTTAATATGAGGAATTGGCTTACACAGCTGTGGGGAGTGGCCAGTTCTTAGGGCACACTGTCAGAAAGGGCATTCTGGGAACAGTGGCGCAGGATTGATGCTGCACTTAATAGGCTGAACTTCTTAGGCCTTTCAAGTGACTGTACAAGGCCCACCAATTATCCAAGACAGTTTCCTCTACATGAAGTCAATAGATTATAGGTGATGACCATTAATACCCTCACAGCAACACCTAGATGAAACTAATCATCCATGGTCCAATCTGTATTTTTAAGAAAATCATTCTAGGGGCAGAATGAGGGCTAAGGTGAAGGGACAGGAGTCTGGAAACACAGAGTCAAGTAAGGAGCCTAGGATATTACCTCTCTGGAGAGGCAATGGGGACTTGAATTAGGACAGTGGCAGCAGAGTTGGAAAGTGGAGAAGAGATCTGAAAAGCAGAGCTCAGCTTGTCGGGATGAAGGGAGCAGCATTGAGGGGGTGGGAAGATTGGGCAGGATCAACATGTGGTTCAAGTTTTCTGCTTGGTGGACTGGGGAGAAGCATCCCCATTGATTGAGAAGGAAACACCTGAGGAGGGAAAGGAGTAGGTTTTGTGTAAGGTGGCAAGTGTATTTATTTACTGTAATTGTGAAATGCCTGTGGAACTCCCTGGTACGAGGTTGGGATGCAGACTATTGGCTCCTTAGAGGGGTCAAGAGCTGGTTCTGTAGAGGGAAGGTAGAGAAGCAGGTCTACTGAATTCGTTTTTCCTCCATGGAGTGATGGGTAATATTTCTGCTAAGTGGTCCTGCTATAGGATGTACTGTGAGTCCTTTGACACTGTTACAGTGCTGTGTCTAATGGATGCTTATTTTTGGTACTGTAGGAGTTGTGCCCAAGGCATAGTCTGCTTACCAGTCACCTTTTGCTAGGGTCAGCCTGTCTTACATTTCTTGCTGTGATAAAATATCCTGACAAAAGTGACATATGGGCTGAGTGTGGTGGCACATGCTTTTAACTCCAGCACTTGGAAGGCGGGAGCAGGTGGGACTCTATGAATTCCAGACTAACCTGGTCTACATAGTGAGGTTCAGGCCAGCCAGGGTTTCACAATGACCCTGTCTCAAACAAACAAATAAACAAAAAGGGAATTTATTCTGGCTCTCAGTCCCTCATGGTCAGGAAGTCACAGCAGCAGGAATGTGTCATATTGCATCCACACAGACCATTGCCACAGTCCTTGATTTCCTCCCAGAACTTGAAGGTAAGACCCTTTTGTTGAAGACAGGACATACTTTGGACACAGAACTTGGAACAATTGAGCTGAAACAGACCTGGAAGCCGCCCTGAAGACTAGCTCTCATCGTATCAGAAGGTACTGTGTAAGCTGCCGAGGGAGAAAACCAATCAATGGTCCTACCCAGGTGGAAAGCCTGTGAACCACAACACTGACCACCCAGCAAATTATCTCTATTGGTGTAATAGCAGCCAGTATCTTGTGGGAGTGATCAACAGCTTTCTAATTGAAATTAAGGCCCGATCAATAGGAGGGAATGCATGCATGGTATGGTAAACACAGCCAAGTACACATGGTCAGAGAGGACACAGACCCAGAGAAAAACCTATCACTGCTGCTTTTCTAGACCGATGTAACTTCTTACTATATTCTAAATATATATCCTTATATTCACAGGCAAGTGTAGTTCTCACCACTCATCAAAAAATTGCTTTTTGCAATAGATGGAGACTATTACAAAGTTCCGTAACTGGTCAAAGTGCAGAGAATAAGTGACCATGAGGTGCCCAGCCCTAAGCAACATGTCTATAATGCAGCCTGTATGCAAAAGCTCAGGAAGCATTTCAGGAGGAGGGCAGAAAAAGTCTAAGAGCCAGAGGGACAAGATACCTACTGCCAGTTTATGCTTCTAGACACGATAGGGAAGCTGTACCAGTGAGATCCCTACAGTGTGGGAGCCCAGCAAGATCGTATGATGATAAAACCAGTGTACATGCCAATATGGATGGGGGAAATTTCATGGGGTCCCACCCCAAGATGAAGAGTACAGGCAATCAGTGGATGCTGAGGGAGAGAGTCCATTTCTCCAGGAACCGGCTCCCTGAGAGGTTATCTAATCTCAAGTGGGCAGCCCTACACACTGGTGCACATGCGTACCTCTAAATAGACTCAGTGCATGTGTGTGTGTGTGTGTGTGTGTGTGTGTGTGTGAATAATAAAGGATAAGAAATTATGGGGGAATATGGGAAGAGTTGGGGCATTGGGAGGGGTGAAAGTGGAAATGACACAACTACAGTACTCATGTATGGAATTCTCAAATAATAAAAAATTATAAAAAGAAGTACAAGCCAAACACATACTGCTGCTCAGCTCCCTTTCCACATCCAAGATCCCAGCCAGAGAGTGGCACCACCCACGGTGTCAGGTCTTCCCACCTCTGTTAATCAGGAAAATTCCCACAGGTGTGCCCTGGTAAAATCTCCCAGGTAAGCAGACAACACATTGTCACACAGCCTATCCTGGTTGACTTTCTTTGTAGATACCAAAGAGTCACCATAAGGAGAAGGTCTGCACTTACAGCCCTGTACGTGCAAAAGCTCTGTCCCCGAGGGGGCCCGGAGTGGAGTCATTAATTCCTGCAGGCACATAGCACAATGTGTGATTGATGGTGAGTGGTAACAGTCAGGTCGCCTAGGATGACACACTCTGCTCTCCTTTCCAAACCTGGGCTCTTACCTGGTCTGCGCACAAAGCCTTGGTGCCCCAGGAGAAATCTGGGTACCAGACAGTGTGTTGGCACCTTTGTCCTGATGAAGACTGATAGCTGACCATGTGCTTACCTTGTCCAAGTAAAGTGCTTTTTGTCATTTGAAATTTTAAAAATTTAATCATAATAATCGTGTAAGATAGGTAATATTATCTGTATTTTATAGATGAGGAGATCAAGGTAGAGAGATTAAGTAACTTGCCCAGGGTTGTTTAATTAGTAGATGTACAATTAGTGGGTATCAAAGGATTGGAGAAATGTTCTGATTTCCATGTCTGAGGTTCAAAGCTCCATGCTGCCTGCCTTTGATGCATCTATAACCAGAGTTTTTAGGATAAAAGCCAGGGCTCCAACCATCCCAGCAGGCAACGCTTGGCTACCTGCCCCAGTGCTTTAAAGAGACAAGTAATGATGAAGAGTAGAGAAAGGAAACTTACTCAGTGTGGCCACATTGGAAAGAGGAGCAGGGACTCCAGTGACTCTAAGCCATCGTCAAGGTACCAAGTGACATGAGCTTTAGGTCTAAATAGGACTGCAGCCAGGGGATGAGGTCTGCAAAACTTAGTGTCCTGGTCAAGGTGTGGGCTGCCTGATCATTGGCTCCCTCTGGTTCCACAGTTTAGAATTCCAAATTGCTTGAGGGGACAGATGGTCTTCCTGAAATCCAGGGTGACTCAGGAGGAAAGGTTTGGACAATGGCTTATCTCTAGTGCTTTCTGCCTTGAAGGGAGACAGTCCTTGGGTGATGAACTTGCCCACCTGCATCGTAAGCCAGTGGTCCACAGTGAAGGAGACAGACACAAAATGAAGGCAAAGATGCCAGCATTTCCTCCCGTCTTTAGCCTGTGGACCCAAGAGGAGAACTGATGCTTTTTAGCAAAAGCAGCTTCAAAGTGCCCCTTTCACCACCCCATCCACTTTCCCCAAGTTACAGAGCTGTTTGTCTGCTTCCAGGGCCTTGGCTCTGTACCCACCTTCCATCTGGGGAGTGGGCTAGAGGAAGCCACTGGGTGGGAATTGGGAGGATTGAGATGGAATCTCAGCCTGTCTGACTTTCTTCATCTATAGAATGGACATGCTGCCTCCTGCCTCCCACGGTACATTGGGGAACAGAGGAAGAAATGGCTGGGAAAGGGATTTTGTGCACTCTGGGAGTTACACTGTTGTGTATAACACAATTTCAGAATAGACTCCATCCTGTTATCTTCCCTGGCCCTGACTCCTTTTGGCCTTTATTATGATTTATGACACATTTGTCACTTAAAAGTCGATGATTATTATCATGCCTTGAGGCAAGAGGCTACTGAGATTCTTACATAAATAATTCCATCCCGCTGAGCCACCTGGGTGGGGGAGCACAGCTTTAGCAGCTGTCCGAGCTACAATCAGAAGCCTTGCCTGTCACCAGAATGAATCACCGAAACGGCTGCTTTGCTCGGGCCTCCCAAAGCCATAAAGTAAATTGGACAGCAGTGTTGCATTCATCATTCGCAAGACTGAAATGAGGTGAGCCTCTTACTTTGAAATGTAGCAGGCATGTGTGTTTGAGAGAGCTTGAGGCAGACTCACCTGAGTGTGTTCTCAGCTTAACACGTCCTAGTGCATGACCTTGGCCTGCCCATCACATCAATGAGGGGAGCGGGGCGGACTCAATTTCCTCTGTCGAATGCTTCTCATGACCGCCATGCAACTCAGATGGCATTCTGAGTGTGATGGGTACGGTGTGGTGCTCATCAGATGGTGTGGTGTGTGTGTGTGTGTGCATTTTTGCTTGTGTAGGGAATACACTGTGTGTGTGTATGTGTGTGTATGTGTGTGTGTGTGTGTGTGTGTGTGTGTGTGTGTAGGCCCCAGGTTAGTCAGGAGTCTTCCTTGATCACTCTGTACCTTATTCTTTGAGGCAGAGTCTCAGTTGAACCCAGAGCGCTCTGATGAGAGTTGACTAGCTAGCCAGCTTGCTCTGGGCATCCCCAGCTACCCTCCATCCTGTCTCCACCTTTCAAGCTCTGGAATTGCAGGAGAGCTGGCAGCCCACCCAGCACTTTACATGGGTTCCAGGAATCCACACTCCAGTCCTGAGCTTGTAAGGCAAGCACTTTATGCACTGAGCCATCTCCCCAGACTGTAATTCTCACCTCCTTGTGGCTCTCAGCTGTGGGAATGAGCCCTTTGAGGAGGTGGAGGTGATGAGTATGACAACCTGGATTCCAGAGTCAAAGCAGAGGACTCCGTACACACTTGAAACCACTGCTCTGTTCTTCATTCAGTCCATTCGCGGGCTTAACATCGTAATTGTTCCCTGGTACTTCCTTCCTTCTACTTGGGTAGGGGATTGTCCAGCTTCTCTGAAGACATGGGCCCTGTTTTCCAGTCACATCTTTTTCTCAATAGCGTCCAGCAGTCACCTCGGATACCATGGGCTTCAAGGAGATCTGTGATCCTGTGTGACTGTGACATATTACGCCTATTTAGCAGTATTCTTTCCCTGCCAAAGCCCCTTCAGCACTCCAGCCTTAAAGACTTGGGAGGAAGTTCCTGTTCCCTGTGTCCCCGTTCACAGTATGACTGAGTTTGCACAGTAGACACCATCCCACCAGGTCCAGTCTCTCCCCTCCCTTCTCAAGGTACACAATACCCACGTGTCCCTTAGCCATACCTCAGGCTCTCAGGGCCTCCGCATTCATGTGTCTTGAAGTGGGGGTTCTTAACTTTCTCCACTCATGACCCCTTTTCACCTGAGAAAGTTTTATGTGACCCCAGTATATAAGTATATAAGATAGGTGCCAAACATTTGCTAATAATAATTCATAAAGAAACATTTTAGAACAACTCTTAGATAAACATATAATTTTGCACTTATCAAAGATGAGAGCAAACATGCACTAATGGGATGGACGTGCTTGTATATTGTTATATGAAGGATTAAGTCTTGGTTGAATAATTGATAGTTCAGGCCATAAAACATCTTCAGTGTTTTTCAGAGTTGATCGATGCTTTGATTTTATAATTGTCAATTCTGAGATGCCACTTCACATAAATATATAATACAAAATGGGCCATTCCAGAAATTATTAGAAATTCTGTCCTAATCCTAAGCCAAAATTCATTCAACATTGTTTTGAAACTCAAGCTATGGGGGCTGAAGAGATGGCTCAGTGGTTAAGAGCACTGACTGCTCTTGCAGAGGACCCAGGTTCGATTCCCAGCACCCACATGGTGGCTACAAACCGTCCTTAACTCCAGTTCCAGGGGAATCCGAAACCCTTTTCTGACCTCCATGGCATTGCATGACATGGGTGCACTCATATACATTCAGGCAATATACTCATACACATAAAATAAAAATAATAATAATAATAATAAATAAACTCAAGCTAGCAACTCAAATAGCACTTTTATAAATCAAGCATTCTGATGACTAAAATCCAAAGGTATGCTAATTCAATGTTTACATGCTGAGAAGTGACAGGAAAATATTAAAAGTCTTTGTTTTCCATAATTAAATCATTATGTTTCTATAAGAACAGAGAACTTTGTGTGCACAGTAAAAACACTGCAGTTCATAACATTCAGTAATCTCAAATCCAAGCTGAGGTGTTTGGGGCAGGATTCGTTGGTGTCATGTGGTATGATACCATGCGCAGTACAGAGTACCTGTGCTATGTGTTTAGACCCAAAGCCGTAGTGAGGTCTCGTGATACAGCGTGGGCAAGCACTGCCAGAAATACCTTGGATTCATTGTGTGTTTAATTTTAAATTAATTTTTAGTCATTGTGTATTCATAAACCATTTGCTGTTGTCAAATTTTTTGAGGCCCCCTCATTTATTTATTTGGCCCATAGTTTAAGAAATATGTCTTTGGGGGCTGGAGAGATGGCTCAGCAGTTAAGAGTACTGAGTGTTCTTGCAGAAGACCCAGGTTAGAATCCCAGCACCCACATGGCAACTAACAACTGTCTTTAACTCCAGTTCCAGGGGATCTGACACCCTCTTCTATCTCCCACAGACCCTGCACAACACCAGTACAATTACACACATGCAAGCACTCATACACATAAAAAAAAATTAAAAACTTTTTTTTTTAAAGGTGTCTTAGAGAAGAGGGAAACACACTACCAAGTACCAGGAGGTACCAAGCAGTAATGGTGTCTTATTTCTTCTTGCAACAGCTCTCTGGGTTGTGGTTGAGAGCATAGTTTCAAGTTAGAGACCAGGTCTGGGGAGATGACTTAGAGGTTAAGAGCACTGGCTGCTCTTGCAGAGGACCTGGATTTGGTTCCCAGCACCCACATGGTGGCTAACAATCATCAGTAACTCTAGTTCAAGAGGTTCTGATGCTCTCTCTGGCCTCTGTGGGCATTGCACGTACATGATGTGCTTATATACATACAGGCAAAACACTTGTACACATAAAATAGAAATAAAATCAGAGACCAGGATTTGAATCCTAACTCTGAACCAACAGCTGTGCCCCAGGCAAATTACTGAGCTCCTCTGAATTTGGTTCCTCATCTATCAATGAAGATAATAGTACCCAGATCACAAGGTGATGGGGACAAGGGAAAAAATGTGTGTTAAGTCCTTGATGCAGGGGCAGCACATGGTGAGTACCCAGATAGTAATTGGGACATTGATTTTACAGCAGAAAAAGTACTGGCTTGGGGAGGCTGACTACATATGACTGCTATTTTATATAAAAGGGACAAGACTGAGGGGTTGAGCATCTTGTCCTGTGTTATACATCCAGTAAGCAGAGCAGCATCTGAACCACAGCCCAGGTCCTCTGAAGCTTCACTGGAACCTCTGGGAAGCTGAAGTGAATGACCTCAGTTCTTGAATGACCTCTTGATGATAGGGTTTGAACCCACCATCCCCTACTCAATCCTGCTTTCCCCAAATCAGTCCACAGTCAGACAGGTGCAACTGTGCAGACAAGCCAGGCACAAGGGTGCTGGAGCAGGAGGCTATTCTGAGGAGCCATGAGTCCCTAGGGAACACAGCATCCTGGTTAATGGATTTTCTCAGAGTATTAACTCTTGCCTTCGGCTCTTACTGAAAGTCACCAGGAAACACGCTGCAGCCTTTCTCTTTCTGTTGCGAGAAGGAGCTGAGCTGTCTAGGGTTATAATTAAATTCTTCTTCCATGACAGAGTTGTCTAGCTGTCATCAGAATGGTCAGATGTGGGCTTGCATCTATCTGGGTCTTTCAAGCTAGGTATATGACTTCTACATGGCAGCTATGCTGTGTGTGTTGAGTGTGAGGGGCAGAGTGGGAAGACAGTTGTCCCCATCTCACAGGTGAGGAGGTGTGGGCACAGGGAGCAGGCATGTCCCATTGGACCAGAAAACTAGAACTAGACTTGCATCTACTGAGACAGTGCCGTAAGTCAGAAAACAAACAAAAACAAATTTTTGAGTCAGATGAGTATAAAACATGGTTTTTCCACTTAATAAGTGACATTTGAGCAAATTATCTAATTTTAGGTTCTCATCTGTAAAATGGAGTTAATTTAGGGGCTGAGGGTGCAGCTCAGTAGTACAGTGTGCACTTAGTATGCACAAGACTCTGGATTTGATACCAGAAGGACCAAGGAAAAGAAGATGGGGAAGGGGAGGGTGACCATGCGTTGGGCGTCCTAACAGAGCGCCTAGCACTGCGCCTGCTCTGAGGTCCTCAACACATGGAGGTTTGGTTTCCGTCTCCTTTGTGCTGCTTTTCCCAGTACACCAGGCACCTGCTTCTGCAGACATGGAAAGCTCAGGGATTGGGCTGACCTGTCTTGAGTCCATCAGACTCTTTAAGTGTCACTTTGAAGTTAATCTATCCTCATTAGCTTTAGGGAATCAGGTTCTTATTGTACCTCTTTCTAATAAGAGAAGCCCCCAGAGCTTTTATAAGCAAAGCAGCAAAATATTGTGTATGAATTTGTTGGCAGTGAATACCCATAGTTGGGTAAGATGCTTTTTAAGAAATGCATAGAGTCAGTTGAGGTGGCACACATCTTTAGTCCCAGCTCTCAAGAAGCAGAGGCAAGAGGATCTCTGGGAGATCGAGGCCAGCCTGGTCTACATAGTGAGTTCCAGGTCAGGGAGACCTTGTCTCTAATAAGTAAATAAATAAATTAAATAAATAAATAAATTAATTAATTAATTAATGCATAGAATATGAATATAAGACCAGGAGACGTTTCAGATGAGATCGTGTGTACTCGGTGGTGTGGTGTAGATGAGACTAGATGTTTCAGGTGTTAGATACACTCAGCTTGGCTACAACAGAAATTTTCATTGGTTTGGAAGTATATATGTTCCTAAGGATGGAGGAACTGAGTCATCTATAAAGCTTCATGTGTGTGTAACAAGTGTAAATTACCTCATCTACTCCAGTTGATTGCCACCCTAAAATACTGGAGTTAGAAGTGATCAGACATTCACTGAAATCAATCTTACTCCAAAAGAAAGAGGACCTGACTGGGAGTCAGGGCCTGATGTCGCTCTTGGTCCCACCCCTATTCAACAGTATGACTTGGCTAATTCATGCATCTTTGGGCCTCCTCCCTCATTTGTAAAAACAGTTGGTCCAATTTTGGAAAGCCCTGTGGCATCATTACCAAGAGCATTAAAGATGTCTGTTCACCTTAATTTATTAATCCATATCCTGAAACTCTCTCCTAAGGAAGAGCCTTGAATTTGAAGGAGGCTGGGCTGGGGTGTAGCATGTCAGTAAAGTGTTTGTTACCATGCAAGAGGCCTGGAGTTCAGTCTCTTAACAGCACAGCAGAAGAAAGCATTGAAAAGGCCTTATGGTTAGAGATGCTCATTATCATGGGTGTCCTTTCTTGTTTTGTTTCTGCCGACATAGGCTTTTGTATGTTACGTTCATTGCTCCTGAAACGCCCTCCCCTCCGTTGCCTGACAGCTGTCCACCTCTCCCGTCTAGCCTGGTTCCATAGGTCTCTCTTCCTTCATAGATGAAATCAGTTGTTCTTTGTTCCTGTCTGTCTTGTTCTGGTGTGTTTGGATCACAGTCCTCTTGTTTCCAAGATGTGGTGAAAGGCCTGGCCTGGTATAGATAATGAGTATTGATTGAATTTTCATTTTTTATTTTTTTTGCTTTTCCATGTTTACTGCTCATTTTATAATGGCCACATACTACACTTATAATGGAATAAAAACAACTAATTCTCTCATTTGTCTTAATGAGGGAGCTACCTCAGGTTCTCAAGTCTGACAGTGACTCAGAGGCACCTATAGAGGTTATTATAATGCAGGCTCGTGGCCAAGAACCTTATTGGGATGTTCAGCTCTGTCTGATAACCTGATTTAGCGTCTCTAAGGCTCTTTCTGTACTGTCGGGTCGGGGGGTGGCTAGTGCTCTGCTGCTGAGCTCCATCTATGTTGGGGTCACTCTGTCCCTTGCTAGAGATGCTCCAACAGGACATTGTGGAGCAGCAGGCCAGACAGTGACGAGCGCCTTGCCTGTGCAAGGACTGATTTCACACAGCATTTCTATCCAGACGGCAACAATTTAAGGTCACTTCTGTTGTATCCATTTTATAAATAAAAAAACTGAGGCAAAGAAAAGTTGTGACTTTCTCAAGGTCAAATAACAAGACCATAATGATACTCATCTTTCAGTTCCATTGTGACCCTTCATAGCCGGAACCACAGTCCCCTCTCTGGTTTTTCATACTCACCCTAGCTGTGTGCAGGCGTGCCCGGACTCACCCTAGCTGTGTGCAGGCGTGCCCGGACACACCCTAGCTGTGTGCAGGCGTGCCCTGCCTCTGTCTGGGCATGAACAGTCAGCACCCTTGGTGGGCCGCAGCACAGCAGGTGAGTGGAGGTGCTGGCTTTCCAAATGTGCTGTGCTGCCCACCCACTTCTTCCCCGGGTGCAGCGAAGCAGTGGAATTCAATTTCAGCAGTGACCCAAGAAGGGCTATTTTTAGTAAGAAAGTAGGTCAGGGGCTGCAGCCGTGCTACCTGAGAGAGGCACAGCCTCCCCACCCCTGGCACGATGCTGCCTGGCTTCTCACACAGCCAGACAGGAGGTGAGGAAGGCAACACCAACATCCTCACATGCCCCGCACTGTGGGACCCTGGGGGCACAGGACACACACGTACACACGCACGCACACACGGGGCACAGAGGGTCTTGTCTGGGTGTGCCTAGCAAACCCCAGGCACCACCAAGAACACCTTCAGGTAACACTGTAACATGGTAGATGTGTCACACACGTGCTGCACGCCACTGTTCTGGTTTGATATGCACTACCTCACTTAATTCTTACAGTCACCCTGCAGGGTGGGCCTGACTGTCTCAGTGTGGCTGATATGGAAATGGAGTCGCAGAGAAACTGAGAGATTGCTCAGGATCACCAACTTCCTGCATAGTGGAGTCCTGTGTGCGAGTTCAGTTCTGATGACTGCACGGCCAGCCCAGCACACCATAATTGCCATCCTGCCTCTGACCCATTTTGTTCAGGACTTCAAACAGAGGAGCACAAAACTGGCTTTCTCTGCGTAGACTTTAAGTCAAGATCATCAGGGGAGCCCGGGACCCTTCCCAAGATGGCTACCTGGTCGTGGAGGTCAGCAGTCACCAAAGAACTCATTGCTTTTGGTCTGCAGTATTTGAAGTATTCTGCCCCAATAGCTTTGCCACATAGACACCTCAGATCCATGACAAATTGTAGGGTACCCATGGGGTATGCACAGGCGGATGCAAACCTGTTAGCAGATGTAGTAATTGACTATTGTGATTCCACACACACAGCATGGACAACTCCAGTAGACATCCACTCCATGGCCAGGGGCTGCTGGTACCACCAGCCTTGAGAATTTGCTCTTGGCTGGTTCTGGCTCTTTTGCTGAAGAGCTCAGCCCTGCAGGGGCCAGAAACAGCCCATCAGCTTCCCTCCCTCAGGTGAAGAGTGAGGATAGTTCCTGCCTGCAGGCTGGCTGACCTTGGAGGAAGAGGATTTATTCCTTCACTCATTCAAAAAACATTTTTCAAACCATGCAAGGCATGCAATTCACAAGACAGTTTCTGCCCCCATGGAATTTATGTCTCTCTCTTGACCTTGCTTTACTTCTCAAATGAGTAGGGAAGAGGATGCGCCAGGCCAGTTTCTACTGTCTGTAGTTCTGGTTATAAACATGTGTCGGTCTTACTCATTTGTATCCAGTGCAAAAGGAAGAAAAAACCCCCGAAAGCTTCAGAATGAAGATGGGAACCACGGACACAAGCTAATTTAATTTCTTCACTTATGAGGAAAAAGAGGCCACAAGAGGATGGGGAAGCCAGCCGGTCAAGCCCTAGTCTCACCTCAGACCTCTGAGAGGAGGCTGCTTCCCAACTGAGCCTATCCAACAGTGAGCTCTCCAGAGCTGCCTGCCTGCACCCCACTCATGGGCACCTCTTTTGGGCCCCCTTGTAGCCCAAGAGAAGAGGAAGAAGTAAGCCCTGGCCACTAAGCTCCTGAAGCAAAGTGAAGTTGGCTTGCTTATGCCAGGCCTGCCGCGAAGATGGATATGAAATTGAAGCTCAGAGCATCATCTGCTGCCCAAGTTCCCACACACAAGCAGGCAAGCAAACGCAGGCCCCCTGCTAAAGAAGTCTCCATGGAGACCGCTGGCAAGAAGGGCCCGCCTCCCCTGCTCGCCTCAGAACCCGAACTCCTGGTCCTTGCCTGTCCCCACCTGTAGCCAGTGTAGACTCTGAAGCTCGAAGGACGGGACAGTTCTAATGAGTAAGTGAGGCTCCATTAAGGTGCCCGGGCCTCAGTCAGAACCTCAGGAAGCTTCCTAGACCACACTGTCATCTATGGCATCTTGCTCTGAGGATAATCCACTCGTTTGAGCTTCTTTCCTTACTTTTCCTATCGCTCAACATTGAACAAGTAAAAAAAGAGAGGAGAAGCTAAAATATTTGAGCTCTTACTTTACACCAGACATTTTTATTCCACGCTGTGGAAAGCCAATCCCAACAATGACCATGAGCAGCAGGAGCTAGAATCCTCCCTCACCAAAGAAACTGCAGTTTAAACAAGATTCCCTTACAGGCTGGGGAGGTGGCTTGCCACATAAGCATGAGGAACTGAGTTTGAAGCCCCCAAACCCACATTCAGTCAGACATGGCAGCCCGTGTCTGTAATCCCAGAGCACTTATGGCAGAGACAGAATTCCCAGAAGCTCACAGGCCAGCTGGTGTGGCGTACAGGCTAGTAAACAGGAGGCCTTGTCTCAAAATGCATGGAAGACTAGGATCGGTGAGCCTGTCTCCTGGTCTGTGAGTCACTTCTAGCCACTCCTGTGGGAATGGGAATTGGGAGGTTTCCGTTCTAATAAGGTGATGACAGGTGATGCAGCTGGATTAGGAGTTGTCTTCTGGCTCTGCTATCTTAGGGCTCTCTGTTCTCTCTCTGCTCAGTTCCTATTTTTCTTTCAAGTCCTTCCCCCCCCCTCGGGGTCTGAGAACTGCTTGGGAGCAGGGGCCACGTCCTACCCTCTCTGCATCACTTACATCCAGCTCAGGTCTGGTATCCAGGCAGTGCTCAACCAGCAGAGGAGTGATGGAGGGAAGGAGACAAATGGACTTTCATGACTTCACTACCGCTTAGGCACATCCAGGTAATCTCCATCATTTGTCCTGAAGGCTCAGTCATTATAAATCTCTTCTGAAACCTAAATAGAACAAGCACAGATCGGGGGATCTGACAAAACAGGATGTAAGTCTCAGCTCCACCTCTTACTATATGGTGATTGAATCTTTTTATCTGTGTGTGTGTGTGTGTGTGTGTATGTGTGTGTGTGTGTGTGTGTTGGGGGGTGTTCAAGCACACGTGTACATATGGAAGTGAGGCTCTCCTAGTCTTCCATGCATTTTGAGACAAGGCCTCCTGTTCACTAGCCTGTACGCCACACCAGCTGGCCTGTGAGCTTCTGGGAATTCTGTCTCTGCCATAAGTGCTTTGGGATTACAGACACGGGCTGCCATGTCTGACTGAATGTGGGTTTGGGGGCTTCAAACTCAGTTCCTCATGCTTATGTGGCAAGCCACCTCCCCAGCCTGTAAGGGAATCTTGTTTAAACTGCAGTTTCTTTGGTGAGGGAGGATTCTAGCTCCTGCTGCTCATGGTCATTGTTGGGATTGGCTTTCCACAGCGTGGAATAAAAATGTCTGGTGTAAAGTAAGAGCTCAAATATTTTAGCTTCTCCTCTCTTTTTTTACTTGTTCAATGTTGAGCGATAGGAAAAGTAAGGAAAGAAGCTCAAACGAGTGGATTATCCTCAGAGCAAGATGCCATAGATGACAGTGTGGTCTAGGAAGCTTCCTGAGGTTCTGACTGAGGCCCGGGTAACTTAATGGAGCCTCACTTACTCAACCTGGGCACTTGAGAATTGAGAGGAAATCTGACTCCCAATGTGTTGTGTTCACTCTCTGTGTGCTACAGGGAGAAAGGGAAGCAGCAAAAGTCAAGGATCTCTTGTAGGTCTGGCTTTCCTATGTAGACTGATGTCTGGGCTTGCCAGAAGAGAACCCGGGCCATTATGAACAGTTTGTTCCCCGGGCTGGAGACCTTTGCATTGGTTCTATAACGACAGCCCTCTCCGTGCATGGTGTTGGAACTGCCACAGCATGCTTCTGTTCATAAGTCTCTTTTTCAAACTGTAACAAGCTGTTTCAGCCCCAGAAGGGAAGCCCGATTAGTTTTCTTCTCAGCAGAATGCCAAGTGGTTAACACAATAACACAGTGCCTCAGTAAGAACAGCACCCACTCAAGTGCCAGCTGTGTGGAATCCCAGAGACACACAGGAGTGGACATCATTAGCCTGTTCTATAGGGCAGTGGTTTGTGGTTAAGACTGTGGATTTTCAGAGTTCAGCCAGGGTTCAAATCCTGGACCCACCATGTTAGCCCATACTCTTAATTATTTCTTCACAACAGAATCCTATGAGTAATGTTTCCTTCATAGTACTGTAATGATTCAGTAAACACCACCAATATGGTGCTTGGCATGGTGCCCAATTCATGCTAAGTCAGTCCTCAGTAAATGTTACTGTAACTATAGCAGTATGGCTGTGCCACTCGGCTCTCCTTTGCTGTGACAAAATATCTAAGGCAATAAACTTAAAGAGAAGAAAGGTTTAGTTTGGCTCATGGTTTCAGTCCATGGTTCATTGGTCCCATGGTGTTGAGGTCTGTGGTGATGCAGCACATCATGGTGTGGAGTCCATGCTAGAGAAAAGCTGCCTAACTCATGATAGCCAAGAAACAGAGAAAAAGGGGCTGGGGTGTCAGTAGTCCCTTCAAGGCCATGCCCCTCATGACCCCACTTCCTCTAGGCTCCACCTCTTAAAGCTTCCACTACTTTCAAGTACCACGAGGCTGAGAATAATCCTTTAGGGGATTATGGAAATAGAGGAATCCACGGAATGGTGATCTCGTCGCCTACAGCAGACAGACCACTGCATGGATATGAGAAGGAAAACAAAACAAAATCCCCAGAATTGACAGCTTTTTGTAGCCCGAGACCCCTGAGAGACTCCAGAATGGTATGAGAAAGGAACTGGTCATGACCGGTTGCAGTAAACTCAGTGAAGAGCTGCGTTTTACTCATTCATTCAGCAAGCTGTATACTAACTACCTACTATGCGTCAGGCCTTGTGCCGGGAGCCAGATATACTCTGATGGTACAATACACATGACCCCTGACTCAGGGATTCCTGCTCTCAGCAGTCATGGAAATCAGAGCCCGTGAACATAGTTGGCCAGTCACATAAAATGCAAACTAGAAAAACGCCATGAAAGGGGCAAGATGACACGAGAGAATACAGAACAGGGGTTCTGACCTGCTGCGGCTGATCAAGGGTGGCTTGGCTGAGAAAGGGAGGCTGAGGGACATCTGAGCTGAAGGGTGACCAGGAGTGAGGATGGTGAAGGGAGTGGGTAGAGTGAGGAAGAGCTTTTTAGGCTTTGGACCAAGTGGCCTCTGTAGGTGAGAGGCTACTGAGTGCTGTCAGAGAACTGGGGAGATCATGGATCGAATTGGAGAAGATACTAGCCCCCTGTTGGCCTTGTGAAGGACTTTTCTCTCTAGCCACAGCTCCTGAAGGCTGTTGAGAGACTTTGAGCAGAGGAGGGTGTGTGGGGAGCTTCCGTGCTCCATCTAGAATTTGCAGATTTCCAACAGTGGTCTTGGGCATTGATGGAGGATGCGAGGCTGGGTGTGGGGAGCCAGGGAACAGGATGGTCTAGCATTCTGGATAAGAAATAATGCTGGGTAGGGGTAGAGTGGTGACTGCAGAGGCGAGCAGGAACATGTGATTGAAAACATCCAGTGGGGGTGACCTTACACTGGTTTGAGTGTAGCTGAGCAGGAGGGACTACCCCCAGGCTTCTTCATGTGGGTCATTATGGCGCTGCTGTTTTCTAAGCCAAAGTAATTATTTTTGAAGCTCAAGGGCAATTTTATTGAAGTTTGAGAGAAAAACAACAGGGCAGGCAAGTTATGAACCTCAGCAGCTTCCGGGAAGAAGGTGATAGAGGTGATGAGAGAAAGCCACACAAGTAGCCACAAGGCAGGGAAGCGGAGTGTGAGAATGCCTGTACTCTCAGAAAGCATGTCTGGGCCTTGGCCAGTATACAGAAGAAAAGGAAGACGAAGGGAGGGCTGTCTTCTGGGTTAGAACTCAGAAGAGCAGGTGGCCTTAGCAGCACTGCTTGGGAGCTTCCTGTGACACAGCACAGGGGGGGGGTCGTTCTGGGAAGGCTACCACATTACCTCATTAAGGGGGAAATTGTGCCTCACATCTCCTTAGCTTGTCTTCAGGTAAATCAACTTTCCCAGAGGGTGGACTCCTAGCCAGGTGATTGACAGGCCTGCTGGATTGGCAAGCCTTTAATTCTTTGAGAGTTTCTTGTACATACAATGCATTTTGATCATATTCATTGCTCGCCCCACCCTGTATGTAACTCCTCTTGGGCCTGCCCCCAGCCCCATCCTGACCCAATGTCCTTTTTTAAATAAATAAATAACCCACTATATTTTTGCCCATATATGCATGGGAATGGGGACATTTTTTATGTAACAGGTGGCTGAGTTTGGATAAAAAAGATTTTGATTAGCAATTAAACATGTTCTAGTTGATGTGACTTCTTTGTTTTTGTGTATGCATGTATTGTCTGCGTGTATGTAAGCGCACCTGTGTTGTGCAGTGCCCTTGGAAGCCAGAAGAGGGCATCAGATCCCCTAGAACTGGAGTTACACCCTCTCAGCACATAGCCCACCTGGCTTCTGAGTCTGAAAAGAACCAAGTCTTAATTGCAAAGGAATCCTTTCAGGTACAGATGGGTTGTTAGCCTCCACATGGGTGGTGGGAATTGAGCCCAGGTCCTCTACAAGAGCAGTCAGTGCTCTTAATTGCTGAGCCATCTCTTCAGCTCCTGAGGTGACTTTTGGACCTCCACGCATAGATGGGTGGGACACAGTGGCCTTAGAATGCCTTTGGGTAGTCTGACCCAGATCTGACCTCTGATGGTGGGGTTCGGGCTTGTTATGCTCCACTGGTCTGAGGAGTCATAGTCTGCTTTTCACTCTTCATGGTTCTCCTTCTTTACTAGAATACCCTGAAAAGGGATGCTGTAGGGGCTGAGGCAGTATCTAGAGTCTAGGGAGAGATACTGCTTAGGGGGAAACAGTTCAGATAATGATGTATGTAGAGATGTTGCATTCAAATTTATGGGTGATATTTCTGTCTCATGTGTGTACTTTACTCATTGTTTAATTAAAATACTTGCTGTTAAAATATGTATGTGCATGTCACAGACACAATGTCAGGTTACAAAGGACCCCTGGTTCTTGGGAGTGACACCTCCTGCACCCATCTGGTATGACTGTTCTTATGATCTTAGAGAAACCAAGCAGGGTGCTGCCCTGTCTCTGAATACTAAGCCTGCAGGATGCTGAGCTGTTGACTTGTATCAAGGTCACTTCGTCCTAGAGTATAGAGTAACTGGTTTGTGGGGCTCCCCCTCCATAGCTGTCACTCCTCAGTTTGTCTCCAGGGTCTCCCTGGACAACAGTGCCAGGTCTCTACTCTGAACAACAGGGTTCAACTGGGAAAGCTAAGCTCCCCTTCCCCTTGCCACATGTTCTGGTTTGTTGCCTGAACCCATCTTTCTGTGTTCAGGTGAGCAGATGAGGGAGAGAGAAGTGTCAGGGCTGTCTCTGGTGTTGTCCTACAAAGTGACCAGGAGAGCGACGGGCATGGAGGGGGCTGGGCTTGAGTGAATCACTCTAATACCATGTGACAGGATCTGTGAATACCCATGGGGAATAGATACATGCTCTAAGAACATTTGCCTTATGAAAATCAAGGCTCACGGGCCACATGAATTTGGAGTGGCGATTGCATCACGTGGGGCGGGTAGCCTTTTGAAATTCCTCCCCAGGGTAATGAAGGGAGAAAATACTCAGGCACTCAGGGAACTTGGTGTTTTGTGTAGTCAAGACTTTCTTACAGCTGGAGCAGAAGATAACCCCTGTTGGGGCAGGGGTCCCTGCAGAGGCTGGGTGGCCAATTGTCAAGTGAGACAGGGAGACTCTAGATTAGGGTAGAATGGAGAACTAAGGTCATAACCCTAAGACTCTGTGATTCTCGGTTTTGGTTTTTGCTTGTGTGTGTGTGTGTGTGTGTGTGTGTGTGTGTGTGTACACACTTGTTCATGTGTGAGCATGCATTCGTATGTGTTTACTCACAGGTACGTGTGCTCATATGTGCACCTGCATGTGAAGGCCACAGGTTAATGTTGAGTGCCTTCTTCAGTCACTCTCCACCGTATTTCTGAGGCAGGGTCTCTTCCTGAACCTGGAACTCTCAGATTTAACTAGGCTGAGAGGCCAGTGAGCCCCCAGGGATCCTCCTCTCTGTGCCCCACCCCCTCCCCCAGTGCTGAAATTGTAAGCACATGTGGCCACAGCCAGCTTTTACTTGGATGCTGAGGATCTGAACTCGGTCAGATCTTCAGCACTGTACTGGCTGAGCCGCCTCCCCAGTCCTTGGCCTTGCTTTTCAGCTTGAACAGTGTCTAATCTTAGGCAAGGACTGAAGAATTCATGTGAAGAAGAGCAGGACTGAATTCCTGCTCTACCATTTCCAGCTCTATGATCCACAAATTGCTTTCTGAGCTTCCTAATCTGTAAAAACTCAGTTTATTCAGCCTTGCTCGTGTGTGTGTGTGTGTGTGTGTGTGTGTGTGTGTGTGTGTGTTGTACTCTGTGTGTGTGTGTATATGGTATGTGTGGTATGTGGTGTGTGTGTATTGTACTCTGTGTGTGTGTGTATGGTATGTGTGGTATGTGGTATGTTGTGTGTGGTGTGTGTGTTGGAGGGGGTGTATGTGAGATGAGTTCAGCCCTGCAGCCAACAGCACAGAATGCAAGGAAGGGAGTAGCCCTTGGGGTCTCTGAGCTGGCAGCTCCGTGGACTGTGTGCATGCTGGGGCCGCATGCTCTGAGGAAGAACATTTGTAGCTCCCAGAGCACAAATGCAAGGCACGCGTCAGCTCCCTGGCAGCCTGGTATGGGCCAGGACACTCTGTCCCATTTCTTCTGAGGACTGATACCCTCTGACACCCTCTCAACACACAGCCCACCTGGCTTCCAAGTCTCAAAAGAACCAAGTCTTCTTTGCAAAGGAATCCTTTCAGGTGCTGATGGGGATGTGCTGTTTGCAATCTGATCCCCAAATGCTTCAGCCTGTCCCCCTTTCCCATGCCAGCTCTCTCCCAAAGCTGATTTTATGAGGAGTTACATTTCAGATGTGTTGGATAAAATCCTAAAGCATAGTTCTATGTCTGAGGAGGTCCCTACTGTGTTTTGTTTCCCAGGGGAGCTTTAGTAAGCGAGAGACTAACCTTGTGCTGGAGCTGGTGCAGTTCCTGTAAGAACCCTATCTAATGCTTGACATGCCAAGCAAGGCTCTGAGTTCATATGCTTCCACGTAGCACACTTGAATCATGCCAGCCTGAAGACACTTAGCCCTTTGGGGTGTCCACTGCAGCTGTCCACGTCCCATCTGTCCAGGCAGTGCAGATTCATGTTTACCAATTATTTTCTCCACCTTACATCCCTGTGGGGTTGGTCAGGTGGGGTTTCCTGCCCCCTCTGTTCAGATTAGGAGAACATGACTGTGCAAGGTACAGTCATTTGTCTGGTTGTTGGCAGAACTGTTTCTCAAATCCTAACCTGACACAGTTGAAAACACAGGTGAGCAGGCATGTCACCCGTGGCCTTTATGAGCCACATGACTCATCCAGGCTTGGTATTAATAGTCTGTGTGGCAATTAGGAAATTAAGGTGGAGAGATGGCTCAGTGGTTGAGAGCACTGACTGCACTTGCAGAGGACTGGGTTTGATTCCCAGCACCCACATGGTGGCTACGAACTGTCCTTAACTTCAGTTCCAGGGGAATCTAAAGCCCTCTTCTGACCTCCATGGGCATTGCATGACACAGGTGTACTTACATACATGCAGGCAATACACTCATACACATAAAATAAAAATAATATATTTAAAAAAAAAAGAAGTTGGGGCTGGAGAGATGGCTCAGTGTTTAAGAGTAACAGCTGTTCTTGCAAAAGACCCAGGGAATCCCAGCACCCACATGGCAGCTAACAACTGTCCCTAACTCCAGTTCCAAGAGATCCAGTTCCGCCTTCTGTCCTCCTCAGACACTGAACAACATGGATGCACTTATGCACATGCAAGCGTAACGCTCATATACATAAAGTTAAAAAAATTAAAAAATTTTATCTTAAAAAAAAAAAGAAAGTGAAGTTTGTGAAGTACTTGATGCAAGTAGTAAGTGGTCTACACTGACTTTCACTGTGCTCAGTAGACCTGGGAGACGGGTTTTATTAGTGTTTTATAGCTAAATGTTCTAAGCATCAAGGTGCTAAAGTGACTTTCCATGTCTGAGCCCCAGTTTCCCCATAACATGAGATTATGAATTCTAATCCTTTGGGCAGTATGTGCACACTTCCTAGCACAGGGCCTGGTATGGGGAGGGGCTCAGCCCAGGCATGGCTCCTTTTTCTAGTCCCTTCTGGCTTTCTATCACACCCCATGAAATACATTTAGAAGCTGAGGTCATGCCTGCATCCCCCCTAGCATTTCCACCCTGTGCATCCCCACACCCTGGAGGCACTCTGTCATGTACCACCTGTTGCATCTCATCCCAGTGCAGGAAACATCATCCTTCATTGGCATGCAGTATCATGCCCTGACATTTGCCGGGGGCTGGGCTCTGGAGTGCCTCTCAGTACTAGGGCTTCCCGTTTCCACCCCTCACACTTGCCTGGAGCTCTCATGCTGCATACTGTTTCATGTGGGTGAGTAGCCTGGAATCCAGGTCTGGATTCTAGAGTCATCGCCCAAGCTTGCTTACTTTTATGTCATGCTTAAGGAGAATGCTTAATGCTAGGAGCTCCATCCTCAGCTCCTGTTTTTCCACTTGGGGACAGGGAGAGGGCTCAGTGGCGCTTGCCTCACAGACTTGAGGACCGACGTTCAGATCCCCAGAACCCACATAAAGCTGGGCGCAGTAAGGTGTCTGAGATCCCAGCACTTCTACAGCAAGATAGGAGAGGAAAGGAGAATCCTCGTGGATCAGCTGGACTGTTATACAGGATGACAAACAAGAGGCCCTGTCTGAAGGTGGAAGGTGAGGGCCAACACCCGAGGTTGTCCTCCAGCTCCCAGAGGCACCATAACACATGTGCACGCACACACATACACACGTACACACATCATGCACACAGAGCTTTTAAAAAATAAAGTTTATCCGTGTGGCTTTCAGCAGTGTTTATGTAGCACTTTCAGCTAGACCCTGTGTTAGACAGGATGTGCTGTGAAGGAGGCAGATAGGTCTATCTTTCATGGAATTCTCATTCTGTAATGGGAGGTATATAACAACACAAGTAAATCAGTAAGATAATTTCTGATTTTCAGTGTATGAAATAAATAGGGCTCTGGGGTAGTGAGATCTGGGACTATTTCATGTATCTTAGATAATCGGGTGGTCAGGGAAGAACCTGAGGAAATGGCATTTTTGAGCTGAGAGCTCCTATTCTATTTTGTGCTATTGTAATAGAATGCCAGAGGCTGGGAAATTTGTAATGAATAGAAATTTATTTTCTCATATTCTGAAGGTAAGAAGTCCAGGACTATGGGGCTGTCATCTGAATGCCTTCTGCAGTGTCATCCCATGGAAGGAAAGGGACAAAGAGAGAGCCAGGCAGCAGGTGCACACCGGGGCTCCCAGGTGGAGGGAGGAGGATCAGGAGTTCAAGGTCATCCTCAGCTACACAGTGAATTTGAGACCAGCCTGGGCTACATGAGACCCTGTCAGAGAAGGCGGCGGGGAGAAAGGGAGAGGGAGAGAAGTGGGGGCATGAGGCCAAGTTTGCAGCATCAAGTCTCTTTTTGCAGTCAGCGTTAGTTGTCAGTGAGGTAGAGCCCTGGTGACCAGGACACTCTTGCTTTGGGGGTGGAATTTCTAGAACGTTTTCTGAAGGACACATTGGCACCATAGTAGATCTCAAAAGAAGAACAAGGCAAGTACATCACAGGAAGAGGGGACTGAGAGATGGAGCCATAGAGGTGGACGGAGTTGACCATCAAGTAAGAGGACCACCTCACTGTGCATAGGGAGAACTTCAGGCAGGTCAGAAGTAAGCAGGAGCTGGATGACCAGTAGTTTAGACTCTTCTAGAACCAATGGAAGCCACTAGAGGACTGTTAAAGGAGGGTTTATTTGATCTTAGGAAACAGATAGCCAAGTGGAGAATGGATTGCAGCACAGAAAGCAAAGCTGGAATACCAGTTTGTGGCTGTTGTAACTGCTCAGTAGAACACAAGAGGGCATCTCCTAGTAGTGGCTGGACTTCTGAGGTGGCAGATCTGCCTGTCAGGATGGAAGACGAGGTAGAGGCCAGTTCTTGCACTCTAAGAGACAGCTTGGGAGGGATCTTAAAACGTTCCTTCATTCAGCATCCTCTAGCAAGCACCTCATCTGGGCCTGGTGTTCTAGGGGTGGTGAGGACCGTGGCAGTCCTGCCCTTTTGGACCTCCAGCCTCTTGGGAAGGGGCAGATGTGTAGACAGGTGATTCTAAGTGGGAGGGGATGTGGAAACACAAAGGACAGGGCTAACTTTCCAGAGGTTAAGAAAGCTCTTCACAGAGAAAGTGGGTTTCAGGGAGGGGGTTAGGTGAGAGAGAAGTCACAGAAAAGCCCATAGCATTTGCAGAGACCCAGAATCCTGGGAAAAGGATTGTGTCCAAGGAACAGATCCAGGTCCCAGTAGCATATACTTGGAATCTCAGCACCCCAGGGCTGGGGCACGAGATTGTGTGTTCAAGGCCAGCCTGGGTTATATAACAAATTCCAGGCCACTTAGGACCCACAGAGTGAGAGGTTTTTCTGAAGTGGCAGGGGTGAGGGGAGGTTCACTAACAATATACTTCTGTGTAGCTTAGTCATAGGTTATACACCGGTGGTGTGTCAGTTAGCCTTGTGTCACTGTACCAGAATACCTAGGATATAAGAGTTTGCTTTGAGTCACAAAGTTTAGAGATTTGGGCCCGTTCCCTATAACACCACCTTTGGTGAACCAAGCGTTTAACACACGGGTCTCAGGAGGCATTTCAAATCCAGACTTCGGCAGAGGAGAGTTGGATCGGGGTGTGAAACTGTTGACTACCCAGTGAGGGACTCTGATTGGTGTGCTGAAGGTGTTGGACTTAATCCTCTAGGCATCCAGAAACCAACTGATGTCCTGAGTCAGTGTTCAGCTGATAGAAAGCAAACAGCTGCCAGGGAACACTAACAAGGTCCCCCTTTTCCTCCTGAATCTGGATGCAGCCACAGAAACACTCTCCACACAGCACTCCAGGTAGCCACTTCCAGTCAGAAGTGGAATTGGCAGAACATGAAGCCCATTTGGCATTCCCAAAAGAACACAAGTCTGTGAATATGTTTAAGGAGCTCTAAGACCAAATTCTTCCCAGAATTGCTGTATTAGCTACAGCCATACTGGCTATACCAGTAGAAAATGGAGAAGAAGCCCCCCAGATCCCTGCTACTGAAGACAGAGTGCCCATGGGGCAAAGGCAGAAGTCTGCAAGAACGTATTTCTGCGTGGTCATGTGTAGGAGTCTGAAGGGGCCACACAGAGGCAGGAGGTACAGGACTTTCAAAGAAGTCCAACAGCTCGCAGAGTGACGGCTTTGACCTGCAGAGGAGTGAGTGCTCCAGTTAGTACAAGGCCTTCTGGTCTGACAGACTCTGGTTCCTACTCTCCAGAAACTTTTTTGAGGAGGAAGTTTAGCTCCTTTGAAGAAGATAATCATACTAAATCAGGGAATCAGGAACTAACCATTAGTCTGTAAACTAAACTAGTAATAGCTGTGGTCCTCCGCCAGCTCTGGACTCCCAGCCACCCGTACAGGATGGTGTGTTCAGTGGTTGGTTAAACAAATAAACAAGGAAAAGAATTTAATCAACCATCCAACCATCCATCCTCCAACCTGGGTTCCAAGCCTGGCTCTTTCATTCTTTCAGCTCTGCATCAACCTGATCTCAGCCATGGTCCCGTATCTTAACAGTCTAGGCTGGAGCACAGAATATAGTTCAGAGCAAACCACGTTATCACTCATTTCTGAAATGCCCAAATTTCATCAGCAAAAATATCGAAAGCAAGCATACTTTACATCTCAGATCTGCCTACTAAAAACAGAGCCTGCGTCTGTCTCAGAGTTGTGAAGAAAACGTATTAGGTTGTATTAAATAGCAAGATTGTTCTTTTTGAGAAAAAATGAATTAAATATTGTCTTCCTGACTGGGGATTTTAATTGGTATTTGAATCAGTTAAATCTAAATGTGAGCATCCATCTAGAGAACATTTATTGACATCTGCTGCAGGCAGCTATCTGTAAGTGTGAGGGAGATTGGAAGATGATCAAGAAACACCCTCCAGACAGGAACTGCTGGCCTAGCCTGAGGGTTAAAACATGAACACCCCTGACTGAGACTATGCAGAGGCCATCCAAGGCTCAGGCTAGAATGGTCAGAGGAAGAAATCACTTCTAAGTATAATCTCTCTAACCTACAACTCCACAGGATTTGAGATTGAGACTGAGCCATCATGGTCACAAGGATGTGTGACATGCCCTCCTTAGAACCTCTAGTCACTTTCCCTAAAGCCATTATTGGCAGAAAGAATCATGGCAGGCCTTCAAGAGCAGCGTGCATTCTGCATCTCCACGCTTGACCCCGTCACGGGTAGCATCCTTGTTGTGTGAGGAGATAGGAACAGACGTCTACTCACCTTAGGTTGTAAACCGAGAACAAACTGACATACGATATTACCAAGGTCTAATTTGGTGGACAGTGAGTTTTCCTGTAACTATTTATAGAAATATGGGTGAGGGGTTACTTACAGGGGAAGACAGATGCATCACCAAAAGCTTGAGAGCTAGAAACCTGGAGCTTATGGGACAACCCGCAGGCAGCTCAGTGGGGCGGAGAGTGTCTCCCAAGCAACTTAGTTGGTCTGAGCCCCTCCTGGCAGATTGGCTGGTCTCTGTTTCGCTGATCTGCCTCTTCCAGGCAGCTTGCTGTCTAAAGGTGTGTCTCAGCAGCCCTTACTGCTTAACTAAGCTTAGGTTAGGAGGGGGTCTAGTGAATCTGGTCTGTTTTGGGACTTCCTGAAGCTATTGAGTTGTTTGTTTCCTGCGTTTTGACAAGCTTCCCTACAGGATGGACTGTTTTGGCCTCCCTTTAGAACATCCTACATCTTGATAAGCTTTCCTCCAAGATGGAGTGTTTTATCTAGAAGGATATTGGTACACAACAGTCCTGGGGCTGATTTCCAGAAAAGGCTGGTCCCTGAAACAGGAATTTGGTTCTGTTTTGTGCAAGACTGGGAACTATTCGTTCAGCGTATGTCTCTCTGCTTTGGCTGCCTGAGATAGGATCATCCTCTTTCGACATTGTCCGGCAATGGACTTGCCTTAGTGGGACTGTGTGCTGAGCGGGAGTGGACTCATGCAGGCCCTGCCCCCCAGGAGCTGTGTGACCCAGGCCCAGAGGAATGGAGGTAAAAGCTGGGAGGAGCCTGCAAGGAATCTGAAGAGAAATAGCATGTTTTTAGGCTAGGGCCAGCAAAGGAAAACTGTAGATTTATGTGATTGGGACTTTGAATAATGCACAGATTATATACTTCGAAATAGGTGGGGTATATTTTCTAAGATAAAATAATGTGAAACGCAAAAAGAAACAAGTCTCCAGGCATGCTTAAGGACGGGGGTGACTTCAGTCTCAGGAAGGTGGCTGGTACTCCAGTCAACACTGGGGCCAGGCCATCAGAGGACTTCCTGGTTAGATGTTCAGGGATCTACTTATTCTGTAAGCAGTAAAATGTCATTAAGCAGAATGCAGCATAAAATCCCAGGGTTAGAAAGGACTTTGGATGTGACCCAGTCCAGCCTGACACATAAATACTGAATCCCAAAGAATTACTAACCAGATCTCTTTGGCTTCAGATCCAGCAGTGTTTGTACACTTTATTATGATATTTGTGCCCTGGGAGGATGAGTGAGGTTTTCTTGAGGAGATTAACTGAGGGAAGAGGCGAGAGCCTCAGGGCAGGTATTTATAGTTCAGATCAGTGCATGGGTTGGTGGGGGTCGTCATTGGGCCATAGGCCAGTGGGGTGAAAGGCAGGGGCTGCCGGGGGGGGGGAGCACGGAGCACAGAGGTGCAGCCAACAGCTTGGATGGGAAAAGCAGATGGAGGGTGAAATTGACTTGGACTGTCTCTGCTACTGGTCTTTACTGAGTTGTCCTACTGGGTTCTATTTGGTGAGCTTTCTTAAAGTGAAAAAGAATAACTACAGATCCAAAATACACAAAGCAAACACTTCCAGTAGTTTCCACACATTCATACTCTTTGCAACTTATTTCATCGTTCCTCTTGAGTAGAGTAACTGGTCGCCTTCCAGAACCTGATCTTCCGGTCTTTGGGCCTCAGAAATGTGACCCATTTACTATTGCTATTCTGCCATTGTGGTATTTTTTTTGCATGAGATCTAGGAACTGCCATGATTCTGGGTTTGGAGGCCAAAGATGACCCACATACCGTGCTGAGCCCAGGCACCCAGGCTGAGGGAGCATTGGGCGCAGGCTTCAGTGAATACAGGTTTCTCCTTGAGCCGGTTGCCCATTTTCCTTGGAATCACCAGGCAGCACTACAGTGCAGATTTCCAGGCTCCATCTTCTACCGGCTGAGTCAGAGCCTCTGGGGGCAAAGACCAGGAATCAGTATTTGTTCTAGTTTGTTTCTCCATTGTTGTTGACAAAACACTGTGACCAATACCAACTTGGGGAGGAAAGGGTTTATTTACCTTACATCTTGCAGATCACAGATCATCACTGAGGGGGCTGAAGGTAGGAACTCAAGGAGGAACCTGGAAGCAGGAGCTGGAGCACAGGCCATGGAGGAATGCTGCTTACTGGCTTGCTCCCCTGGCCCATGCTCAGCCTGCTTTCTTATATATACAGAACAACCTGCCTAGGGGTGGCACTGTCCACAGTGGGCTGGGCCCTCCCACAACACTCAAAAATCAAGAAAATACTCCACAAACATGACCACAGGCCAGTTCAATGGAAAAAATTCCCCAGTTGAGGCTCCCTCAACCCAGGTGTGTCAGGTTGACAACTGAAGCTGTCCAGCACAACGCTGTTTTATTTTGATGTTTTTTCTTTATGTGTCTGTGTGTGTGCCTGCATGAGTTTATGTGCACCTCATGTGTGCAGATGCTCATGGAGGCCAGAAGAGGGTATAGGATCCCTTGGAACTGGAGTTAGAGATGGTTGTGAACTGCCCAATGTGGGTACTGAGAACCAAACCCAGGCTATCTGCAAGAGCAGTAAGCTCTCTTAACCCTGAGTGATCTCTCCATCTCAGGAATTGGTATTTTTGACAAGTGCCTCAAGTGACTCTTATTTGCCTAAATTTGAGACTCTGCCTTAGATCATTTAATATTTTTTCCTATACTTGAGTTTGCTTGTTTGAAAATAATAAAATTACATATTCAACTTGCTCTGAAAATAACAAAAGCACTTTGGAAAAATGCTGAAAGTTTATACATATTATTATATGTCATTAACGTTTGCAGCCTTGGCATCAAAAAAATTTGAAGTGTTTTCCAGGCTAAAACGCTGTGGTAAAAGGGCTAAGAGCTCACACTTGAGAAATGTATGTGAATGAATGAATGAATGAATGAACCAACGAATGGAGTGAAGCAAATCCCTCCAAGGGAGAAAAGCCCTGAAGAGTGGTCAGCACTCTCTCTTCAATATCCTTCTCTTCCTGCGTTCAGTCAGTCGTTCTCTGGTTGCCTGTTACAGGCCAGGGCACCATGCCAGGCTGAGAAAACAGATGAGATACAGCCCTGACCTCTCAAGGGCTAGGAGGTCAATGCGAGTGTTCAGCATGTTGGGACAAGTGTTTGCTCCCAAGCAGGCAGGGCAGAGGGACTTAGTGCTTTGGTGACAGGAGCAAGAAGACATTCTCCTTGGAGTTTCAGGGAAATTGTCACTCAAGGAGGCCCCCAGCCTAGGGTCACTCCAAAAGAAAGCTCCTGTCGGCCCTTGCCACTGGCTTCCTTCTGAAATCCCGTGGCATTCTCTGTTTCCTCCTCTTCTCCCCCATCAAGCCAATCTCAGGAACTCGATGTTCTGGGATTTTTCTCCCTCTTCAACCTTCTAAAATCTGCTTTCACACTCGAAGTCAGCACTTTGGTTTAGTCATAAACACTTGAGTTTGAAACAGTGCTCTTTTGAGGAAGGATGTGGTTCACAAGGTTTTAATCAAAAGTGCTTTTAAACTGTGTTGGGTTGTTATTGGTTTGCATGTTTGCTTTTTACATCAGCTGTTTCATTTGTTTGGGTGATGGTGGACAAAGGATCACAGACAACCTGTTTTCTCTGGCCCTTTTTAATTTTACTAGGTAAACTTAATGTGTTGCTTATTGATGAAGACTGCAAAATTAATGCTGATCTGGATGGAAGTGTGAAAGAATGCTTCTTGTGTTTTAAGGCAAAGCAGTCATGATTTAATGGCTCAGTCCTCAAGGAGACATAGCTTGTCCCAGCTCAGAAGTGCCCAGCCCACCATGCCCTTCCTTCTCTGTAGGTGGGCCTCACACCAGAGGCCTTGCCAGGCACCAGTTAGCAGAGCCTTGGCTGACCGGGGTTTTAACTTGCTCCCTCGTAATTTATATGTACATCAAAATCTGAAAGAGACTCTGAGGTTGGTGTTTTGTCCCTGTTTATTGATTGAGATGTTAGAGTCCAGTGAGACTAAGGAACTTCCCCAACATCACATAACAAGTAGCAGAGCCAAGGTTCAGTGATTCCAAACTCAGTGCTCTAGACACTGTGCTTCTGGGTTTCTTTGTGCTGTATTAATTACAGACACGTCTTTGTTACCATGAAGAAGGCAGAATGTGACCCTTCTTCAAGGTACAAATGCATCATCTTTTGGAATTACATGGGACGAGGAGGCGGAGGAGCCAACATATGAGGCCTTGACTTTATGCCCAAGTAAGGCAGCTCTGCCTGGCAGGCTACCATTTTACAGATGGGGAGAACCCCATAACAAGTTGTAGAGGGAGAGGAGTTGAATGTGGTGTGGAAGGATCCTGTACTAGGATTTTCTGGATCTAAGATCAAGGGATAAGAGAGGGTTGCTTCTGTTTCCTCTCCTTGCATGAGGACAGCTTCTTTGATTAATTGGATTTGGTGACTGCCTAAAGTCAAGATCTCAGGCTTTGGTCACTTGGAACTCCCCTTGATTTATGAACAACTCTGATTTGTAGAGTAAGAGCGGTTTTCCCAAAGAGAAGGGGGGAGAAAAAGCTAAAAAGAAGGCCCTGAAGAATCAAGATGACAAAATGTATTATTTATAAGGGCCAAAAATAAGTGCCGGATTCTCCACTCAAGCGAGGAGGCAACAGCCAAGCACTGTGTGGAGTGGAGCAGCTGATTCCCGCTGCATCCACGAGCTGCACCATCAACCTGGACCTGCAGACTCCCAAGGGCCCCTCTCAGGAAGTGGCTGCTGCTGCTGTATTGGGCAGCCTCGTAGCTCTGACAGATTGCAAACTGGAAGAGGAAATTCTTGAAGGAAAGTGGGAGAAAGGCAGCAGGAGTCTATGGATTGGTGAAAAGACTTCTACACACTCCTGTGAATTCCTTAGTGCTCAGAGATACAGGACTTGCTAGGAGTCAGGAGTCTGAGCAGGGCTGGAGTAGGTAAGGAGCAGTTCAACCTCCTTTCCTGGCCCCCGATCCATGATAGAGCACCGTTGCCAGTGACCAGATGGATCATGCTGCATCCCTGGGATTGATTCCTCAATCTTGTCTTCTCGTTCTTGAGGAACTTACTGTAATTTATTTTTTAAGTGTTTACAAACATCTCTCCTGGAGGCTGGAGAGATGGCTCAGCCATTAAGTGCACTGACTGCTCTTGCAGAGGACCCAGCTTCGATTCCCAGCACCCACATGGCAGTTAACAACTACCCATAACTCCAGTTAGGGGATCTGATGCCTTCTTCTGACCTCCAAGGGCAGTGTACGACACAGGTACATTCTACACATGCAGGCAATACACTCATACACGTAAAATAAAAATAAGAAAATAAAAAAATAAGAAAAACTCTCCTAGTGAAAAAACAAAAGCTATGTTGCTTTTTGAAGGAAAGTTGTACTCAGCACATCCATCTTTGTCCAGTAGAGTGAAAGCAGAGTTGGCATCAGGGGTCTCTGACCAACAGCCAGCATTTCCTTGCCACTCTCCCTGGCTCCAGCCTCATAACCTTTGTTTTCTGGATGCTTGTGAGATCTGAGGATCAGTTCCCAAACCCGTTTTTCCATAGAGGGCAAAATTTCAGTAATGGGAGAGGGGTCACTGCAGTGAAAGATGGCACTAGTGGCCTTCTGAGGGAGCCGCTGCAGTCTGGAGGTTGTGTTCCAGGAACAGAGTTGGGCCTCGGTCAGCTCTTCCCAACAGAACAGTAGGTCAGGATGGGAACAGAAGCTGCAGACATCAGAGCCGCCTCACCCATCTCTAACCTTCCCTCTACGTCATCCTTCTTTTTCAAAAATAAATAAATAAACAAACAAATAAGTAAATAAATTTCTCTTCTAGGATGTGGTGATTACACTATGGGGAGAGATACTTTGAGTAATTCTTAGTGTGCTTGGAGCTTGCCATGTGCTCTCTGTTGGCTGATGGCTACCTCCCAAGCCATAGGAGCCATTTGTGGTCTGTGGGTCTAATGCATTCTGTCCCCTGCAGTTTCAACCTGCTGCTGCCTCTGTTCTGACCTCAAGGGTCTCCCGTTTCCTCTTAGCAGATCTGCTGCCCCTGGGGGACAGGATGCCTGTTCAGTTGGTTCAGGTTTGCCCACATACCCCAGCAGTAAAAGGAGCTTCCCAGATGGACTTCCTGCCCTCCCTGCCCCAACTCACTATAATGGAACCTGAGGCTTGAAAGAAACCAGCATTTTTAATGCAAACATCTGACCCATGAGTGACTACAAGACAGCAGTGTACTGAAAGAAGGACATGAGCTCAATTCAAATCCCATCTCCAGCATTCTGGAGCTGTGTAACCCTGGGCTGGTCACCTGGTCCTCTAAGTAAGGAAAGCATTTCAGGACCCTGCTGAAGAATGAGGATAATTTGGATGCTGGACAATTTTCTAGAAGTTCAAAAATAGAGAAAATTTATAAAATCAATTTATTGTTAAAGTCAGTACACTGGTTGCTGTTGGGGATGAATTATGGATGGGGACAGGAGGTAATTTCTAGGATATGGATTTTTTTTTTCTGTCTTGACCTGGGAAGCTGTTACTTGGTTATTACCACTGAATTACTACCCGTGTATACTGAGCATATATATATATATAATTTCTCTGTGTGTATTATATTTCAATTAAATAATGTTTTTTTAAGTTTTAAATTATTTTTATGTGTAGGAGTGCATTGCCTGCATGTATGTAAATGCACCCATGTTGTGCAAGCCCACAGAGGTCAGAAGAAGGTATCGAATTCCCCTGGAACTGGAGTTATGAACGGTTGTTAGCCACCATGTGGGTGCTGGGAATCAAACCTGGGCCCTCTGTAAGAGCAGGCAGTGCTCTTAACAGGTGAGCCATCTCTCCAGCCCCATCAATAAAATAATGTTTGATCTGAGAAATCAAAAGGGATAATGTGGATAATGGGCCTGAATGTGATACGCTTGGTAAGCAGTGGTAGTGCCCCCTTTATCCTGAAACCAGAGCCTCTCGAGGTTTTACAAGCAGAAAATTTGGCCTTCAGAGCCTCCCTCATATGTGACCTTTTACTCCCTCTCACCATTCTGAGTTTTCTATTTAACATTTTTATTACCATTATTTTTATTGTGGTAAAATGTCACACACCATGAAATGTATCATTTTAGCCATTTAAAGCATATGGTTAAATGGCATTGCTGTGCAACTGTCACTCCTGTGTGTCTCCATATTTTTGTTTTGGTTTTGATTTTTTGAAATAGGGTCTCCTTGTAGCCTCAGCTGGCCTGAATTCATATGTAGACCAGGCTGGCCTTGATCTCACTGCCTGCTGCTGCCTTCTGAGTGCTGGCCTGTTCTTCTGGATTTTGTGCATGGTAAGCAGGCACTCTGTCAGGAAGCTACATTCCTATCTCCATACCTCTTCCCTCTTCCAGTACTGAACTCTGTTCCCATTAAACACGGAGGCCTCATCTGCCATTGGTCCAGCCTGGTCACTGCACGGTGGACAGCACGCTCCCATTGTTCAGTCTCTTTACTCCCACCACACAAGGGCCTTTTGAGAGGGTTTTCGTTGAGTTTTTCTGACTCCAGTTGGGAGTTCAAGAGTTAAAGGTCTGAAAGAGTTGCAGCAGGCTTTCAGAATTGCAGATGGTTGCAGAACAGTGTTAGTACAACTGCTCTGCATGGGCTGGATCTGGCAAAGAACCTTCTAAGGACTGGTACATTCCTTCCAGAAATACCAAAGGACATGGATAGGCATCATGTTGGGGAGAAACCAGAAGTTTCTGAATTCTTCAAAAGCATCAAATCTATGGTGAAGATGAAATGATAAACTCATGGCAAGGGTACAGAGCAATGTCTGGCTCAGGAAAGGACCTTGTCTGTAGGCTGTTGATCTATGATTGTATCAGAGCAGAGACATGATATAGATGCCATCTTCAATTTACATTAGGGAACCCAGGCTCTGAACCCAAAATTGCAGGACTAGTAAGCGGCAGAGTAGAGATTGGACTGAAACCATACTTTGATAAGACGCTGCCTGCTGGGTTATGACAGACCACAGCTCTGTGGATGTACCCTAGGCACTCCATTCTCCGTGCCTCATCTTCCTGCCGACCCTGGCCTTCCCCTAGGGTCCTGTCTTCTCAGCTTATCCTTCAAACCATGCACCTAACATCCAAGCTTCAGAGCCTTCTAGGTTTGCCTGTTCCTATTCTCTAAACCATCTCAACATGATCTCTCAGTGTTCAATAAACTGCTCTGGAACAGGAAACAGGACCCATGGGCCTGTCCAACTTTCCTGGATGAGTTTATAATAGCTGGTGAACCACATAAATAATTGGTCAGGATTTATCAGAAGATGGTGCTTTCTGGAACATTCAAGGCATCTAGAAGCACTAATAGAGGTTGTTCAGAAAAGAAAATGCTTACGTTTGACTTCCAAGAGTGATTGGGATTCTGCTTTTAGAAAGTAAATCACTCTTGCTTTTTCTAATGGTGGGTAGGAAGCTGGGTCAAGTTAGATGCTCATTCACAGTGTGTCTAAATTCTTACAGCTAGCATTTGAATATTTCTCCTTTCCACACTTTGAAACTATATGGCAAGATGCCTTTTGGAATGAGATGAGTTTCGAGTAAGTAGATCAGTAAAGACCGTAAGTGTCTAGACGTCAAGGATCATATTCACTTATCATCATGCCCCAGGACATTAGCCCAGCATCTAGAATGTAATAAATATGAAGTAAATGTTTATCAGTGGAATGAATGATACTAAAGAGTCAGAACTAAAAATGACTTAAAAGATGGCATCTTGACCCACACTTGGACTTTTACCTTAGAAGGCCATCAAAGAAGAAGTCTTAGATAATGTTCCTTGGATTTTGGAGGGTCTATCATCAAGGAATTGTGTGCTATACTGATAATGAATACCACAAATAGTATGGCTTAACCAAGAAAGCATTGTACCTCCTCTTACTGTCATGATTTGAATCGTGCCCCTTCCCAATTATAGGTGGAAGGTCTAGCCATGATGTGATTATTGGAAGATGAGGTCTAGTATGAGGTAATAAAAGTTAAATGATGCTGCAAGTGTGGGGCTTTAATCAGAGAGCACTAATGTCCCTGCTAGAGGACGAAGAGACACCAAGGTCCCTCCCCCTCCAAGTGTGCACAGAATGCCATGAGGGGACACAGCAGGACGGCAGCAAGCTAGAAAGGGAGGCCTCACTGAGACCAGCTCAGATGCCACCTTGAGCTTGAGCTTGTGAGAAAACTGATTTCTGTGGTTTCGGGCACCCAGGCTGCTGCTTAGTTGTAGACGCCCAAGTCCATGAATGGTTTAGCACTGGAAAGGCCTGGTGATAGCTAGCCCCGGGTTGGAATAATGGTTCTCCCTCTCCTCTTTTCTCTCTCCTCCTCTCTTCTCTTTCCTCTCTCCTTTCTTCCTCTCTCTGTTGGTGATTGATCCCAGGGCCTTGGTCATGGTAAGCAGATACTGTGCCGCTGGACTCCATCCCTAGCTCACCCCAGTTTAATTCTCCCTCTCTGTTTCATCATCCTTAACACAGACTTTCATCTTCAAGGTTTTCTTAGGGTCCAAGAGACAAAAGATACCCTTTGAGATCCTTTCCCTGAACAGCCACCAGCAATGTCCATTTCCATCTCAGTGACCAGAACCTGGTTCTAGAGCCACACTTAGTGAAGCCACACTATAGTGAAGGCTGGGTGATTGACCTTTTAACTAGGCACATGACTTCCCCTGAATCAAGTGTGGAGTCTGCTACCAAGAAAGGAGGGAGAATGGGTCTTGAGGTGGGCTGCCAGCTCCTGTGCCTCAGGAGTCTGAGCACAGTTGAGGAATGAGGCAGCTGGAAGTCAGCATCTCACACACAGTGACACCCTGAGTGCTGGGAGAGCGACAGTGGGAGGCAACAGCTCTCTAGCGGGGGAGGGGCCCACAGCCTTTGCTTGCTCGGGCCTGGTAACCTTCAGCATCTTGTCTCCTACTTGCCAGGACCTTGTCCATGTCCCATTCTCAGGACCTGCCTGCCCTCCCCTGCTTTCCAGGCCTCTTGCCCTAGGATGGTCTTTGATATTTTTACCTCCAGGTAAAATATCCTTCCAAGAGTGGAACCCAAAAAGGGGCTGGGGTCAGCAGGTAACTTCACTGTGGAGACTTTCTATCTTGGCCAGGTGATCAGGGTAAGCATCCATGATAAAACATATTCTTAGTGTGTGCCTTTGATGTGGTGTGATGAGGAGGGTCTTTCACCTCTGTGATCTACATCCCCAAATCATAACTGCAGCTTAAACCACAACCAAAACATCAGAAGGAAACAAAAAACAATTGAGGGACGTCCTACAGAATTCTTGTAAGTGGTCAAAATTGTCAAGATCATCAAAACTGAGGGAAGTTGGGAAAACTGTGATAGGTCAGAGGAGCTCAAAGAGACATGACAGTTACATGTAAGGTGAGGTTCTGGAGAGGGAAAGCGTTCTAGGAGAAGGCAAGTGAAATCTGAGTGGTGTTTAGTTCATGGGGATGTGCTTACTTGTGCTGGTCTCCTAGCCATGACCAGTGCATCATATTAGCATAAGATGCTGCTCATCTGGGAGATGGGAAGGAGTTTGGGAGCTCACCACTATCTTTTCAACTTTTTTGTAAGTCTAAAATAAAAAGCTCGTTAAACTAAATCTCTACTGCCCTATTCACTGGTAGTGTGACATGGGCTGTGTTCCTCCACTCTGAAGTGAGTACCAGCCATCCTGTACCTTTACTGCAGGATGGAGACCAGGCTTCAGGAAGGCTGTGCATGGCAGTGCTTTGGCCCCTCAGTATCTTCTGGTACTTTCTACATTGCGTTACCAGCTTGAATGCAGATCCCACTCTTGCCCCTCCAGGGCCACACAGGGAGGTGCTGTGGAGGTGCCTGGGGCTGCTCTGCCAGTACTCAGCAGGACTTAGAACTCCCCATGAGGACCCAGAATCTGTGCAGGAAATTTCTACCACCTCCCGGACAGTTTGCTCTCATGGACTGAGATTTCATTTTTATTTTCATATTTTACTTCATCCCCCCTGTGCTGGAGAGCTTTAGTGTCAACTTGACACACCAGGGTTGAGGGAGCCTCAATTGGGGAATTGCCTCCATTTGACTGGCCTGTGGCCGTGTCTGTGGGCCATCTTCTTGATTGTTGAGTTATGTAGGAGAGCCCAGCCCACTGTGGGTGGTGCTACCCCTGAGCAGGTGGGCCTGTGTTGCATAAGAAAGCAGGCTGAGCAGGGGCCAGGAGAGCAAGTCAGTAAGCAGCGTTCCACCTTGGCCTGTGCTCCAGCTCCTGCTTCCAGGTTCCTGCCTTGAGTTCTACCTTGGGCTCCCTGATGAACTGGGACCCAGCAGATGTAAGACGAATAAACCCTTTCCTCCCCACGTTGGTAGCAGTCAGAGTGTTTTGTCACAGCAATGGAGAAACAAACTAGAACCCCCCCCCCAACTGAATTTAGTTTTTCTCTTTGGGAATCAGTATCTGACTCAAGCTGCAGTTCTAAATTTAGTGTCGCCTGTGATATGGAGAATGCATTCAGTGCTGCCTGGGATATGTATTTGGAAATAATGGTTTTATTTATCCATATCCAGTAATTCTGACTGCCTGCTGGGTTTTTTCAGGAAAGACTTTGTCATCTCCTTTCCTCCTAATGATGAAATGTTGCCTGCTTGGGTCCCAGAGGCCCAGCCTGAGCCAGACACTGGTGACTTGAGTCTCTGTTTAATTAAACAATGCCATCCACAGGATCCTGCTGCCATGGGGCTCTCTGCAAGGCTTCTGTTCCAAGGAGTTTGGAAACCAATCTGGGATGAGCTTATGGGCTCTGTAGGCTTGTCTTTGGACCTCAGCCTGATAAGATTTGCCCTGTAGGGAGTAGGAGGAAATTGCCCATAAGTGCTAGACTATGTAGTTGTGCTCTGTGATTTGGATGCTGAAGACCTAGAAGTAAACCACATACTGCCCTCTGAGAACCCTAGTCTTTAAGGAGACAGCCACATAAACAGTATAAGAAGGCATGCTGGGCAGGGACAACTTATGTGGCACAGAGTGAATGGGACAGGAAGAGAGTGATCTATGTGGGGAGTAGAGGACTGAGCAGAGATGCTTGAATGGAGTTTTGAAGGATATTAGGTGTTTTCAAGGGACTGTGATCGGAGCATTTTCTAGGCAGAGAGAACAAAGGTAAGTAGGTAAGGCAGCATTGGTACAGCTCATTCATTATTTTAAAAGTATGCATTGGGGCACCCCATGGGCCTGACACCATTCTATTCATTAAGCTTGTAAAAGTCACGAAGTCACAGAAAGTTCCACTCTCCCAAAGCTTACATCCTTGTACACATGGTTTGTGGTGCGGATGTAGAGCCAAAAGTAAGGAATGATATGTGGCACGTTGAGGGGGGTCAGTATGGATTGGCTTCACAGGCTGCCCCAGTAAAGTGCTGTCCTGTCCTCTCATACTATGGGCTGGCTTCTGGAGGCCAGAGGTCCAAAGTCAAAGTGACAGATAGTGGTGCCATGATCCCTGGAGGCCCTAAGGTCCCAGTTTCGTCCGTCCTCTGGTGGCTTTCAGTGTTCCTCAGCTTGTGGCTGCAGCAGTCTGGCCTCTGCCTGTTTCCCGTGGCCTTCTCATCTGTGTCTGTATCTTTCTCTGTCTCTTACCAAAACTCTTGACATTGGACCACCCAGTAGCCCATCTGGATCTCATCCCAAAGTGTCTAACTTCATTCTATCTGCAAGCCTTCTCTGGAGGCTTCTTGGGGGAAATCCAGTCTGCCTTTCTCACTTCTGGTGGCTGCTGGCACTCTTTGTTTGTGGCTCTATCACTTCAGTCTCTGCCCAGGTGGTCACATTCCCTCCTGTCAAATCCCCCTTGCCTTTCTCTTAAAGGGATACTTAGAGCTAGGGCTTTTAGCTCAGTGGTAGAGTATGTGTTTAACATGCACAGGCCCTGGGTTCAACCTCCATTACTAAAAAGGGAGATACACCTATAATGCCATGTTGGGCCAACCCAAATAATCCAGGACAATCTTCTCACCTTAAAAATCCTTAATGTAATCACATCAGTAAAGACTCTTCCTAATATGGTCACAGAGGCTCTGGGGTCACAGATTGACATATTGTGTGGTAGGCCCCATTTAAGCCTACAGACTGCAAACTTGGAAGGTCCCTGTCTATACTCTATGTACCCTGAGTCAAATTTATTATCCTCCTTTGTCAGATGATGACACCAAGGCTTAGCAATTAGTGGTTTATCCAAGGTCATTCAAAAAGCAATGAGCGACTTCACCTAGTGTAACACGCTCTAGCTCCATCCATTTACCAGCACATTTCATAATTTCATCTTTTCTTACTGCTGAGTAGAACTCCATTGTGTAAATATACCACATTTTCATTATCCGTTTGTCAGTTGAGGGACATTTTGGTTGTTTCCATTTCTTGACTATTGTGAAGAGAGCAGCAACAAACATGGATGCACTGGTAGGATCTCTACAGTAGGATGCACAGGTATCGCTACAGTAGGATGAGTCCTTTGGGTGTTTGCCAAGGAGTGGTATAACGAGATCATATGGTAGATTCATTTTTATTTTTTAAGAGCTCTCCACACTGCCTTCCGTAGTGGTTGCATGCGTTCGCGTTCTCACCAGCAGTGAATGAACGCTCCCCTTTCCCCACATCCTCTCCAGCATTTGGAGTCTTTTGTTCTCTTGATCTTAGCCAGTCTGACTGGGGTAAGATGGAAATTAAAGTGGTTTTTATCTGCATTTCCACACTCACATGTGAACACATCCTCAAACACACAGATTTTTTTTTTTATGTGTATGAGTATATTGCCTGTATGTATGTGAGCGTACCCGTGTTGTGCAATGCCTCAGAGGTCAAAAGAGGGCTTCAGATTCCCCTGGAACTGGAGTTAAGGACGTTCATAGCTGCCATGTGGGTGCTGGGAATCTAACCCAGGTCCTCTGCAAGAGCAGTCAGTGCTCTCAACTGCTAAGCCATCTCTTCAGCCCCAGGGTGTTGAGCACTTTTTAAGGTGTTTCTTAGCCATTTTTATTTTTTTGTTTGGAAAACGCTGTTCATATCCATAACCTATCGTTTCATTGGGTCATTTATTTTCTTATTTCTTTGGTTTTTGAGTTCTTTGTATATTCTGGATATTAATCCTCTGTCAGATGTGTAGCAGGTGAAGATTTTCTCCCACTCAGTGGGTTTCCTCTTCCCTTCCTTGGTTGTTTCTTTTGCTGTACAGAAGCTTTGTAATTTAAGGAGGTCCCACTTACTGATCGTTGACCTTGGTGCCTGAGCAGCTGGTGTCCAGTTTAGAAAGTCCTTTCCTATGCTTACATCTTGTAGGGTACTGCTTATGCTTTCTCCTAGAAGTTTCAGAGTTTCAGGTTTTATATTGAGGTCCTTGATCCATTTAGAGTTGACTTGAGGGTGTTTAAATTTAAGGACTATTGTATAAAATGCACAAAAACTCAATAAAAATTGTCGTTTATTTATTTATTAATTTGGTCTTTTTGAGACAGGGTCTCCCTGTAGCCCAAGCTGGCCTAGAACTCACTATGTAGACCAGGATGGCCTTGAACTCACAGAGATCTGCCTGCCTCTGCCTCCTGAGTGCAGGGTTAAAGGCGTATGCCATCATGCCCAGCCTCAATAAAAAAAATATTTTAAAAAAAATGCAGGCAGCAATGATTGAACTTTGTGGGCAACTTTGAAGTCCACTGTCTTCTTTCTACAGCACACTGACCAAAATTCTCCATGAGTCATTTTGGTTTGAGAGGACCAGGGCTGAGGCAGGAGCACCTTTCTGAAGGGAAGCAACACTTGAAGGAGAAATGGACCATGCTGGCCATCTTAGATCTTTGCCCAATGCCTTCTCTGGTCCTTCTGTGTGGGAGGGGCCTCTGTGTTTGCCTGCTGCTGGAGGAGATGGGGAGGGCTCAGTGGCCAGGCAGGGCAGCATTGAGGGCCTGAGATCACAGAACAGAGGGCTCTTCCTGTCGTCCATACTTCTCGAGCACTGCCACGTGTGAGGTCCTAGAAACTCCGAGGTGTGCCTGCCATTCACTGTGTGACCTCAAACAGGGGACTTACCTTCCCCAGCTTCTGTTTTCTTCTCTGGAAAATACTGATATTCTTGAGATTTAAAAGAGATAAAAATGAGAAGTGACTGGCACAGTTTTGAAGTGCAGTAGTAACTGTTACTTTCATTTCATAAGAGTTCCTGTGTGTACCCCTATAGTATTGTTTTCCCGTAGAGACTGGTCACCTTGGGTTGACTAAAATCTTGAGCACTTGGGAGCATTACTCAATTCATGGTGACTCTCTGTTATTATCTGTGGTGTTGATATGGTGTCTATGGAAAGAGCCTGAAATTCTCAGATAGTGAAAAGGAGTCTTCAGACTCAAATGTTGGCAGCCCCTGATGTAGTGTAGAGACAGGTATAAACTGACAAATCAGATCATGGGAGAACAGTGCTATTACAGATTTGTGTGGGATTCTGCAGAAGTGTGGATGAAAGCTGGACACACCACCTGGAGAACTCTGGGAAGGCGGAAGTAATAGCTGGGCTCAACTCTCAGAGTCAGGAGTTTACTTCATTTGCAGGGCCAGGGAACAGCAGCTAAAAGTCCAGGTGGGCTCTGTTTCCACATGGTCATGCACCTCCTCCCTGGCTCTTACAGTCTCTCTGCCGCCTCTTCCAAGATGGTCCCTGAGCCTTAGGTGGGTGAAGTTTAAAAGGAGTCCTGTCCAAGGACCAGCATTCAGCGCTCTTGACTGAGAAAAAAAGTCCAGGTGACAAGGACTTTGTTGTTGTTGTTTTTGGTGTGGAGGGGGGTGGGGGGGTATTGGTGGGAGAGAGGCCAGTGAAAATAAGAGCTGTGTTGGAGCCCTTAGGTAGGGAAAGCAGGATCCCCCCAATCGTTCTCCTCCCTTTCCTCTTCTTCCCCCCCCTCCTCTCCCATCTTCTCCTTCCCTCCTTCCTTCCTTCCTTCCTTTCTTGGGAACTGGACCCAGAAAGATCACCGCCTTTGTGGCCTGGAGGTTGGAGGCTGAGGCTGAGGATTTAGGAGGAGGAGGCAGGTGTGGTAGAGGGCACAGACTCCAAGCAGAAGTTGCAGCAGTGTCTCAGGAACTGCCCAGCCTGGGCTATTCCAGACCTTCTCAGATCCCTGAGTCTCCTCAGTTTCCTTGTCTGTAAAGAGGGTATAATAATGCATCTGTGGTTCTCGTGGAGTATTTGTGTACTGTAAGTGAGATACATTGATACGGCACTTGGAACGTCATAAATGCCTGGTGAACGTTTTCTTCTCTGCTGTAGAATTTCTATCCTTCAGGGTGTTTGGTTGGTTTTGTTTTTGTTTTTTTCCCTTTAAAATCACCTCAAGAAATGATTTCTTTCTCATTTAATAAATAAGCAAATTGAAACTTAGCGATTAAGAAATTATCTAAATTCTCGCAGGAAATAGATGGCAGGCAGGTCAGAAGTTCCTGAAAGTCTCTGACCTTTCCATTGTGTCAATCTTGGTCACAAGTGGACTCATGTATGAGAATGCTCATATAACAGCACAGGGCCAGAGAGGACACACCGAAAGCCATAGCCACATGTTCGGGTATGTGTGCATGGTCATGAGAAGCTGGCTCTCCCGAGCCCCAGGGCTCTGGCCTTAGGATAAGAGGACTTAGAAACCTCATCCATCCAGTCACCCTCTAGAAGAGCCTTCTGTTGTGATTGTCTGGGCTAGTTCTGTTGCCTCTCCACCCAAGGACAGATAAGTCAGCTGGCCTCCCTGAGTTCAGCCTGAAGCTGTTGTCATAGAACCCTTTCCAGGGAGAACTTGAGAAGGGTGAGGCCTTTGGGTTAAATAGTTTTATGATTTTATTGGGTGCTCAAATCTCAGCCTGTTTGTTTGTTTGTTTGTTTGTTTGGTTGGTTGGTTGGTTGGTTGGTTGGTTGGTTGGTTGGTTGGTTGAGTATCCCCACGTAGCCCAAGCTGGTCTCTCAATTCATGGCCCTCCTGCTCTAGCCTCACAAGTGTGCAGGTATACACAACTATGCCTGGCTCAAAAACAAGTTTTTGTTTGTTCATTGTTCATCTGTTCAGTGTTCAGGATCAAACACGGGGCTACCATCTCAGCACAACCCCAGCCTTTAAAAAGATTGATGATACCTACCTTGTAGAGCTGCCATTTGAAATGAAAGCTGTGATGGAGCCAGGTGTGGTGGCACACATCTTTAATCCCCACACAGAATCTCTGTGAGTTCAAGACCAGCCTTGTCTATATAAGGAGTTCCAGGCCAGTTGGAGCTACAGGGAGACCCTGTCTCAAAAACACCAAAATCAACCAACCAACTAAACAAACAAATAAAGACTCTGGTGGCTGCCTGTCTGTGGAATGATGGGCAAGCAATTTGATCTCCATCCTAGATTTCCTTTCTGTAAAATGGTACAGTAACCCTTCTCAGTAAATGTCAGTCAGTCTTCCCTCTAGTGAGTTTCCTCTCACAGAGTGCTGGCTGCTATGATCTCAGGCCCCAGCCGTTGTACAAACTTGCAGGGGTCTCTTAGACACAGGAACACCAGCAATCAGGGAGGGAGGCCCCTAGTCTGCTGCAGATACAGAAACAACATGTCAGTCTGACAGGCTTTCCTGATCCTTGCAGAGCCCCACGTGTATAACAGGTAAGGCCGCTTCCTCCCTCTCAAGGGTGTTGAGATTTCATCTGACAGTAAAGCTGCTTGTCTGTCACCACCCTTCAAGCCGTGACCTGACTCACACTGGAACCCAGGACTAACAGGTTAGGCCAGCCAGGGAGCAGCTTGACTCTGGATCTCGTGTCCCAGGCTGCCTGTGGGACAAAATTCTGTAAGCTTTCCCAAGCGAGTTACCAAATCAGTGGATCTCCTGGCACTTTGGGGCCAGCAGGGACTGTCTTCTTGCCTTTCCACAGCTCACCTCTCCACTGACCAATCTGCCTTCACATATTGGGGAGCACTGTTCTGGGAATCCATGCCCTTGAGGAAGAAGTGCAAATGGGGCAGAAGAAACTCTGTTCAGGTCACAGGGCAAGAGGCTGATTTTTGTGTTTCCAGACTACCTTTTGTGTTTCCACCCCTGGGGGAGATCCGGGAGTGGCCCTGCTTGCTGGTGGATGTATTTGGATTTCTGTAATTATTCCTTTCAGTGTCCCTAGCATTTAGTAAACTTCCTTCTGAAAATACCTCATCTGTGATCCACTAAGGGGAGTTAAAGGAAGAGAGCTCCAACCATCCCTTAGCATTACTGGAGAGAGCCACACTGCCCCTTTTCCAGGAGCCAAGGAACAAGAGACATCTGGACAGAGAGCGGGAGCTGGAGGAGGCAGAGCGTAGGCTGCCTGTTCTACCACCAGTGCTGTCCCCCAGCTCATTATTTTAGCAGCCGGCACACTCTCCCCACACCTTGGCAGCATTCTGAAGCTTGGTTTACCTTCAGAAGGAAGACTGCACGTTGCCTGCCCAAGTGCCAACTTTCCTGGCTTCTCAAGGGTCAGGTTTGAACTTGGAAAGACCAGAGCCCTAAGTTTGGGATAGATTCCAGAGTGGAATGGAGATCCTACAGACTGCTTTGTGAAAGCAAGTTGGCTTGCTTGCCTGTTCAAGCCCAGGTTGTTTTAGATGTTTACTGCAGCCCCAGAGAGAAGGAGAACGATGAGATACCAGCACCATGACTTGCTTTGGCCAGGAATCTGTCCCAGCATTCTTCAGAGGAAGTCTGCTCCCTCACCATCCTGTGGTGAGGGGGATAGACCCATGGCTTTGGAGTTACACTCACCAAGCTCACTGTGCACACTGCAAACGAACCTCAGAATAGCCAAACCTACTTCACTTCCCTGGGTCATGTGGAAGATCAAACTGGGCAGATTAGGTGAGAACATCCAACTCTACCTGTGTATGTAGCCTTCAGGGTCCCAGTGGACAGAAGCCGAACCTTTAAGCTGTATTTCTGTCTGTCTGTGTGGAAGAGAAGGGAGAGGGAGAGACAGATATGCCTGAAGGAATTCAGTGGTAAGGGACAGCAAGTCTGAAATCTGCAGAGCAAATTGCACAGTGAAGAATTGGGCAGAGTTCATTTGGCTGCAGCAGTCCAGAGGTGGCACTCCCTCTTATATGGAAATCTTAGTCTTTGATTTTCGAGCCTTCAGCCAACTGCGTGAGGCTCACCACATGAAAGAGGGCAGTCTGCTCTACTTAAAGTCAGTCAATTGTAAATGTTAATTAACTACATCTAAAAGATGCCCTTACCGAAACATCCACACTAGTGTTTGACCAAACAGTGGTCTCCATGGGCCAGCCACATTGACACAGAAGTAACATGTCACACCACATAAGGGTGAGGACTCCTACAAGCAGTGTTCTTTACCTGGCCCCTTCCTCCTCTTCCAAGTCCTTGCTGAGGTCTAAAGAGGTGCCATTCGATGCCACCCCTGGCACGTGGACCCAGAAGCTGTTAGCACCAGAGCATGGTGCCCATGCCTCCATCCTGACTCTCTCAGGACTGTTTCTGCTGGCCTTTCATCCCAGGGAAGTGGGCACTACCTTCCAAGGTAAGTCCCACAGCAGGGCTGTACTTCTGCACAGGTGTTCCAGGTCATCCTGGTTATCTTCTGCATCCCATCCAAGTTGTTCCTGATCTGCTCACTCATTTGCAGTGCTGCATTTATTATTTCCATTAGACAAGAAGACCTGGGCTGTGCCACAGTAAGAATATGCCAGCTGCCAGGATCACTTTTCTGAGATGGGCCAGTTAGCCAGACTGGAGGAAGACTTCATGGACCAGGAGGAGTTAACTCAGCCTCAGACGTTCTGGGTGGTGCCTAGCTACAGGAAGAACTGGATTCCCTTCTACCTCAGAGATTTATGTGCCACAGGTTGTCCAAAAGGCTTTCCATTTTATGGAATGTGGGATCACTCTTGCTGCAGTTGAACACACCTCGCTGTGATCTCCAAGACAGCATGAAGTTGTGACTCCTCTGTCACTGCTTCCTGTGTGATCCTGGGCAAGTGCCACTTTGTGAGCTTAGGCTTTGGCTACCTTACACAAAAGGTAAGGTACCTTGGCTACCTTTTATGTAAGATTCTGAACCAAGACCCCACCACGTCTCTAGCAGATACCTCCTGCAACTTCTTGAATTCCCCTCACCCATTCCTGGCTCTGCTCCTCACACCAGCCTTCCAAGTCAGAGGGACACAGGTGTGGAAATGGGTCTCTCTTGTTTTCCAGAAAATGGCATTGAGATTCAAAGACGTTAAATGACTTGTCTAAACTCAGAGGGGGTCCAGCCTACCTGAGGGCCCTTCTGACTGATGGAGCCTGCAGAGCTGCAGGAAAGAACTCACGTGGGCATTAGGAAGGCCATGAGCACATCTGGCAGCAAAGAGGCTACTCATCAGAGGGCACGGGGCTTGGTGGGCAGGGTTGGCAGGGTGACTGGGCAGATTCCCCTGCACTGGAGGAGGCTGGTTTCTAGCTATCAAAATGTTTTCTCGTGCTGCTGACTTAATTCAGAACACATTTATTGAGGCATTTATCCTATATCAGGCTCTCTGCGGGGGTGGGGGAGTGGGGGTACAGAGTAAGTAAGCAGAGGTGTAATGAAACCTAGACTGGTAAGTTTTATATTTGAAATATAAACCGAAGGCTTTGGGTTTACAGGAGAAGTGCAGTTAAGTTGTCCTGGATACACAAAAGCAAATACGACTGAACTCCAGTGTGTGAGGCAAGACTTGGACCTAGAGACAGGAGGTATATGGTTTCTGCTCCTCCTCTTTGGCCCCTGTGCCACAGCCACCACCCCTGCAGGCTGCCACGCTGTGTGCAGGCAGCTGGGGACAGCCCGAGAGCCTCGGGGCCTGGTTCATCAAGCCTGCTGCAGCTCCTACCAATGCTTATTAAGTTCAACACAGGGCCCAAAGCACACACTGCAAAGCAAGAGAATGTGCCTGGCAGCCTGAGGAGTGCATGGTGGGCAGGAAAGGGCGCCCTGCCCAGCACAGGGGGATGGACAGGTTGAAAGGGTGCTGCTTGAGGGATTATGCCTGCCCTGCCTGGGCCAGGAGACATGAGGCCAGTGCCTTGTGTGTGAGGTTTTCCATCGACAGTGTTTTGTTTCTTCATTTTAAAACGTGCTTTCCAGTCTCCCGTGCAGTGTTCTGTCAGGTCGTTGCCATGGAGAAGTGGGTTGGGACTGGCAGCTCTGTTCTTCTCTGTCAGCATTTGTCGACCACCAGCTGCCTGCTGCCCATACAGATGGAAGGGACCAGGATGGCACTTTTAGCACAGGCCCTGATTCTGCAGGCATTGGTGCCGCGACTCAAATCCCTGTGGGGTATGGCCACATTCATTCACGCATTGACTCAGCTACTTACACGAGTGCCCTCTGTGTCCTAGGTATTGGACACAACGAGGAAATATGTTGAAGTTGAAGAAATCTTTATTGGATCTCCCCGAATGCCTGTCTATCTGTCTTTTCTTTCCCCCTCTTTTCTGAGCCTAGAGGGCATGTGCATGGCAAAATCAGTCACTGCAAAAAATGAAGGACCTGGACCACGCAAATCTGTGCTTGAGTCGTGGCTTAGCCTCCCTCGTTTCTCCCTGTCTTCCTCCTTCCTTCCCTCCCTCCTCATATTTTTGACCTGGTCTCATGTAACCCAGGCCGGCCTGGATCTCACTGTATAGCAAAGGATGACTCTGAACTTCTCCACCTTGCCAGGTGCTAAGATTACAGGCATGTGCTACCACAAGTGGTTTATGCAGTACTAGGGAATTGAACCCAGGGCCTCATGCACGCTAGACAGGCACTCAACAAGCTGAGCTATGACTAAACCCAGCTTTTCCTAAGCTGTATCATTTCAAGCAAGTGGTTTCTTCACCTGGAGTCTTGGCTAAACCCAGTAATTTCCTCTAAACCTTGCATCATCAGGCTCTTGATAATTGAGTTTTGATATTTAAAAAGAAAAGTAAAGATATTGGTAGACATTTAAACCCACCACATGCTTCCCTTGTGGCACCCTATTGAGAAAAGTTGCTCTTGTAAAGATCCCTGTGTTGTGATCAAGAGACCCAAAATTGGGTCCTGACTATGACCTTAATCAAGCATCTCTCCCTGCCAAGACCTCCAGTTCCATACTTGAAACATTAAGGAATTGTTTCAGTGATGTTGAATGATTCTTTTAGCTCCCAAAGTCTGAGAATTACATTAGAAGAAAAATCTTCTCTTAGTTTGCATGATCATCACCAATACCCCTAGGCTGGAGGCTGACCTCAGCATGACCCCTGCTGCCAAGTCTGGAAACTGCTCTCCCAGGAGGCTGTGGACTGGAACACAGATACTGGATGTAGAACTCTTTCAGCTGTAAAAGTCTTAGGATGGATCCTCTCTGTCCCCACCCCCAGTGCAGTGGCTAGACTTAGCCAGCATCCCAGAACAGTGAAGAATTGCTGGAAGGAGGATTTTCCCCCTTCACCTGTGTCCTGCTTTTTCATAGGAACTGTCATTCTCCTGAGCCTTTGATGACAGGATTCTGTCTCAGCCACCTGCAGTCTACGGCTCTGTTTGCAAGGTGCTGTGAGGACTGTAGAACCCTAGAAGTCATTGTCCTGTGGTAGTATAATGGCACGGTCTATGACGTGGACAGGTAAAGTAAAGCAGGGCCGTGGAGTTTTGTCGGGGATCCTGTGGACGTAGAGCCTAACTGTGGATCTCCTCCGTGTTTCCCTGTTGCTGTTCTGTTTCACCCACCAGTGAGACGTACAGCCATTGATCCCTGAGTTCCCTTGCTGCTCGGAAGCTTCTCCATACCTCAGTAGAGGAGTGGCTGTGGCAGACTTTCTAGAGGAAGCAGGACTTGAATGGAACCTTGAAGGCCTGCTGAAGATTTAGACTGGCCCGGGAGAACTGGATGAGAAGATTCTGACTGTAGGACAGGAGATGACACTACAGAGGCTAGGCTGAGAGTAGCTCAAGGTAGGATTCCCTTGTGATCAGGGTGGAGGGCTGTGGGAGGTATAGGAGTGAGAGCAGTCAGAGAAGACAGCCCTTATGTGCCATGGGGGCCCTTGGTCTCCATAGGCTAAAGACTCTCTCAAGAGGTACCCAACAGGATGGAGGAGCAAACCAGGCAGGTTAGAACCCAGGCTTTCCCCTTTCCTGGGATCTGTAGACAGATGCATCACATGATGGAGAAATCTTCACTAACAGGGCACTGGGTCCCCACTCTGGATCTTTTCATTCCAGTCAACAGGTTCTAGCTAAGCAACATGTGGGAGATTTCTGTCCATGTTTCATGGTCTGTTCCTCAAAAAATGTTTCCCTGAACTTGGGATACAGAGAGGGTTATTTTGACTCTCCTGGGAGTTGGATTCTAGATTTACCAGCTAGGCCTCGTTGTGGTGTCTGTCCTCCCAGTCTCCTGGCAAAGGCTGCCAGATTCCTCTCCACAGCACCACTGATGCCCAGTCCTCTTGGTCCTTTCTCCACAGGGCTCTCTCCCTCCATCCCTCTTCTGCATCCCACTTCCCAGGAGACAGCTTAGGCTTTTTTCATCCTGGACTTCACCTTGACCTCCAAACTGATTTCCAGGTCAGCCTTCACCCACATCCAGTCCAGAGTATCAAGACAAGCTCCGAGCATTGCATAGTGCTTTGTGGATGTTACTCTCATGATGACAGCAACAAGATGCTGATGATGGTATTGCCAGATTGTGTCTCTGAAGCACAGCTCTGATTCTGCTCTCCTCTTACACAAAGCCTTAGCACCTTCCAATTAGCTCAAATACAGTCCAAAAGCTGTAGTCAGGCCATTTGAGGAGTAGGTGTCCTGAGTCCTTTGTGATGCTCTGCCCCCTGCCTATCGGCCCAGATGCATTTCCTTCTACGGCTTTTTGCACTTCCATTTTTCCACCAGACGGAACAACCACTATTAGCTTGGCAAGCTCCAGAGTCCTAGTCCAGCCAGGTCTCTCTTCACCCTGTTCTACCTGTGCGGAATGCTCTAGTGCCCTCTACACCAGCTTTTCTTCATCCTTTAGGAGATATCCGCTGGTCCCCTGGACTGTATATTCCTTGAGGGCAGATGTCGTGAATAGCAGTTAATGTTCCATGCATTTCTAGAGGGACCTGGCTCATCTCTTAAGCTAGAATTTGAGTCAAAAAAGTCATCGAGGCTTGTCTGTCCACACCTCAATGCCTAGTCCTTGAAGGGATTTGAAGTTACCCAGTGTCAATGGGAAAGCACTCATCCAGCTGCCATAGCTATGACCCCAGCATGCCATGTGACAACACACTGGCTTCTCTAGCAAACTGGACAATGAAGGCAGAAACCCAGGAGACCTAGTACTAGATAGTGTTCAGGAAAGGGATCACCCAGGTATGTCCCAATATAAGGAGTCTAAGGTACTTAGCACTGAGTATTCAAATTTCAAGGGGCTGTAGCCAGACAGCAACTTAGGAAACAGATGAGAGACTCGGGTCTGTAGGTGGTGGATGGTCAAGAGCATCTGAGCAGAGAGTCAAAGTTCTGCTCACCTAGTCTGTGTTTCCCTCAGGTCTATAGTCCCAGGATCCTACAGTTCAGGGAGCATTAGACCTGCAACTGCATGTTCCCAATGGGGTCAACCAGGAGGCTCTCCCAGGAAGATGGGTTCCCTTTCTGGGTCAGGATGACTTGGCAGTAGGCGTGACCTCAATCTGGAAACACCTTTGATCTTCAGTTCTTAGGTGGCAAGACTGGAGGAGGCAGTGGCTGCCAGATGACCAGACCCAGAGGTGAGATCTGCCTCACCTCCTACTTCGAAGCCTGACTCCCCAGGCCGTTACTTCATTTCAAACTCTGGGCCACCATTTGGAAAAACTGATCTCGGGCTGACACTCACTGCCTGTAAATGGCGTGGAATTAGGCTAATCAGTGGCTCTTAATTTCCCAACAAATGCAGATGCTGTGCTAATTGCCAGGGTCCACGCTGGCAGATCCCCGGTTGGCAGCATCAAATAAGAGAAGTGGTAATTTGGGGGCTGGAGTCGGGGAGGGCCTGCTTTGTTGGCTGAGCCAGTTAAAAACTGTATTAGACCTTGTGAGCCAGAGCACTGAGAGCCAGGGCCTGGCCTCCTGATCAGGCAGAGGACTTGGGGAGTGGCCCCCAAGAGGGGCCAGCTCCCTGTCCATGAGTGGATTTGTTGTTCATTAAGGAAGATTTCACCAATAGCATGGCATGGTACTGCCAGGGCAGCTCTTCAGGGATAAAGCATCCCCAACCTTGGTCTGTCATTGCCATGGCAACATGGCATTTCCAGACTCACCAGGCAACCTTACTGGCATCTGCTGCTATAAACGATTCACATGGAAAAGGGCCACTGCTCTTTCTTTACTTGAGACTGAGCAAGTGTGAAGATGGGGAGCCATTCACCAAGGACCAGGGGCTTAAAGGAAATGGTATTACGCTGATGGGGGGGCGGCTCTTGATGATGGCATTTAAGTGGTTCTTAAAGTTGTCCTATCTATTCCATTCTACTAGAGGAAAGCTTCGGGTCAGAAGAGGTCTCCTGGAGGAAAACAAGCAAAGGGAGGTTGGAAAAGCCAGACACAACGCAAAGGCTGGCTGGGGAGGTCAATGAAATGTGTAAAGCAGGCAGTTTGGCTGGGTAGCAGAACAGACATTGGTGGAGAAGGCCGGGGTCAGCTGTGCCCCAGCCTTCTGCTTGGGCCCACTATGGCAAAAGCCTAGCCATGTTTTCCACTACACCCAGCTTATTTTTGATGCCTTCCCATCCTGAGCTTAGGGACTGGGCACATATATCATGCCTCCCTTTGGGTGGGCGTCTCTCCCCTTCTTCTTGGCTCATAGTTGTTTATGATTGCTCCTGTGCCCTCTAGACTCACTGAACCCCCACCTTTACTATATGGAGAGGCAGAGAGGAAGAAGCCTGTTCAAAGTCATGATGGAATCCAGAAACCACGAGACACAGAGGTTAAGAATTTAGGATCAGACCAGGCGTGTGGCACACACCTTTGATCTCAGTATTCAGGAGATAAGCAGATCCACTTTGTGAGATCAAGGCCAACCTGGTCTGTATAGTGAGTTCCAGGGCTATGGGAGACCACGTCTCAAACAACAACAAAACCCCTTGGGATCTAGTCAGACCGGCCTTGGCTTCATCCTGGCTGCTTTGTCATTTAGTTTTGGGGTGAGTCTAAGCTTCAGCTGAACCCCACCTTTTCAGGGGTGAAATTGAGGGTCCTGAACATTCCTACCCTGTTGGGTTATTATGGGAGTAAAATGTCAGAAAAGAAGTTGGTCTGAACAGAAGCAGAGATCCTGGTATGGAGTATAAGCTCAGCATATGTTATTAAATAGTATTTTCCTTAAAAATGGAAAGTATAATTTATCTCCACTTTCTCCTCCCTGTGCACATAAGGCACCGAAATAGCACTTTATCTGGAATTGGATGGGTATTGTTGACTGGCTGGATGCACTCATGATGGGAAGAAGGAGCCTTCTACACTGGCCATGCACTCCTGTCTGGTGTTTGCAGCTTTGGCACAGTGTGGTCTCTGTAGAGCTGGAGCCATGCCAGACTGAGCTGAGCCTGTCCTGTAGCTCAGCCTGCACAGTGCCATGGGGTACCTGTCCAGGTCCTATAGTCCTGTGTCCCATGCCTCAGGACTTAAGCTATGGCCCTCCCTTGAAGAACACAGCTTCCTCCCTTCCCTTGGGCACAGTAGATGGTATTTGTAGTCACTAAGCCCCAACTTTATAATCACAAGAAAGTTTCTGGAGTGAATGGGGCACTGGAATCAGCAGTAAGAATGGGCCCACGATGTGGATAAAGATACTGCAGCCCTACTGTAGACTGACAGCTGTTCTGAGTGCACAGCAGTAAAGAGCTGGAGGGGCTTGTTTGCCTCTTTTGACCCCAGTGGTCCTCCCCATGAATAAAGACTTTGGCATCCAGAATTCTTTTTAAGATGGGATCCCAGTGAGATAAGAACATGAACTTAACATCAGCACATCATGAGTTCAATTCCAGTTTGTCACATGACAAGCTAGCAGCTCTTAGGTGAGGTGTCTCTTCTAGAGGTGCCATTTGCTACCATCCTGCATCAGGTCTGAGCAGGGACTGAAGGTGCCTAGATCTTCAGAACCCCCGAAAAGCAGGAAGGATGGAACCAACTCCCCAGAGTTGTTCTCTGACCTCCATATGTGCACCATGGCACGTGTGTTCCTGCAGCCTCTCTCTCTCTCTCTCTCTCTCTTTTTTTTCTCTCTCTCTCTCTCTCACACACACACACACACACACACACACACACGAGATGTGGGGGGGAGAGAAGGGTTTTTTTTTTTTTGAGGCGGTTGAGAAAGGGCCTCCCTTACCTTCAGCTGGCCTGGAACTCACTATGTAGACCAGGCTGGCCCTGCCTCTGCCTCCAGAGTGCTAGGATTAAAGGCATGCATCACCATGCCTGGCTACATTTAATTTTTTTTTTAAATAAGAGTTTAATCCCAGCACTTAGGAAGCAGAGGCAGGCAGATCTTTGTGAGTTCAAGGCCAGCCTGGTCTACATAGAGAGTTCCAGGCCAGCTGGGGCTACAGGGAGACCCTGTCTAAAAAAGACCAAAAAAAAAGAGTTTCTCAGACAACTATGTGTGCCTGTACTCAATGGGATTTTAATTTCTTTAATTATAAAAGCAACATAGGAACAATGAAGAAAATTTAGATAAGGTTTTGTTTAGAAGGCAAGAAATTAAATGGTATTCTTAGTCCTAGAAATACAGTTGTGGGAAGGTTTGTGTCCTGTAGGTGAGCCTTAGACCAGCATCTAACGGTAGAAACAGAACAGTGCTCATGCAGAAACAGACATGGTTCTATGGCGTTCTGAACGATGGAGCCTTAGACCAGCATCTAACGGTAGAAACAGAACAGTGCTCATGCAGAAACAGACATGGTTCTATGGCGTTCTGAACGATGGAGCCTTAGACCAGCATCTAACGGTAGAAACAGAACAGTGCTCATGCAGAAACACTGACGTGGTTCTATGGCGTTCTGAACGATGCAGCACCAGGACTAAAGCCAGTGAGAATGACAGCCACTGGCACCTGCAGTCCCCTCCCGCTGACTCCTCCGTAGATGTTCTTATTTGGCTGTCTGATCATTAGGGAAAATCTGTATGGTAGGAAAAATACTCTAATTTTTAAAATGAGGAATGTGAGCCTGAGATATTAGTAACTCTCCCAAGATTGCTCAACTAGGAATCATAGAGGTCTTAACTTAAAAGAGTTGGTGTCAGCAAGAAGAGTGCTTAATCATCATCGGTGGGTGGGTGGGTGGATAGATAGATGGAGGATGGATAGATGGAGGATGGATGATGGATGGAGGGAGGATGAATGGAGGATGGATGGATGGATGGATGATGGATGGAGGGAGGGAGGATGAATGGAGGATGGATGGATGGATGATGGATGGAGGGAGGGAGGATGAATGGAGGATGGATGGATGGATGGATGGATGGATGGATGGATGGATGGATGAAGGATAAATGGAGGTAGGATGGATGGATAGATGGATGGATGGAGGATAGATGGATGAGTGGATGGAGGATGAATGGATAGATGGATGGAAGGTGGATGGTGCACTCCATGCATCATGGCATCTGTTTTGTGCCCTGAGGTACTGAAGGCAATTGAGCTAGGTAGTGTCTCCTACCACAGTGGCTCTCAAATTCTGAACGCCAGACTCTCCTCTGGTGAGCTGGTCTGGGGTGGGTCCCTGGCCTCTGATGGTGAACAAATGAGAAGATCATCTGGCCATTTCTGGGGAAATAGCGGCCTGCTTCTTGGAGCTGGAGAAGCAGGGGTCACCTTGGGTCATACAGTCCTGTAGGAGACAGGCCCCCGGGAGTCTAATCTGAATGCCTCATCTATTGCCCTTCCCCTGCACAACAGCAACTGAGCCAGCAAACAAATGACACAGCTGAGAATAACAAAAACGGTTTCCATAGTGATGCTTAGTGGCTTGTGTCTGTCAGCATGCTTCAGACAAGCACTAATCTGAACCATGGCTAGAGTAGTGTGAAATGTTACCTAGCCCATTCACCCAGAGCTGTTGGGGGCTAGGAAGGAGGAGGGTAGCATGGTTTGGTGGATTCCTCCAAGTTTTCTTATAGCTGGTAACAAGATAGACCAGACCAAAGAGGACTAGGAACTGGACCTGGGCATGACACAGGGCCCTCCTAGAGCAGAGGAGGAGTGCCAGTTGAGCAGGTATCATGTGATGGGCTCTACTGGGTGCTGTATGTATCTGTAAAAACAAAGACAAGCAAGAGGTGACTGTTCTTGTTGACAGGTGATGAAGCTAAGACCTAGGTATACATGACAGATGATAGCAATGTCAAATCCACGCCTGGCTGGCCCCATAGCTCCTGAGCAGCAACAGTTGCTTCCAAATTCCCTGACCCCCTATATAAGGACTTGAGGTATGTGCCCGCCAGTGGCTCCTTCATGTCTCAAGAGAGAGTCAGGTCATTCTAAGAGCTACAGTGAAGTCGGCCTGGTGAGGCCTGCTGGCACGAAAGGGAGGTGGTGTTCAAGCTAGAAATGGAGTTATCTAGTCCCTAAGCTGATGTCTTCCCTCCCCAGAACTATGCCAGTCTGTACATGCACACAGGCATGCACTCGTGCACACACACAAAGACACACATGCATGAACACACAGCAGTTCCTTTGGTGCAGATTGCTATAGTGAGCCATTCCAGGGGCTACTGGCATTTAAGAACTGTTCATATGGGGCTGGAGAGATGGCTCAGTGGTTAAGAACACTGTTTGTTCTTGCAGAAGACCCAGGTTCGAATCCCAGCACCCACATGGCCGCTAACAACTGTCCGTAACTCCAGTCACAGTGGATCTGATGGCCTCTTCTGTCCTCTGCTGCATTGCATGACACGGGTGCACTTACCTACATGCAGGCAATACACACATACACATAAAAATAATAAAAATTTTAAAATAAGAAATGTGAAATATTAGAAAGCATATAAT
>NW_008338858.1:521664-533322 GCF_000622305.1 Nannospalax galili | reverse complement strand
GACAAAGTTCAATTACCAATACCCACATGGCAGCTAACAACTGTCTGTAACTCCAGTTCCAGGGGATCTGACAGCCTCTTCTGACCTCCGCAGGCACTGCATGATGCGGGTGCACTTACGTACGTGCAGGCAATACACACATACACATAAAATAAAAATAATAAATAAAATATTTTTTTAAAAAAGATAAGCAATATAGTCAGTAAAAATGTTTAAACCTCGGGGGCTGGAGAGATGGCTCAGCAGTTAAGAACACTGACTGTTCTTGCAGAAGACCCAGGTTCAAATCCCAGCACCCACATGGCAGCTAAGAACTGTCCGTAACTCCAGTCCCAGGGGATCCGACAGCCTCTTCTGACCTCTGCAGGCATTGCACGACACGACACGGGTACACTCACCTGCATGCAAGCAATACATGCATACACATAATATAAAAATAATAAATTTTTTTTAAAAAAGAAATTATTCATGCCTAAATAGAGCTCCTTCTCTGTGTAACTTTTCTTAGTGCTGGGATAGAGCTATTGAATAAAATGGAAGTTTGGCTTCCTTGAAGCTTTTCATTCTAGCAAGGAGACAAAAAGTTGCTGGTGCGGTGTTACATGCCAGAAGAAAAGCAAAGCAGTGTAAAGAGGAGGAAGGCTGGAAGTGGGCAGTCAGGTCACCTCTACAGAGATGCCATTCAAACTCAGACCCGAAGGAAAAGAAAGGCGGGGCTGTGCAGTATGTAGTTATCTGGGGGAGATATGTTGTAGGCAGAGGGAAAGGCAGTGCCAGAGCTGACTCTGAAGCATGCCATGCCATGGGAGGGCCTGCCGGGAACCGTGGTGGGTGGCAGCATGCATAGCAGCAGTGGGCATCGCAAGCTAGCCAGATGTAGAGCCCTCAGGGTCAAGGTTGGGACTCTGAATTTCTTCCTGAGCTAGCATGCCACTGAAGACCATACCGTACAGTCTGGGCACACAGGTAACCTGGCCTCCGCCTTAGAGTATCCAGCCCCCTTTATCTGGAAGGAGAATGTGTCACGTGGGCTGAACCCACAGAAGGCTGAGCAGTCCCACCTGGAGACATGTACAGTCATATAAACAGGCGGCAAGGGACTCACCATACCTCCATACCTGAAGTTTCATTTTACTTCTCAGAGAAAAGGCTTTAGGACCTCCCGGGCTCCCACACCACAGGCCTGCAAATGTTTGGGAGTCCTCATACTCTACAGAAATTAGAAGCTATCCCCGCCCCCAAAAGAGCATGGCCACAAGGTCTGATCATTTCCCCTATAAATGCCACATTGTCTGGCCACTTCTCCCATGACACCACCCCAGGAGAGGAGCTCTGGGCCTTCGTCCATGTCAGCAGCCTCAGCCACTGCCGCAAACAGGGAGACCCTGCTTCCTGTGCGTTGCACCAGGGTGCATAACCTCCCCAAATGGCAATTTTCCTCTCAAACATACAGTTTTTATGATGTAAGGACATTCACAAAGGAAATTTGTGTTTATTAACCTATGTGATAGGTATAAATTTCAGTCCTGTACTTTGTTCATGGAAAACAAAAGCAGAGACTAATTTAGAGCAGCGAAGGCCCTGTGTGAGCCCCCCACACCTGCAGCCACGGCTAGCTCCTGAGCTGCCCACCGTGTACCCATACTGCCTGCCATCTGTCATTTGGTTCTCTGGTTTATAATCTCTCAGGCCCACCAGAGGTCTCTATCTGCAGAAGGTATTCATTCATTTGAGTCTAAAAAGCATCTCCAACTTAAACTGCCCCAGAAAGAATGCTTTATCTCCCCAGAATGCTGTTCCCCACCCCCAGGCCTCCTCAGCTTCATTACACACCCTAACCATAGCACTACTGCAAGGGAATTGGGTTTTCATTTTGCTTTGTGTTTGTTTGTTTGTTTTGTTGGTGAAAAGTAGAGAAAGATTTATTCAATGTGATCACACTGGGAAAAAGAAAAATAAAGAGGTCCAGTGACTCCCAAGACTATATTCCAGAAATCAGTCTCAATTCTCATCTTTCATGCATTTAAACCTATTATTTTTATTTTATGTGTATGTGTGTATTACCTGCATGAATGTAAATACACCCATGTTGTGTAAGGCCTGCAGAGGTCAGAAGAGGGCGTCAGATCCCTTGGAACTGGAGTTACGGATGGTTGTTAGCCTCCATGTTCATGCTGGGAATTTAACCCAGGTCCTCTGCAAGAGCAGCCAGTGCTCTTAATCACTGAGCCCTCTCTGTAGACCCACCCTTTTTTTTTTTTTTTGAGACAAGTTTCATGTAGTTCAGACTGTACTCAGCTGTAGTATGTAACCAAGGATGTCCTTGGACTTCTGATCTGTCTTTTTCCTCCGCCTCCCAACTGCTGGGATTACAGGCATGCATCACCTGGTTTATGTGGTGCTAGAGTTTGAACCCAGGGCCTCATGCATGCCAGACAAGCACTCTACCAACTGAACTACAATCCCCAACCGCACTCACTTTTTACATTGCCCTAGAAACCTTGCCTCTGAGGGCGCTGACGCCACCCTGGCCTTCAGGTCTTTGGTCCCTCAGCCTTCTCTGTGGGTTCCTTGGGACTCTGCCTTCAGATACTGCCTTTGCACACGTCAGTAACAGCTGACCATTCCTGCCTAAGGCTTCCCAGCATATCAGATAGACTCCCATCTCCTCAGCAGGTGCCCCAAAGCTCTGCTGTCCCTTCATGCTCCAGGCTTGCCTACTCTCTGCCAGCCGAGGGTCAGCCTTCTTGCTGTCCTGAAATTGGCAGCTCCTTCCTACCTCTGCACATTGTGGTTGTCATTCCTTCTGTCTAGCAAGCTCTTCCCCCAAGCATTTCCATGGTTGACCCTTTCTTATCCTTAGGGTCACAGCTCAGAGGACACATGATTGGAGAGGCCTTCTGACCATCTGTCCTTCTGAACCATGTCACTCTGAACTGTAGTCAGGAGTAAAGGCAGAAGGATCAAGAGTTCAAGGTCATCCTGGGTGTATACCACCCAGAGAAACCACTAATAGAAGACTCAGCACTTGGGGCAGTGGTAATGTGTCAGGGTACCAGGGCCAGTTCAAGGCCAGTATGGGCTACATGAAACCCTGTCTCAAAATGAAGCAAATCAGAACACAAACCTCGCCCTCTCTATCGCGTTTTCTTTATGATTCCCATTGCTAGCTGCGCTCTGTTGACTTGCATGCCTGCTTTTACCCGTGCTGTGTCTCTGATTACAGTGGATGCCCCTGGAGGACTTTGCATGTTGTTTGCCTCTGTGTTTCCTGTGGCTAGAACTCTGCTTGAATACTGTGAGCACCCCCAGTTATTCACCCCATTACTTGTTTATCAAATCTAGAGGTGAAAAGGCAAACAGATGAAACACAGGATTTTAAGGCAGTTATGATGTGGCAAATTGCACACCTGTGTTTAGTTAGGACAAAAAAGTTCCACACTGCAGACTTTTCTCTTATTTTGGAGTACTCACAGATTCTGAGTGAGATATCTTGTAGACAGGCTCAAAGTCTAAATGTGAATTTCATTTATGTTATATATATATATAGCCTGCACATAATTCTGTACAAGATTTTTAGTGTGGCTGCACTCTGACCACAGCTCACCTCATGAAGCCAGGTATGGAATTTTCACCTATAGTGTCATGTCAGTGCAAAACATTTCACATTTTGTTAAATTTGAAGCTTTCGGATTCAGGATTGTTTACCTGCACTGTTTCAGTGGATATGCATCTTTATAAATTGTCAGAACTTGTAGGGTGTCTGCCACCAAGAGTGAACCCTAACGGAAGACCACACATTGGGCAGTCAGTGGCGACGTGTCAGGGTAGGTCACCAGAGGCCATGAGGGCATCCCTCTGTATTGTAACTGCATCTGTGTGTTGAACTTGGTTGCACTTGGCACCAAGCACAGATCAGCTCTTCACTCAGTATTTGCTGAGGTCAGTGTTGTATGTTCCCATGTAAACGCTAGTATGTGGATTCTTCTGAACCTCTTTGTCTCTACCCCACTATTGCTCTAATTCTCCAGCCTACCTCTCCTGACATCACTGACTCCCAGACAGACTCAGGGTGGGGACATCCTGGTGGTGACTACCCTCTGGGAGTGAGGATAAGTTGTGCCCGGGCCGTGCCCCTCTGATGGTGCCCCAGAGAGCACTGTGTTCAAGGAATCAGATGTGTAACTTGAGAGTTCCAGCCAGGAGCAAGGAATGCAGGCCAGACCAGGGCAGGCTTAGAGTAGCAAGTCATGTGGAAACAGCTTGGCCACATCTGTGTACCATGGATTCAGCAGCTCACGTCACCTCAGCCACATGAACAGAGATGGAACCTTAAGGCTGTGGGCATCTTGACTGGCTCATCATTTCTATAGCCCTCAGCTAGTCTGAGCAGAAGGATAAATGACAGTCTTGAGCCTGCCAAATCAGGTGGGTCAGGCTACACCACCAGGTCTAATGGAGAGGCCATGAGGAAATCTTAGAGGACAGGGAAGAAAGCTATCCAAAGGTGCTGTGCCTACATCCCTGCTCCATCCATTAGTCCAGACTCCCTTTGGTAGCTTCACATCAGCCCTGCTGGTCCACAGCCTGCCACTGGCCCCACTTCTAGGCTGTGCTAGTTTGCGGACCTCTCCTAACATGTATTTTCATTCACAGATCATAAGCAAACTACCTTCCCCTTCTATATATGATGGTCTCCCCAGTCTAATGAGCTGGGGCTTTGAGTGGGATGCTACATGTGCCTGTCTGTGAGCTAGGGATTTGAGTGGGGTGCTACATGTGACTGTCCCCCTATCTGTGAGCTAGGGGTTTGAGTGGGGTGTTGGGAGCTAGCCTGGCTTATCCATCACATCTCCTGTGATATATGTGTAGAGTCCAGAGCAGGATGTTGAGTGCCCAACTCTACAACTTTATTTCCTCTAGACAGGGCTACTCACGGAGCCTGGAGCTAAGCTGGAAGCCACCAAGCCCCCGTGATCCTCCTGTCTCTCCCCTCCCCATCCCAGGCCTGAACTCAGGTCCTCATGCTTATGCAACGAGTGGTCTTATGCTCTGAGCAATCTCTCCAGCACCAACAGCACATTTCTGTCTGTCTGCTGTGAAGGAACAGGTATTCTTCCTCTTTGCCCTTGCTGCTTCCCTTCTCTCTCACACCCCCTGATCCCTACCCTGGGCTCTCTATGATTGAAAGGACTTTGGGGTTGTCCCATCCCAGCCTATACACATGGCAGACACCCCAGAGGAGTACCTGCTATGTTCCAGGACAGCTTCCAGTCACAATGGAGTTCTTTCTGGAAGACAGCTGTGGTTAGCTGCTCCTGTGGCATCTCTCCACCTGAGTCCTTTCTCCTGGGGGTCCACCAGCCATTCCTTCATCCGAGTGCTCACTCATAACAGCATTATTTATGCAACAGCATGAATATGCATCGAGCACTTTTCTCAGGTGCTGGGATACGCAAAGACAGAGAAACAAAGTTGTCTCTGTACTCAAAGGGCTTGTGTTTAGATCAGGAAAAATGATAATAAAACATAATAAATATGTATGTGAGGAATGATAAAGCAGATGGGGAGATAGACAAGTCAGGGCAGATTGTTGCTTCATGTCATCAAGGAAAGCAAGTCAGGCAAGGTGACATATGAACAAATAACTAAACAGCATGTGCGAGTGTGAACTAGGGAGATGGGGGCAGGAACAGCAAGTGCAAAGGACCTGAGTGCCAGCTGAGGAGCTGTGAGGCTCTCAGTGTCACAGAGTGGGGTGTGATAGGACATGATTTCAAAGGACAAGCGCTAGAGTTCTGAACAGCCCAGTACCATGTCTGGCTTGTGGAAGTGGACAGATGCTGGCTGCTTTGAACCTTACTTTCCTAAGTCCCTTCTCCTTGGGGCCTTATCTGTTCTTACCTGGTATACAACTGTATTCTCCCCCATTGGCCTCCAGGCCTCACTGTCTCCTCTTACCCCCTCTCAGGACTACAGTGAATCTTGGTCTGGAAGGGTTGCTGGGCTAGCTGCTCCCTGGCAGCCTTCTCTGCAGCAGTTGGCAGGACTTCCTGGTTCAAGATCTGCTCCTTGGGTTGCCTCAGCACTGCCTTGAGGAAGTCCCTGGGCTGGGGAGGTGATGGCTGGGCTAATTCCTGACAGCCACTCCATTAGTCTATTCAGCCCAAAGAGGGTGCTCCCTGCAGGAGCTGCCTGTCTCCTGGGTCAGTGTATCAGGGTCGGCACCCCTCCCCACTGTGACGGCCTGGGGCTGACAGGTAGCAGCCAGGGTTGGGAGTGCGGAGGTTAGCATCAGATTTCAGCACCCTGTGGATGTGTCCCCTCCTTCTGCACAGATGGGGGGAGCAGGGTGCTCTTTCAGGGTACAAAAAGACCCACATGGATTCACTACCTATCCTTGGTATTTTGTCCAAAGCACCTGTCCCAGAGGAAAGACAGACAAGCCAGGCCTGCTCCCAGTACCCCACTCAAAGCTCACCAACAGGTGAGAGAGTCATATGCAGAAACACTGTAAGACCAGGAGTACAGTAGGGATGCTTAGAGAGGTCTTGGTACCAGAGATGCTCAGATGAAGTAGAAAGCCTTCACATCCTGGGACCTGGCCCTACGTCTTAACACAGTTCACTTCTGCAGCAAACAAACCCTGATGGTCCATAATGGGTACTCTGTTTAAGACTACTGAACGCCTATCCATCCTTTAAAACCCAGCTAAGAATTAACCTTGGAACTTAAGTGGCACCTACCTTCCGTCCCCAGTGGGGCATATCTTCCTTTCCTCTATGCCTCCTCTATCTCTTTTTTTTTTTAAATCCTGATTTTTTGAAGTATCATCAGCTGTCACTACTTTTTAAGATATTTGAACAGTGCACAGTAAAGAAAATGCTAGTTACCCTTCTCCCATTTCTCTGTCTCGTCCTCAAAGACCAACCTCTGTTTTGGGATGTATTCTTTTAATATTTTTTATTATCTGTATGAGTATACTGCCTGTATGTATTTAAGTGCAGAAAAGGGTGTCAGATCCCCTGGAACTGGAGTTACAGATGGTTGTTAGCTGCCATGTGGGTGCTAGGATTTGAACCTGGGTCTTCTGCAAGAGAAGCCAATGCTGTTAACTGCTGAGCCATCTCTCCAGCCCTGGGGAGCTTAAGAATCTATACATATAAAACTATGCAGAGGGGCTGGGGAGATGGCTTAGTGGTTAAAGTGCTTACCATGTAACTTTGAGGACCAGAATTCAGATCCCCAGAACCCACATAAATGCCTGGTGGACATGGTGGCCCACCTGTAAATCCAACCTGCAAAGGTGGAGGCAGGGGAGCCCCAGCTAGGGGGACTATTGGTGAGCTCTGGGTTTAACTGAGAGACCCTCCTTTGATGAAGGAACAATGGAGGATGATTCCCAACATCAACCTCGGACCCCCACATGCAGTGCACTCGCATACACACACACACACACACACACACACACACACGTGAAAATGGAAAAAGAAAACGCTATGCAGTGAACTTGAATCGTACTGTCTCTATACATTGTCCCTCAACCTGTTTCAATCTGAGCTACCTTCCCATGTCAGGCCACTGAGCATTATTTTTAATTGCTGCATATTATTTAAATAGGTTCAAGCCCTAGTTTCTTGAAACATTCCTGTATTTGTGGACATTTTGGGATTCCCCAGTCTCTTGAGATTCCAAACAGGGCTGTGTGCCTCCTTGGGGAGCTAGGCTGTCAGTTCCCATAATTGTCCTCTCCCATGGCTCGGTGGCATGCACAAATTTTTCTCTTCTCTGGGCCTTGTGTCCAGCAAAAAGATGCTGCCTGTTCAAACAGATAGGGGTGCCCAGAAGCATGATCATATGAATGGTCTGAGGTCCAGGGAGCAGGCATCGAGCCTGTGGGGCTGGGGCTTTGAGCTGGGAAAAAAGGGGCAGGCCACAGAGGGCCATGGGCACCAGCTTCACGGCCCACGTCTGCCAGAGCCGGTAGGGATAGGACAGGGTGCATGAGAAGAGAACCCAGTTCAAGCCATGTGTCACCTGGCTTCCCCTTACCCCAGGCCGGTGGCCTCAGTCTTCAGGATAGAGTAGCAGGTGCAGTTGTCCAGGCAAGCGACAGGGATCAGGACCCTGTCACTGACATAGACTAAGGCACTCGGAGACCTCTGTGCTCCTTGCTCACAGCCAGGCCCTGAGAACCAGCCCACCACTTGCTACCAGAGGGATCCCAGAGAGCTTGGGCAGCAGACAGATGTTCCTCACATTTGCCTGGCTCCATCCTCCTGGGCACAAGCCAGCTTTCTGAACTCAGAGTTCTCAATAAGGGTACCCTCTGGTGCCCTCCTGGCTCTCAGTCTGGGACTGTGCTGCAGAGGCACAGCCCTGGCTGGCCAGCTCTGGGACCAGCAGGAGACAACAGCATGCTCTCACCTCACACTCCCTCTTTCCTGCTCTTCCCTCCACCCACCACATGCTGGAAAGACAGGACCTCTGCAGCCCGCTCAGCCTCACCCAGCACGCAGAGGGCCGAGGGACATTGCCACCTGCAGTAGCTCTGCCTTCTGTCCCTGTGTCTCCATACCAGTGGACTGTTACTCTGTCCTTGGCTCACCAGCAGGAATGCTTCTGCTGGAGGGGACAGTGTGAAAACAGAACTGGTTCTGAGTCAGGCCTGAGCCCCGCACCACTCCCTGCTGGTGAGGTAGCCTGTCTCCAGGCGCCCTGCCTCTTTCACAAGGGAACATGTAAGCTTGTGTCCCATGGGTTTGTTGTAAGGGGCAGTGAATCCAGGCTTATCACAGGGCCTGGCATGCACTAGGGATTTGGGGATTCTGTCACCATCTGTCACATGGCATGGAAGTAGGGAAGGAGCCTAAGATTTGGGATTCTAGACCTGACCAGAATGGCAGTGTGACTACAGATGAATTACTTTACCCCTTTGAGCCTAGTCACCTCATCTCTAAAATGGAGCATTGCCCTGGAAATTAAAGTGGCAGTTCCATGAAATTAAGGAGGACAGCCCCTAGGTTGCTGTCCTCATCCTCATGTCAGAGATGGTGGCAGAGCTCTACTCTCACATCCATGTTCCAAGTGACAGGATGGAGGAGAGACAAAGAAGTGGTCAAAGGCATGTGCCGCCTCTCTAAGAAAAGATTCCATAAGCTGTTAGGGGCCGTTTCAGTGTGAACCTCATTGGTCACACTCAGCTGCAGGAGAGACTGCATTCTGCATTCTGTGGCTCAGGAAGGTATGTCAGGCCTCCTGCAGAGTTGCAAACCCCCCCCCCCCCACCTAGCTGCAGTCTCAGCACTGTAAGGCCTTGCAAGGGCCCAGATTGCCAAGAGGCTGGGCAGATCTGGGTATTGTGTCTGGCTTGTGCCAGGAACCCTGCCAGTCCTAGGGTTCTGCTGCCTGTGGGGTCTTGGGCAGATATGTATGTGGTAGGCTGTTTGCCTAGGCTGAGCACTGTGGGCAGAAGCCCTTGCTCTATGGCTCTCCCCAGCACACAGAGAGAGAGAGAGAGAGAGAGAGAGAGAGAGAGACAGAGAGAGAGAGACAGAGAGACAGAGAGACAGAGAGACAGAGACAGAGTCAGAGAGACAGAGACAGAGTCAGAGAGACAGAGACAGAGAGAGAGAGAGAGCGCTAGCTATGTGCCCTGGACCTAGCAAGCCAGGATTTCAGTGACCAGTGAGGCTTGTCACAGCCAATATCCATCCTCTTCCTCTTCCAGAACAGCCTGCGTGGAAATCCCCCCCAAGCCAGAGTCTGTCCTCGCAGTGCCCTGACAAGGTGGCCCTAAGTGAGCCATGTGCTGGAAGGCCTGTGGAGGGAGGGGTTCACAGTTTCCAGTGTCCTGCTGTGCAGGCTTCTGCTGGGGCCAGCCAGCCCTTGGCGTTCAGAGCTTCGCCGCCTGCTTGTTTCCTATGGAGGTCTGTGCAGTGTTTGGAAAGCCCACACTCATCATTCCACCCTGGCCTCTCCATCTGCTGCTGCCCCTCCCGCTCCTGAGCCTTTTGCCACTTGTGTAGCTGTCCTTGTCTTTTCTCCTCTCCCAGTGAATGGGGGCTGTTACCATGCGTCAGGCTTCACACTGGGGCACAGTTCTTCTTGGAGCCCCTCTGAGGTAGGTGGGGACCTAAATACCTTTATAACATCACTAGTGTGCTGGGAAACCCAGGAGAGCCAGCACAGTCCATAGTAAGTAGTATCCTATGTGTTAGAGGCCCCCTTGCTGGCAAACCACAACTGGTTCCACCTGTGGCCTACTTTTGTATGAGGCCACAAATCATTCTTAAATGGCCTTTAGAGGACTACCAGAAAGAGAATGTGAAGGACTGGGAAGAGCTGCTGCACAGACATGAGGGCTTCGACTCTGATCGCCAGCACCCGTGTAAAAAGCCAGTTGTGATGGCGCACGCCCACATACACAAAGGAGAGAGAATGCGGGACAGAGCTCTGTCGTGGCCTTCAAACCTGAAGCACTTGTGTAGGAGTAAGCTTGGTGAGACAATGCGTAATGTGTGGAGGTTAGCTCAGCATCTGGAGCTCTGCTGCCAGGTTCTAGAACCCTGGCCTTCTAGAAAGTAAGCATCTATCAAATGTGGCTGCTTCACAGGGCTAGTAGAATTTACATAGATAAAGTATGCAGCACACAGAACCTCCTCAGAGTATCAGGGAAGAGATGGCTGGGCCTTTGCCAGATTTTTCCACCCAGCAGGCATGAAAGTCCTGGCTCTGGGCCTCAGCTCTCTAGCTCTGAGTGTGGCTTCCTCCTAGCAGGTTCCCTTTGGCAGGAGGAGAGGGATATGCCAGCTGCCCATTGGGCTGTGTCCTGTGGCGAGGTCAGCTCTGCCTTCCTCCCACCCCCATCCCTGCTGACGGTCAGCTGTGTACTCACCAGGGCTGGGCACTTGGCCCATGCCAGGAGCCAAACTGAGCCCTAAGGTACCAGGCTCTTCCATCCTCCCTTCAGGAGCCCAGTCACCCTGATGGAAGCTCCAGCTCCTGAGGGGGGAGGAGTTCTCCTCTCTACATGCATTTCCTTGTTTGGCCAGCCAACAGGAAGATAAACCAGGGCTGTCACCCCCCTGACTCCCCCCAACACACAAGGAAGAGGAGCCCTGAGGGTAATCCCCCAGGCCCACCCACCCTCCCTCTCTTGGAATGATGATCTGTAAAACAAACTTCCAGTGGATGATCACATAAAGATTTAAATATTCAAACTATCAGAAAATGAAGAGTATTTTCTGATATGGATAGAGATAGGTGTTCGGTTTTTACAAGTAGCTTCAGAAATTAAGGGTAAAAGACCAGTGAATCTGCTGGGTGTGATGGCACACTCCAGTAATCCTAGTACTTGGGAGGTGGAGATAGGAAGATCTGGAGTTCAAGGTCATCCTTGACTACCTAGTGACTTTGAGACCAGCCAGGGCTACATAAGACTCCATGTCATCGACCCCCCCCTCCCCAGTTACTCACATATAAGAAATCAGTAGAGCCATAAACACATGTCTATCAAAAGATATAAAACCCTCCGGAACTGTTGGCAACCAATGGCTGCTGGGAGGGGGAGAGTCAGTCTCCATTAAAAGCAAGACCCTGGTAGGTTAATCAGACCCTAGCGGGTAGACCCACACTAAAGGGCATTTGGGGGCATAA
>NW_008338858.1:470349-521525 GCF_000622305.1 Nannospalax galili | reverse complement strand
CATTGTATGAAATTCGTAAAAGTTCAATAGAAAAAGATATTAAATGATTTTTTAAGTCAAACTGGGGAAAAAAAAAAAGCCCCCAGGTCATCTGGCTTTTGGATTTGAGCATTTAAACTTTTTATTTTAACCAGGAAAGTAGTAGGGAACAGGCAGTACACAAACAAAAACTACAGATACACAGGAGTTCTGTCTCAATTTCAGCGGTAATCAAAGTACACATCAAAACGACGACACTATTTTGTGGTGAAATTAGAAAAGATTCTGAAACATAATGCTCATGAGTACGGGCCGTGCAGAAGGAGGACAGAGAACCCCACAGATCACTCAAGTCGTATTCAAGTGGCTTTTCTGAAAAGTATTGTGGCAGTTCTCAAACAGGCCTCTGGGAGAATACTGTACCTCTGGCCAGGAATTCCCATCCTACAAATCTAATTTGAGAAGATAATTAGAGGGAATGAGAAAGGTTCATGTGTAGAGATGTTCCTGCCCTGCTATAGGAAAAATAGGAAATTAGAAGCACCTGATAAAGGCAGACAGGTTGGGTGAATTGTTTAATCTTCATAATGAGCAGTTAGGCAGCCATTATAGATAAATTGCATAACAAAAGACACCATAAACACAATGAGGTGACACACCCCAGGGAAGACACAGGTAAGGCATAGAACCACCCAAAGAAAAGTGTAAACAAAAAAATGTACAAAAAAAGGCAAACAACTGAAGATCAAAAAGCCCAAGAATGGAAGTAATCCGAGGAAGAGGGCAAGCAGCAAGCTAATGAAAGGTCCTTATCAGAATGGCAGGTCTGAAGACAGAGTCTAAAGATTCACCTGTTGGTGATGGGTGTGGTGGTGACTGTGGCTATTTTGGCAAGCTCTGTGGCCATGCTTATGTGAAAGAAAGTTCCCAGAAAGAACTACCTCCTGAGCTGAATTTCTTACAAGGCTGATAACTGATTAACACTTCAGTGGAGAGCTTGGAATGTTGCAGATCCAGAGTGTATACACAAATTACTGGGGACGTCTTTAACCATAAATAGCCATGCCTTTCTTACCTCTGTTTCTGAATTAACATTCTCATGACTAGTAAAATTTATTAACTTAGCAGACCACCAAGCCCCACACATCAAGAAGCTAAGAATCAGATAGCATCTGAGACCTATAGCAACCCTCCCCCTTTGCCATGATTCTACTGAATGTATCTACCAATGTATTTGAAAAGTGTCTTGATTTATGACTTTTCTTTGTTCTGTTACTATAAAAACTAATGACCCAGGATCGATTCCCAGCACCCACATGGCGGCTATGAACCGTCCTTAACTCCAGTTCCAGGGGAATCCAAAACCCTCTTCTGACCTCTGGGGCATTGCACAACATGGGTGCACTCACATACATACAGGCAATACACTCGTACACATAAAAATAATAAATAAAATATTTTTTAAAAAAATATAATGCAACTGTTACCACACTGGAACACGGAATTTGGAATAACCTAAATCTGTGTTCCCAGGCCATGGTCACTCATATTTGGCTCCAGAATGAACTCTCTCTTATCTCCTTTGAGGTGAGAGTTATGCTTTTGCATAAACACTCTTTTTACCAGGAAACACATTCAAAGATGTTCACTGTAGTGCTGTTTATGATAGCAGCTGCATTAGTATTGTAGCATATCATACATGACACTGTACAGTTCTTATCATACATGACATTGTACAGTTCTGTGGCAACAGTGATTGCAAAGAACTGTCCACCCCAAGGAGATGAATGAGTGCAACAGGATTTTATATAACGAGACACTATTAATAAGCTAGCTCTAAGTATCGACTCAGATGAATTTCCAAAGCAATGTCAAGTGTAAAGAACAGGTCATATTTGAATGGTAGGATTTTTGGAAATCTTTTAAACTAAAACTGTTACGTAGTGTTGAAGGACACACACATATAAATACACAAACATAAGTGATACCCATCAATTTCAAAACTGGTTACTTCATGCCTTTTAAAAAGGTGCAGTTGAAGTAAATACGATAACTCTAAACTTGTGTTAGGATATCTTGTTATTTTTGAAAACTTCAAGCAGTTTTCTTTAGGGAGAGGGTGGTGACACAAAGTCTCATTCTGTAGCCTAGACTAGCCTGGAATTCACCATCCTCCTGCTTCTGCCTCTGGGAAGCTGGAATTATAGGCATAAGTGAGCGAAGAGCCAGGGAGAAAAGCCAGGGTTGGGACATACGCATCTGTGGAGCGGTGGCACTAGGAAACACCGACCTGGGCAGAGGCAACAGTGAGGTAGGGCCAGGAGCATGTCGCTGAGAGTCACCAGCTTTGTTTTCTTTCTGTGTGAACTGGGGTTTATGGTGATGTCTGTGCCCTCTCCTCCACAGATGGTGTGTGTTGCTCCTGGGGCTGGAATGAACACGGCATGTGTGGGGATGGCACGGAAGCCAACGTCTGGGCTCCAAAGCCAGTGCAGGCTCTGTGGTCACCATCAAGACTCCTTGTGGGCTGTGGGGCCGGTCATTCCATGGCCCTCTGTCAGCTGCCGACACACCCTGAGCAGGGCCGGGATCCCAAAGTCACCTCCCCATTTCTACATGCCACAGAGGACACTGAACCTCAGGAGGCCATGGACAAAGAGAAACTGGAAACAGACACAATCAGCAGCTCCAACGCCAAGCCAGTCTGACAGGTCCAGAAATGGGGGACTGTGACAGAACCTTTAGTAAAGTGGCTTTTCCCACCCAAAGTTGCCCCAGAGAATCATCTGTTGAGTGGTGAGGTTGACTCAAGAGGGGCCGCTTGCCCAGTGCTCGGGCTCAAGGAAGAGGACACCCTTTCTACTCAGTGGATGCGAATGAGAGGTTAGATCCTCCCAAAGGACACAGAGAGCTAAAGCACCAGTCTGGAGGCCCCATCCAGCTTCAGGCCCACAGTTGTATTTTAGTCCAGCTACCTTAAGTCAGAAGACAGAGGTGCTAGGCCTTGCTTAGAGCAGTACGTCCCTCCCCGTTGGGTCCAGAGTTCATAGTTTGCCTGTTCAAGGGTACGAAAGCACACTTCCTGGAAACTCAGGAGGGAAGGCACCCACATCTTTATAACCAGCGCCCGAGGAGAAGTCTTGAAGTTGGGGGGAGAAGAATGGGGATGAATAAGTAGAGAAAAAGACAGAACTTCTGAGAAGACCCAGCAGGGGTGACTCGTAGGACAGAGGGGTCTGTCTCAAACTCTCCGAGGACATATATCTTCCTCTAACCAGGCAGGGCTCTGAGGCCACTTGTGTGACTATAGTGGCCAAGCTGTGTGAGTTGAGGTCTGTGATGGCTAGGCTCTAGAAGTTAAAGAACTCAAGGGCACCAAAGTGGGGTGGGGGTTTCATCCTCTCTCTAGCCTAGTGGCCTTCAAACTATGTTCTTCAACGCTGGACATGGTGGTGCGTGCATTAAATCCAAGCACTTGAGAGGGAGAAGCAGGCAGTGTCTGTGAGTCCGAGGCCAGACAGGTTTACGTAGGGAATTCCAGGCCAGCCATGGCTGCATAGTGAGATGCCCACCACATTCTTCAGAGCCTCAAGTGCCTCTTTGCAGACTGTGGTAAAGGGGCCAGGCCGACAGAGGGCTGGCTTGCCCACCTCCAGCTTATTCTAAGCAGCTTGGGTTTTATCTTATTATATATTAGGTTCCACATAATATTATATTTTATTAGTATCCTGGAGAACGTGTGGTAACAGCTGTTCTTACTCAACATTCTCATTTCTCTTGATGGGGAAATGGAGGCCTAAAGAGGGGACTGGGCCATCTCAAGGCCATACACCTCACTCCTGGTCCAGGATCCCGATGGAAGTGAACCAAGCAGAGCCCAGAGCTAGATGACGGCAGGATAGGAAGGAGCTGTGTGACTAGAAGTGGGATCAGCACAGAGCATACAGATGAGCCCAGTCCTAAACGCTCCAGTTCTAAACACAGATAACCTGCAGCCACAAGCTGACCTTTAACTCAAGTGGGTGGAGTCCTGCTCCCAGCATGCCTTGCCAGCATGGCCCCCACCTCCCAGACCCACAGAGGCCAACTGTAGCCACTGCACCCTGAGCTGCTCTTGCCAGAGTGACCAAGCCCACAGAGATGGAGCAACCACGGGGCCCAGGAGTGAGCCATGGTGGGGCAAGTCCAAGGTTACTGCCCTGTAGGCTGAGTGATTGGCGTTAACCAGGCCAGAAAGCAGCCTCATGTGACCCACACACCAACCCATCTTGTCCACAGGGACACAGGGCAGGGCACCACCCACCTCTTTCAGTACCTGCCAGAAGAAGTCAAAACCCCACGTCCTGTGTTCTGAATGCCACCGCCTCTCCTGTGGCTTCCTTCTATGCATGAGAGAGAAGGATAGCCGGGCTCCTTCCCAGCCTTGAAGAGGATCAAAATATCCAGTGGTCCTAAGCCCTTTGACCTAGAAGCTCAGACTCTTACAACTGAGTCAGATATTTCTGGAAGCAGGCAGGACTCGGGTGCTCCATACATGCAGGAATGAATGGATCTCCACGGACCACCCTCTTGCCTCCATTTTGCCCTTCTGGACAGTGATATGGACAGAAGGCCCTTCTCCCAGGCACTTGCCTAGCTGGCTCCGATGAGTGTCTGAAAGCACTTATCAGGGATAAGGGGAGGTGTCGCCTAGATTTTTTTTTTCCTGCAGCCTTTAGTGGCTATTGGTCACCCTCAGATGTGGTAGGGCTTTTCCTAGTAGTCCACGAGGCCTTTGAAAGCGTGGAGCCAGTTCTTAGTCATTTCTAAGAGCCCCATCACCAAGCCAAATGTGAATGAATGATCTCATCAATACACCCCCAAGGGTTACCGTGGAGTAGAGAGGTTAACTGAGTGAGCCCTGAGATCCTCATCCTCACCTGCCCTCCATTTTATTGTTTACAGTGTTGGAGAACCAGGCCCGTGGGGCTCACAGGCATTTGACAGTCTAAAAATTTTATTTTCCTGATCGACCAAGTAAATTTGCTTTCATATCCCTCCCCTGTGAGGGAAGAGAGGACCATCTCCCTGTTCTGTGCTGTGTGCTCCCAGGTCTTTGGTCTGCCCGTGGAGGGACAGTGTGCGGCACATGTTGCCACCTCTGCTTCCCACACTGTCTCCTCCTGGCCACAGGTACCCATCTTCCCCTGACACACCCATCACCCTTGACCCTGGTGGGTTGAGAGGGTTACCAAAACAGCTTTGGATGACGTAGTGCTTAGGAACAGTGAATCCAGGCCTGTGACTTGGACACAGGATTCTGTGACCTACAGGTGAGGTGACTTAGTAGTCATTTGCAGTTACCCATGAGAGTTAGGGGGAAAGGGTGCTGGTGTCAGAAGGGTAAGTATGATGGCTACCAGGTCAGGACTTCCTACTGATTGGAACACAGAGGTTGGCTGGAGGGGAGGAGAGGCAGGGAGGCTGGCGATGACTTGGCAAGCCGGCTGACCAAGGTAAAGGGTGTTTGGGCAAAAGGGAGATTAGCTAGCTACAGATCAGGGGAGACTTGGGATAGGCTGTGAAGTAGCCTCTTCTGTCACACCTATGGCACTCTACAAAAGAGGGCAAGAGATCAAGTCTGATGGTCAGAACCCATAACTACCCATCCATTCTACCTCCAAGGACCAGCCCCAGGAAGTCCTCAGTTCTCAAGACAGCTGAGCCTGAGTTCTGGATTCAGACCACTTGGGTTACAGTTATGCCCTCACTTCACTGGCTGTGGTGCTCGGACTGGTCACTTCACCTCTCTGCACCTTGTGACCCTGCCTATAGCATGAGGCAACTGGACTATCCTGGGCTGTCATTAGATGTTTGTAAGAGGCCCCCACATAGTAGATCCTCAGTTTATGTTAATCCTCTCCTCCTTAGCTGTTGTGTCCCTGAAAACCCATATTCCAGATGGCTTTGTGTTACTCAGCAAAGGCTCATCTGTACTAGGAGATCCCTGGGTAGTGTGAACACCGGTCTCTGGCAACAGCCAAGTTTGCTGGGCTTGTATATCCAGAGACAGGAGAACAGTGGTTAACACCCCTTAGTTATGGGATGCCTGGGCAGAGGCTTCACCAACCCTAGCCCCTTGGCTCTTGCACCCCATAGGATACCAGGATGTTGAGGCAAATGCTTAGAGGGGTGAGGAACTGATAAGTGAAGCTTTGGCACCCACCCTCATCCTCCCACCCAGCATGGAGTCACTGGCTCAGGCTGTGCTGGGTCAGAGGAGGACTGATGCTCCTGTGCTGGTACCCTCAGCAGCTTGCTGCCTTCTCTGGCCTCATTTTCTCATCTGTAAGATGCTCAGAGGTTGACTGCATAGCCTTTGAGGCCTCCACCAGAACATTCTGGAGTCACCAGTGGAGGGAGAAAGGACCAGATCCTCCTCTCCATCCCACACCCAAACTGGCAAATCCAGATCCTCAGAGAGAACTTCACTCCTTCCAGGCTGAGAGAGGGGTGTTCAATGAGGTGGTCTCTAGAACAGACCCTCCAGGGGTCCTGGCTAGAGCACCCAGACCTGACACACCCAGTGATATCCCAAGGAGAGAGGTGAGCACAGTCTGCACAGGGCAGCTAGAGGCTCTGACTTGGTCACATGCGAAGATTCACTAACATGGATGGCATGAGTCACAGAAAAGTGCCCGTGTCAGGTGCACCTGTCGAGGATGTACAAGTCCAGTCAGATGTCATGTCTTTGTAAACCCTAAACTCCATGGATGTGTCTAAAGAGTTGCTTTCCTCTATAACCCAACAGGCTCTGCAGCCCCACCCTGCAAGAGACAGCTTCTTCCTCGGGGCCCAGCAAGGCTGTGGCTTAGATGACTGCAGTAGTAGCCGGGGCCCATGCTTGGCCTAGCCACAGCAGACCAGAGGCCCAGAACAGAATGGAGACAGCGCCTGAAGGCAATAAAAACCCAACTCCGTGCTTTGTCTCAAAAGTCAGCTTTTTATTGCCAGGGCCCGGCCCGGGAGGGGAGGCCGTTGCGCTGAAGCATCGTTGCTCTCTTTCCAGGAAATGCTGCAGTGAGCGCTTGAGATGTTGCATTTTTTTTCAACTCAAGCATGTGTTTTTCAAAAATATCATCCTCCCCCCCGACACACACTAATTTTAGAATCAGATCAAAGCCAAGCTACTGTCCTCTGTTTCTGTTGGGAAAATACTATATTTATTCAAGATGCAGAAGCGTGTCTCTGCAAACCTCCGATTGCTTCAGGAAAACAAATCTGCTTTAGACTAGACAGAAACCATGATACAAAATTTATTTCATGCTCGAATCTCTTTGCATAACATTGGGCATGCAGTTTTTACTCTGAAGTACTAAATTGTGTACAATGCCAAGTTGTGCCTTAGTAGAGGTGGAGGGGAGGCACCCCTCCTGTGGTCCTGAACTTGAGGTGCTCTACATCCTGGTTTTAAAATGACATTGGAAAATCCATACGGTGCTGATTATGAACAATTTGTTATGAAACTTGGTCACACTGGATCTACACACCGATAAGATGAGAGAATCAACCTAAACTAGCTGCTGCCGGGGGTTCTTGGGGAGGCATCCGCTGGGTCACAAGCATGCCAGGCAGAGACGGAAGAAGGCAGCAGTACGAGTTTCCACAATCCTATTTGGAGCAAAGTTCTCAGTTTCCGCATGAGAGATGAGCTATGAAGGCGAGGTCAATATGACCGATGACTGACCAACTGCCCTTTTTGAAACCTTTCCTCTGGATCTTGTATACAAAAAGGGAAGCAATCCATTCCCTGGCCCCATCCTTCCTCCCCCCTGCCCCACTCCCAGAAGTATACAGGTTTCTACCGAGTGCCATTACAGTTTGGCTCCAACCACGTGTGTAAAAGTTAAGAGGTCTGAAAGAAAATGAAGGACTTTTGCTTTTTCCTTCTGTTCTTCGTGGTGGTCAGGGTAATCAATCATACAGTTGCAGGGGGGTTGGTAGGTTTGGATTAGCTGGGTTTTCTGTTTAACTTCATGCAAGTCATGCTAAAGATCCCCTCCACCCCCCTCCCCAAATAAAAGATAACTTTTAAAAAAATGAGAAGAAGGAAGAGCAATCCTCTACGGTCAGTTACCATTGGCCGTAGATAAAACTACGTCCGTCCTAGAACAATGCCTGGGCCACTCGGACTCGTCCGGCAAACCTGCATGGCGTGAATTTACTCTGTCCGAGGGTGAGGAGGGGTTGCAGGTCCACCCAGATGCTTAATAGCCACCAGTGTCCTCGGCCAAGCCGCCTGGTCAAGTCACTCTCACAGCCTCTGTCGGCATATACTTAGCAATGACAGGGCTTTCTTTGCAAAGATCTGTATGTAGAGAATACAATTAACACTTGAGCTTCTCTCCTCACCTTCCCCATCCCGCTCGGTACTTAGTTGTTAAGGAAGGAGGAGGAAAGACAGAACAGCCACATGCAGAGGCAGGCAGGCTCTTCTCCAGATGGCTTGTTTCTCATGCAGCGAGCCAGCCTAGCACAGCCTCTTCCTCTTCCCTCCTGGGGGTACACGTGGGGGTTCCTACTTCTACTCTGCACCTGCAGGCCTTAGGGGCTCCAAGTCAGCCTGAGAAGAGCAAGTTCTTGTTGCTATCAGGAGCTGCTGAGAGCTCTTGATCCATGACTGGGCCTTGCGCGGACATGCTCCTGATCCGTGACTGGGCCTTGCGTGGACATGAGTGGGCATTCTCCCAAAAATTCCAGCACCCAAGCCCACGTAGGTCCTGAGACTGGGAGCCCTGGGCTGGATGGTGATTGCACCAAACTCCCTAGCACTACTGGGAGATAGGGCTGCTTCTGTCCTACTTTCCCTGGCCTTCTGGAAGCACAGTAGAGTAGGCCACACCAAACGATCCAGCATTCAAGACAGAGGAGTCAGGCAGCCCTTGGGACCTTACTGGGCCAGGCACAGCCATGGGGACACTTTCCCCTTACTCTCCAGGGTGGCCCCTGCTCCCAGGCATTCTAGAGGCTTCACCTGGGGAAAAGCCAGTTGCAAATGGATCAGCAGACCCATCCATACCAAGGATGAGGCCCTCCCCAAGGCTGGCAGCCCTCCACCATGCAGCACCATGCGGGGAGTTAGTACACCTCGCACTGAGGTCCAGTGGACCTCAGGCAGGGCAAATAAGCAGAGAGCAGCCTAAATCAGGACACAACTAAGCACACATGACCCAAAGAACTTTCCCACATCTCCGTTGAAGCCGCCTTGCTTCTAAGTCTGCCTTTGATTTTTGAAGTTTGTCCTTTTCCCTGTGTCTGGTTTAACCACTTCCAATACTAAGGCAATTGACAAGGGCCACAGGCCACGCCAGTTGTCGCTCTCAAGATTCTACTTCTTGTCTGGCCCAGCTTGCTTCCCATCAGCATGCATCCATTCACGCATGGGAGGTGCTCTGAAACATGCACGAGCTGCCCAGCCAACCTGCTGCACTGACAAGGGCTTAGGCTGGTGCCTGAAGCCCTGTGCTAAGTGTTCTGGGCCCTGCCCCAGGCCTTGCCCCAGCCCATGCTCAAGCTCCCGTGTAGAAGCATCTCTTCAATGCTGACTGCAAGAACACCACTGGGCTCGGCCCTCACCAGCCACAAGGGGCACTGACCACCCCAGGGCAGTGACAACAACAGGCTCTGGCCATGGAAGGGAAAGTCCTGTTTATATACCTTCTCTTGGCAAGGTCTCTGTCTGCCACTCTCAGTATTCTGCCTGGCACATACCATACTTCTGTGAGGACAGTTGGCCTTATCCCCAAGCCCTGAAGTCACCTCTGTCTGATGCCTCCCCTTCCATTGGCCCACACAGTCTCTTTAAAGGATACCTCTTCCACAGCACAACCTTAGACTAAGCTCACTAGGCCCAGCTCAACTCACTGCCCTCCTCAACCAAAGGCAAGGAGAGAACTCTTTGCTTTTTGGACCTGTCTTGTCCCACTGACACAGTCTGAGGGAGCTGACTTGCCTCCCTGGGCCCCCCTTGCCTTGGGGTCATACCCCATAACCAGCCTGTGCCAAGCCCCTTTCTACCATTTACCTGGCCATCAACCCATGGCTTCCTGGGCCTCAGCTTCTCTCTGCCAGCCTGACATCCCACTGGATAGGAAAGGACTCCGACCTCCAGGGCCAACCCTGGGGGACGCCTTCCATCCTCTTCCCCCCTCGTGTACCTGCCTGCCCTTCAGCGCCCCTTGCCCACCGCCCTGCCCGCCCATCTGCAGGAGCGCAAGGCGGCCCGGCGATGCACAGAGCTCCAACTTCCTCTACATACCCTTTCTCACTCCACCAGGTGGGCACGCGTATTCCCCAGTTGATAAGAGGAAGCAGGGTCCGTATCTCTCGCGGGTGCCCGAGCGGGTAAAGGGCAGGCCCTCATCGGGAGTGAGGGCCTGGTCTATGTGGGGGCAGTCTTCGTTCGCCAGCGCGGCCTTCGCCACCTCCCCATTCAGTTTGGAATCTTCAAACATATAAGCAGAAGCTATTGAGACACCGAAAACTGTTTAGTGGGGGGGGACAAGCCAGAGAATGGGCATTTGACACAGGGCTTCCGGTTCCTGAGGATGGAAAAGTGGATGAACCATGGAGAAGGGGTGGGGGCTAGTAGGGGGTTCAGCTCATTCAGACAGCATGGCTGCCCACAGTGTAGGGAAAGAGGCTCCTGGGTTTGCTCAAAGTTTGCAAAAAGATGAGTTGATGATGGGCCTGGCATGTGGTGCTGGGAGCCAGGCCCAGGACCCGAGGCAGGGCCAATGACACAGAATGGTATGATGCATTCATGGGGAGAGACCAGACACAGAGCTGAGGGAGAAGACAGACAGACACTCAGAAGGACTCCAGTCCAGAGAGGTGGTCTTTCAGACACCTCTGCTGCTGACCAGAGCCTGGCTGCCTCCAGGTGACATCAGCCAGTGGTTCAGCTGCCCTAGGCCCAGCCAGACCCCATCTGATCTCCTCTGTTCCTTCCCATGCAGGTCCCATTCCATCATTTGTTCCTGTTCCTCAATCCCTATAACTGATTACTCAGCTTGCCCCCACCACTCCATGTAGACCCAACCTGGCCATTCAGATGCCCCAGGACTGGGCACACCTTCTGCTCTGTCCCCACAAAGACCAAATCTGGTATGTCTATGACTTTGTCTCATACAGACTAGGCCTGATCATACCTTCTATTCTGTACCCATAGGAACATAGTCTAGTCGCTCTGACTCCCCATTCCCTGTTCAGATTATGCATGGGCACACATTTCATGCTGTCCCCTGCAATTTGACCACATTGTCCCCCACAGAGACTAGACCTAGCCACACTTCTTGTCTATCCTACCCAATCTGGTCCCTCTGACACTGTCCCCTATATAGACTAAGCCTGATCGCACCTTCTATACTGTTCCCACAGGGATATAATCAGGTCCCTCTGAAACTCTGTCCCCCACACAAACTAGTCTTGGTCACATTTTCTAAGCTGCTCCTAAAAGCACACAATCAGGTCCCTCTGAAACTGTCCCACACAAAGATGAGGGCTGGTCACAACTTCCACACTATCTCCATAAGGACTCTACCTGGTCCTCCAGGTTCCCTATCACTTGTACAGACTAGGTCTGGTCACACATTTCATTGTTCCCATAGGATCCCAATCTGATTGATCTGCCCCACCATCCATGCAGACTAGGCCTGGGCACAGTTTCCCCTGTGCTCCCACAGACCCAATTAGACCACTCCACCTGCATCTGCTCTGTCCCCATGCAGACCCACACCGCCACCCACCCACATCAAGCAGTGTCTCCCTGAACCACTCCAGGGGGCCTGGTCAGCTTTCACAAGGATGTATGCATATGCATGAGGCTGTGATGGCTGGACAGGGATGTGGGGAGGGACTCCCATTCCTGTCCCTTCTGCTAGCATCCCGGGCAAAGCAGAGCAAATGGATGTGTAGAAGACAGCAGCAACTGATGGCCTTGGGTGGGGAAAGCTCGAGTCTTGGCTTCTGTAGTAGCCTGATAAGGAACCTGGGAGGAGGCCGGGGGGTGGGGCAGGTATGGTGGGGGGACCAAATGTGGCCAGAGCCATGTTCCCTGGCTCTCCCTACTCCCAAGACAAAGCCTTGGAGCTTTTCTGGCAGACGTGGCTCTGACTGACTTTGCCACCCACCTCTGTCACCCTGGGGGACTGAGCTTGCCCCTCACTCTCTGCCCTCAGAGCAGAATCTTCCTGGGCAGGATGAAGCCCACCCAATGCTGCCACTAGAGTAGGGGCCTTGGGCAAAAGCCCTGTGGTGAGAGAAGGAAACCAACATGGTGACCATGTTAGGGGAGGCTCTCTGAAAGCAAGCTAGGGAAAAGTCCCGCTCTGACCTTCTCCCATGATCTTGTTCACATCATGTAACTACACACAGGAGTGATCCTTCCCTACTTGCACACGCTCAGTGTGCACAGGAGAAGGATCTCCACCTGTGTACATTATCATGTCACTACAAAGAGGCAGTCAGTCAAAAGAGAAATGGACCAATCAGATTTATTCGTAAAGCAAATCCAAAAAAAAAATTCCCATCATAATTTTGGAACTTAAAAAAAGTCTGTTGTACAAGATGGCAAAGCATTTCACATACGGTGTGTTCCTTGAAGATCCCAGGGCCTCTGCTCCTGATTGACTCCAAAGCAGAAAGGCCAGTGACTGGGGAAACTCTGACACCATGTGATGGACCAGGGACTGCCTAGCATGTGGGGCATACATATGTGCCCACAGACATGCAAGTCCTGCCTTGCATTCCAGCTGGTCCTCATCTCCCTCCCGGAGGATCTCTGACTGAGAGGAGGGTGCTGGGAGATGGGGGAGGCGGTAAGGTGCTGAAGGAGGGGAAGGGAATGGAAGCTGGGGTCCATGTGCCCTGCATGACTTTTCCTCCAGGCGGGTCCCCTCCAGGTGAAGAGAGACTTGCTCTTTTTTGGTGGGTGTCATTGGCCTGCTGTTCTTGTCCAAAGGAGGGGTCAAGTAGTGACTGCCCCTCTCTGCCTCTGCCTTCCAGGAGACAGTACAGCCTGTGATCCCTCCTCTGGTGCTGAGGGCAGAATCACCACCCACAGGCTCTGCCCAGAAGCTCCCTGCCCCTGGGTCTCCCCTCTGGAACTGTAAAGGACATAAAGGTGGAGTGGTCTTTCTGGGGGGCCAGGGGCAAGGAGCAGACACCTGGGATCTTGGAGGGCAGGATTGGGGGTGGGGGTTTCCAGGATGTCTGCGGCCCACTTCCTTTCTCAACATTGACCTTTGAGGAAAGGTCTGTGACTGGGTGGCTGATGGTTTATCTGCAGTTTGAAGCTGCTCTCAGGAACTTGGGTCATTCACTTCCTGTCTCCAATTCCATCTCCCATCCAGTGGGGATGACCAGAAGAGAGAGAGAAAAAAAACAAAGGGGCCAACTTTCTACATTCGGGGAGACATAAGAAAGGCAACAGATGAAAGATCCCAGAGTCCCCACCTGCCTGCTCTCCTGGGATGTAAGGCAGCTTAGAACCTAGGTTCCCACTTGCGTTTAGAGGGCTGAGCCCACCTCCTCTGGCCTAGGGCCCCAGGCCACCACTAACCCAACAGGCTTGTGATGATGAAATGGCAGCACGGGCAGCATCTCAGAGATGGTTTCCAGGCTTTGAAATGGATTGAGATGGGAGTCTGCGAGAGGGTCATTTTTTTTAAACTTTGGAGCAAGGAGAGCGAACACGATGAACGGGCCCCTCTGTCAGTCAGCAGGCTGGCTTTCCTGCCATCTCCAGACACTCCGATGTACTTACTGTTCATACCAGCAGCGGGCGCCACCGGGCGCACGCAGGGCTGGACTGGGGTTAGTTGACTGCGCATTCCCTTCAGTTTACCTCTGAGGGGTCTGCCCAGCTGGGGACTCAGGGGAAAACATCCTGCGCTAAAGGGGGACAGGCTGTGAGAGACAACAGTCATGGGAACCAGCACAATCATGCAACAAAACGAGAGACGGGGAGAGAGAGAGAGAGAGAGAGAGAGAGAGAGAGAGAGAGGATTAGTGGAGAGGGAGAGAGAGAATGTGAACAACACGGAGAACACCCAGGCCTGGCCCTCACAGGTAGCTGATTTCTCCAACTGCTTCATTCACGCAGGCAGCTAGGACTCCACCACTCAGGGTCCAGGCTGCCAGCCCTACCATTGGGTTCTAGTACATTCTGCAGCCTTGCATCCTGCCCCATCAATTCTGTCCCCAATCACACTATTCTCCCTACCCCACTGGCACCACTTGTAGCCACAGCAGCCCAGCGGAGGACATCTGGAGGGCCCAGGGATGAGAGACTTTGGATTCTGCTACTCAAGGGAGAAACCCCTCTTCCCAAGACCACCCTGAGGCTTCTTGGCAGCTCCTAGGAGGCCCAGATGGGGGCTCCTCTGGGCCCTCACTGCTGCTCTGTGTGCCCACAGAAGGGAGCCAAGCCACCCCACCTACATTCCTCTTTATCATTGACCCTGGGACCCTGTAGCCCTGGACCCCATGCCACGAGGGACTGACCCGCATCACAGGAGCAGAGATGGATAAGACACGAGAATGGACACAGCACGACAGAGGGAACTTGGAGCAGCCCAGAGCAGGTGGTTAGCCCACTGTGGATGAGGCGGAAGCCCCCTCCAGGAGGAAGGCAGCTTCTCTTGGCCATCAACCCCAGGGAGTTCCTGCCTCTGCCATCTGGTCTCACACCCAAGTGAGACCTAGACCCTTGACAGCCCATCAAGACCAGACCCCCAAAGACTGAGGCCATTCAAGCCCCAAAGAGGAGATCACAACATTCTTGGGACAGACACACAGACTGGTTTCCACACAGAATGGTTTCAGCAGTGACCAAGAGGTGGAGGGAGTAGGACCGGGAGAGTCACTTGCACAGCTGGGAAATCTGGCCTCAGTGCAGGGCCCAGCATCCTAGCTCAGTCCTTAACTCAGGTTTTAGTAGAACTAGAGATACCCCTAGCTTGGGAATCTGTTTAACAGCCTCTGCTGAAGGACCTTGGGAGACCGCAATGTTGTCTCCCACATTCCCATGGGGTCTGGTCTCTACCTACCACATCTGCCTTTCTAGCCTCTGGCTTTTCCCTCATTTTCTTACAGACTCACCTCTGCCCCATGTCCGTCCAGGCACATAACTGAGCAGAAAAGGAGTTGAATGGGAAGGGAACCAGTGGTGTAGGCATGAGTGAAGATATCTCCTAGAAAACCTGGGCCCCTTGGACTCACACTCCAGCACTTGGGGTGAGCCGTGTTCTAGTGAGGGATGAGGCTCAGGGTGAGACTCAGTCTTAGAGCCCAGAGGGTGGTCTGAAAATCAGGACCACACCAACATGGCAATCAAAGGAGAAGGGAACAGAACAGGTGGAGGAGGGGAGAGGGAGGACACTCAGGTTCCAGACAGCAAGTCATAAGACTGCCCAAACCAGACTCTCTGGGTCCTTGAGACTTAAAGCCAGGGCAAGTTGTCTCACTGGGGCAGAGGTGCCAAGGCTGGGTGGGGCTGGGGAACCCAGGGTAAATCCCAGAGGGATACACAGGCTCTGTAGGCCTGATGCAAGATGGAAGGAGGGTTGATGTCCCTGGGACTAGCTAGGTGTGTGTGTGTGTGTGTGTGTGTGTGTGTGTGTGTGTGTGTGTGTGTGTGTGTGCGCGCGCGCGCGCGCGCACACGCACACGCGCGCGCATGCATGCATCTGGGCACTGAGAAAAACCTGTGCCTGGAGTAAGTTGGGGAGCATCAATAGGCTGACTTGGGACTCCATGCTGGGAACACCAATCCTGAAAGACAGTGTTGGGGAAGATGAGTCAGAAGGGTTGAGTAGGGTCACGTGATGTCCATCGGGCTGAGTATTTCCTCCTGGGGCCTACAGTGGAGCTCAGGGAGAGGGCAGGCTATCCCACACTTTCCCCCGGAACTGGGGGAACTGTCCTTGCCCGGGTGATGGCTCTTGAGGTGAAATCACTAGCTAACCCCAAACAAAAGGGTGGGCCTGGGGCTTCCCATAGATAGAGATACGGCTTGACTGGGGGCCTCTCCCCACCTCAGACCTGGTCACTCCTTGCCCAACCCTAGAACACAAGCTACGTTCTGCTTAGATACCTACAGGAATCCCAGGAAGGGGAGGGCACGGAATGTCCTGAAGGTAAGAAATGGACCTTGGGACACTGATCAGGCTGGTCCGCTGTGGAATGAAGGGGTTGGGATAGGGAGGTGGGTCAGACAGCACACCAGCAGAGAACATCTATCATCCACAGAGGGAGGCCACCCAAGCCAAAGGGAGACTTCCTCACCTGGAGTTGGGCAAGCCTGCAGGCCCCTGCCAGACACAAGCACGAGGCATCCTTTATAGACTAAATAGATCCAAGCTTGCATCAACCTCATGCTCACCCAGTACTACTTAGCTTAGTGTTGTCATTCTTCTCTGGGTCATCTGTTCCTTGGAGATCCCTGTGTCCTCAGAGTAAGTCAATGGGATTCCATGGGTAGAGGTAGACTGTGGGTTTTCATCTTCGGACCAGAGCCCCATGATCAACTTTATGTGCTATGTGCAAGATCTCATAAAACTGAGATAGTCCCATAACAAACCACTAGCCATGGAATATGAGAATATATCCCACAGTGACTAGTATTGTTTCATGGCCCCCTCCCTGCTCCCTGGCCCCCAGTGACCTCGTGGGTAAGTGGTTGGGATGTCTTGTATCGCTGCTGCACTCCCTACTGCCAGACATAGAGACAACTCTCAGCAGTGGGAGGTTGTTGTTGGTCTGTATACGCTCATCTAGGCTGCCCAGGGTGTGGCCCCTCTAGTCCTCCGCTCACCAGCCACTTCCATCAGAAGGTCACCAGAAACTCCCACTGGACCATCAACCCAACAGACAACGTGAAAGCCAGAGTCACTCCAACAGGTTCCTAAAGATAAATGCTAAACTCTAGGGTGGTGGTAGAGGATGAGTTGGTTTGGCATGCTGCAGGGAAGTAAGCTTTTCACGGAAGGCTAGGGGCAACTCCTAGGAAGGACCTGGAGCTAGGCAGCCAGCATCATGGCTACCTTCTGCTCAGCTGTGGAGACAGGCTGTGCTAGGGCTGAGAATCCTGGCTACTGCCTTTGCAGACACCCTGATGCCTGGATCCCATGCATCACTACTGCCCTCACAGCCCAAAGGGAGCCATGTTAAAGACCAAAGGCTGACTGGAGACTCCGAATCACACCCATTCCCTCCCTGCCCAACACTGGGTCAGTCGCCTGAGTCAAGAGACTTAGACATGACTCCTTCCCATGACTCAGTAGCCTCTGGGCTCCTGCTAAGAGTCCTCAGCAACCTGGCGCTGTTGGTTTGGTCTCTTTAGAACTTGAAGAGACCAACCACGTCAACCTCCTTACCCAGGGCACCAGTGAGGTTCCACTAGCAAGCTCTGAATTTGGCCACCCAGCATCTCCCTGGGCCCCCAGGCTCCACACCTCAAGATTGAGAGCAGGGACCAGGGTTGCCCCACAGAACTAAGGAAGCAGTCTGACTGAATCTGGAATCATCGCTACAGGGTGCAGAGGTGAAAGGTCAGATCGACATGCCTCTAAGAGGTTTCCTACCTGCTCTGTTAATTTCTAAAATTTCTTCCTGGGCCAGCGGACATGTGTCACTCTGAGTACTGTGGTGTGGAGAGTTTACGACAGATTTACAATAATTGGGAGATCCCAGCTGCGGTGGCCGAGGAATATGCTTCTTTTTTTTCTTTGGTAGTTTCTGCTTAGCCATGGCTAAGGAGTAGTACATCCCGAAATTGTTCACGATGACAGGCACGGGCATGGCGATGGTCAACACACCTGCCAGCGCACACAGTGCTCCCACCAACATACCGGACCACGTCTGCGGGTACATGTCTCCATAGCCCAGTGTCGTCATGGTGACCACAGCCCACCAGAAGCCAATGGGGATGTTCTTAAAGTGCGTGTGCTCGCTGGCGCTGGGGTCGTTGGGCTGGGCCCCTATCCTCTCGGCGTAGTAGATCATGGTGGCAAAGATGAGCACGCCCAGGGCCAGGAAGATGATAAGCAGCAGGAACTCATTGGTGCTGGCACGGAGTGTGTGGCCCAGGACCCGCAGGCCCACAAAGTGGCGGGTCAGCTTGAAGATGCGCAGGATCCGCACGAAGCGCACGACCCTCAGGAAGCCCAGGACATCCTTGGCAGCCTTAGAGGACAGGCCGCTGAGGCCCACCTCCAGGTAGAAGGGGAGGATGGCCACGAAGTCAATGATGTTGAGTGAGTTCTTGATAAACTCCACCTTGTTGGGGCAGAAGACAACACGCATGAGGAACTCGAAGGTAAACCAGACCACACAGACACCCTCTATGTAGGTGAGGAAGGCCTCAGTCTCCGCTTCGCGGTAGTAGCGCACTTGCGTGCCATTCCGAACATTCTCGATCTCTGTCTTGTTCACGATTGGGTTGAAGCGCTCGTGGGTCTCCAAGCAGAAGGTGGTGATGGAGACCAGGATGAAGAAGAGGGAGGCAAAGGCCACATACTGTGGACAAGAAACAGGGTGTCAGAGAACAGGCCTCCCGCTCAGAGTGGAGAAACCTGGGATGCCTTGCATTGGGTCCAGGCACAGGGCCACACCAGGGAAGGACACTGCACAGGGTCCCTCAACACAACCTGGGCTGATGCACATTTCCCCTCTCAGGGCCTGTGGGATAAGTGCCGTCAGGCCTGGCTAGCAAAGTTCTTATTCCTGTTTACAGCTGCCTCCGTTCCCACTGCCAGCCAAACCTGTGTGGCCCAGGGTCCAGCAGAGGCACGAGAGCAAAGGAGCCTAGCTACACAAGAACCAGCTTACTGGGGCTGAAGTGTGCAAAGAAATACAAGGCAGCTGATCAGTGGAATCAGGCCTTCCCTCAGAGGCCACATCAAACATTTTTTTCCTTTGACTCCAATCTGTTTACTCAAGGATTCCTCTCCCCCCTCCCCACCGCCCAACAACAGCAGGAAACCAAGAGCCTCCAGTAATTGCCTTAGTTAGGGTCGGCATTGGAGCCCCTCCTCCTTCCCAGGGAGCTGTCCTGGGAGTCCCAGAACTGCAGTTGGGTTACTCAAGACTTTGGGGCCTGACAAGGGACCGGGAAACCAAGTACTAAGTGGATCTTCAAACTATGTCCAGGTGCAGGCTGCAGGGGGAAGGGGGGGTAGGAAGGACACTCAGCATTTAGAATGACAGCAATCTTAGGGGATAATAGCACGTTACAGGTGGGAAGCCTGAGGCCCATAGACAGAGAACCTGTCTAAGCTACTCATTACAGTGCACTGGTACCCTGGTGGTTTTGTAGAATGCAGTGTTCAGAATTCTTCTCCTAGGCTACCATCAAATGTGATCCATTTCTACCCTTCCATCTACCATTCCCTCCTTTCCATTCATCCATCATCCTTCCACGCTCCTTCCCGCTCATCCATTTATCCCTCCTTTCTTCCATTCAAATGGTTTCCCTCCTTCCTCCTTTTGTTCCTTCTTCCCTTCCTCACTGCTTTCTTTTACCCATTGACCTCCCTCCCTCCCTCCCTCCCTCCCTCCCTTTTTCTTCTTCCCACCTGTGCTGGTGAAACTGAGAAATAAGGTATTTGAACACTTGGCCTCCAGGTGGTGGCGCTGTTTGGAACCTTTAGGAGGTCGGCCTTGTTGGAGGAAGTGCAGCACTTGCGGTAGGCTTTGAGAGGTCAGAGCCTCATCTCACTTTGACTTTGCTCTCTCTCTCTGCTTCCTGTTTCCAGTTGAAGTGAACTCTAAGCTTTTGGCCCCTGCCACGGTGCCTGCCACTGGCTGCCAGGTCTTCCCACCATGGTGGACTCTTACCCTCTAGAACTGTAAGTCAAAATAAACTCTTCTCTAAGTCATTTTTGGTCATGGTGTTTTGTCATAGCTATAGAAAAGTAAGTAACACACTACCCATGTACCCACTTACCATCCTTCAGTTCACCCATCCGTCCTTTTTCCCACCACTCTTCAGCAGGCACCAGCATAGAGCTAAGGCTTCTGTCCAGCCCACAGCCAAGGAGGAGGGTGCATACAGAGAGCAGCGCAAGGCAGTGGACTGAAATAAAAAGCCCCCTTCACCCTATGAAGCATGTGGGGCTGGGGAAAGCTGGAAGGGATGTGTGTACTCTTGAGCGAACAAGGGCAGGGAAGAGGGCATCTGACTCTAGGAAGTTCTTCTTTCAGAGTCCAGCTCATTCTGACCAGGGACACATGGGGGGCAACCAGGAAAGTGAAGGGGGGGCACAGAATAGGCTGTGGCCTTCAGTCCCAGCTCACCCAGCGCCAGAGCCCTTCCCAAGTCACCAAGCTCTTGAAGCTCAGAAGTGCATCCCCGGTACTGGAGAGATGGCTCAGTGGTTAAGAGCACTAACTGATCTTGCAGAGGACCTGGGTTCAAGTCCCAACACCCACATGGTGGCTAACAACCGTCCATAACTCCAGCACTAGGGGATCCGGTGCCCTCTTCTTGATCACAGGGATTGCAAGCCACGGGTGCACTTACACACATGCAGGCAATACAATCATACACATAAAATATTTTTTTAAAAGTGCATCCCCATCTGCTGTATATCTGGCCCCAGGCCCTCTTTAGGGCCTCTTCTTAGAGTTTGGCATTAACACAACAGATTGCCTAAGGACAGGTCATGGCCTCACCAGTGACCCCTGTCACTGCCTTTTCATGAATGGATAGGAACATGCAACATGTGAGTGTCTGAGGGAAGCCCAGAGGCAGGGCCCACTGCACCACGGGCTCCTGATCCTGACCAATGATAAAGGCAGAGATGCCTCTTCCCCTGGCTGGATCCTCAGCAGGATGCCCTCGTAGACCACCCCCCAGCCCCGTGTTCTCTATCAACAAGGCCACTGCTATGAAAGCCAGTTTGAGGCTTCAGTCTCAGCCACACAGCTACCAGAGGGAATCCCAGAGCTGCCCATGCCAGCTACCACATTGCCTAAAAGCCCAGAGTCCTCAGCCTGGCACACCAGGATCTCCTTGCCCTGTCTGCACTTGACTTCTCAGTGCCCTCTCTGTACATGTACACAACATTCTTGACACATGTACCTCTCTGCTGCTCTGACCAGAGTTTCTCCCCATCCTTGTGATTTTGCACTTGGGATGCCTTCTAGAGATCTGCCTTGCATGCTGTCATGGAAAATCCCCTGAATCCTCAGTGCCCGGTTAACAGCCCTTCCCCTGGGGTGAGGCTCCCACTGGCAGCTGTGGTCCTTGGGAGGCAGTTTGCCAAGGGACTCCTGAAGGAGTCTCTGCATCCACCCAGGGAGGCTGTGAATATGTCTCCAGTGATGGCTCTTTAGTGCTTACAGAGGCTCATGGGAATAGCCCAGACAGGGCACTGATCTCCCAGAAGTCCCACAGGCCCTCAGAGCTCTCATCTCATTTGTCCTCTCATAACATGGATCTTGATGAGGACACTGAGGTCCAGGAAGAGGCCAGGTCTTATAAAGATTAGGCTAGAAGGGCTGGGGAGATGGCACAGTTGGTAAAGTGCTGGCCACTCAAGAATGAGTCCTGGAGTTTGATTCCTAGAAACCACATTTTTTAAAAAAAAATGTCAAGTATGGTGGCATGTACTTATAATTCCAGAGCTGTGGAGCAGAGACAGGTGGTTCCCTTGAACTCACTGGACAGCCAGTCTAGCTGAATCTGTGACCTCTAGGCTGAGAGACCTTGTCTCCAAAAAAAAAGGTAGAAGCTGGGTGTGGTGATAAAAGCCTTTAATCCTAACACTTGGGAGGCAGAACATGTGGCTCTCTGTGAATTCAAGGCCAGCCAGGGCTGCATAGTGAGACCCTTTCTCAAAAATAAATAAATTAGGGGCTGGAGAGATGGCTCAGAGGTTAAGATCACTGACTGCTCTTGCAGAGGACCCGGGTTTGATTCCCAGTACCCACATGGTGGCTTTGAACCGTCCTTAACTCCAGTTCCAGGGGACTCCAAAGCCCTCTTCTGACCTCTGCGGCATTACACAACATGGGTGCACTCACATACATGCAGGCAATACGCTCATACACATAAAATAAAAATAATAAATAAAAAAAATAAAGTGGCAAACAACTGAAGAAGACAGCAGAGGTTCACCGTTGGCCTACAGCACATGCACACATGTGCGGTGCGCGCACACACACACACAGTGTGGAAAATCCCATGGTTATCAAGGTTAAATACACAACCTCAGCGCCACCGCACAAGAGGTGGCAGGTAGAGAATAGACAGCAGAAACCAAGACAGAGCCAGACAGGAAGACTCCATCCAGAGCCAGGAGGGAACCTGCTAGGCTCCCTGGATACCTACCTTCCCATCCTCTGATGCACAAGGTCAAGTTACTGTCACAGGCAGGGCCTTAGAGACATGTGGGTCCAATGTGAACCTTTTCAAGGCTGTGCAGGAAGGTACCCCTCACTTCCTGAAACACCCCAATATTCTACTAAGGTCGGAGGCTAATAGGATGGCAGCCAAGGGTCCAACTGAAGTCAGAATAGCCACGTCCCAGCTCCCTCTGCCCAGCTCCAGGGCTGGAAGGAGAGAAGAAAAACTACCAAAGTTCAAGGACCTACTATGTACACCACCCTTGTGCGGCAGGTGGCCATATCCCTATGGTGTCCCAAAGGAAAGCCAGGGACAAAAAGGTTCAGGGATGAAGCCAAGGTTTCAAAGAAAGTGATGAAGCTGGTCTAGGGACCAAGTTTACCCTGCTCAAGACTCAGCTGTCTTACCACCAAGCTGCCTGAGCCTTGCCCACTGGGCAGCCAGCCCTGGATCAAATCTGGATGGCTCCAGCTGCGTATGGCACCTGCTTCCCAGACTCCCTTAGAGCAGGCCATGCTGTCTCCCATAACTGATATAGGGCAGAGGCAACTAGACCCAACTAGATGGGAGGCTGGCCACATCTGAGTTGATTCTAGGCCTCACATCCGAGTTGATTCTAGGCCTCGAAGCCCAGGACTTGGTAGCATCTGGGGCAGGTGCAGCCCCTTGGGAGGGATTGATGAATAGCCCTGAGTGGGCCAACATGCATTCCCCATAGGCTGCCTACTTGCTGGGTCCCTGGGAGAGAAGACCTCACAGTATTCAAAGAGCTCAGCCAAAGGGAAGGGGCTGGGCATGTGGATGGGGTTCCTGGGGTTAGTGGCCTCTGACAGGGAGACAAGCTCTGCCTGGTAGGCTCAGGATAGCAAGCCCCAGGGCAATTCTGGGTTTGTCACTCACAGGGAAAGGGGAGGGGGCTATGTCCCACATGAACTGTGTGCCTCCCAATCCCATCACCCACAGACCATAGACTTCAGAGTACACACTTAACCTATGTCCTATGCTCAGACATCGAGTACATGACCACTGTGCCTGGATCATGAGGACCCCATTGAGACCTCACTAAGGCACCTCGCCTTACATTTACACCAACCAGAGACACTGGGGTGGTCTGTACACACACAGTTCATGCATACACACCCAGAGCAGCACAAGGATGGAGCAGTGGTGGAACCACGCACGGTACCGCCCACCTCTCCCCAGCCTCCACCCCTCGGTCTGAACACACACAGACCCCAGGTACTGCAGCACAGCCGCACTGCCTCTGCCCCCAACCCTTCAGTCTCCCCTCAGCCCTCTGCCCACTCTGTCCTCCACTAGGCAACGAATGACTCTCCCAACAGCAAGGGCAGCTCCAGCCTGCCTTGCCTCTGCCCCCTCAGCCTGCCACTCCTGTAATGTTGGCTCCTGGAGTTCCCATCCTAGGCGCTGCTCGTCACCCAAGGAAATCCTGTCTCCTGTCAGGCCTGTCTCCTTTCCCCAGCCCATCCCCGCAGCAGCAGAGCCCCACCACAGCCAGGGCCAGGTAGGCCAGCCTGAAGCCAGTCCCTCCTGGGTTGTGAGTATGACTGAAGGGCAAAGGAGCTTTTTCAGGCGGCCCAGAGGCAGCTGTCCCCTGCCAATGCAGGGACTACCCTACAACATTCAGGACTTGTAGTTGATACGGCCCTGACAATGGTGCATAAACCCAAGCTGGTAGTTTCTGTCTCTTTTTATTTTTTTCCAAAACCAAATCACAAACCATGAGACCCACCAATTGTGTTCTAGAAAGTGGTAGCCATAGCAACAGAGCGAGGCATCCCATTTCTATGGTAACCAGGATGGTGAGGCTGTTGGCTGTAAAGTCAGACAAACCTACTAGGGATCTGTTGACTTAAAATGTTTTATAAATCACCAAGTTATTTTTATCATAACCCCCACCCCTGAAATCATAAATCAGAAAGATATCTACTATCTATTAAAATGACCAATATGTGCTATGACTTTCATTTATGAATTATTTAGGCCACAGTAATCTCTAGAAAATCGTGCTTGCCTTTCAAAGCTGTTCGGAGGTTTACCGTGGGGATTTGGGTTCTTAACAGTTTGTGTTTCAGGAACAAGATGCTGCATGGACCGACGTGCTGACCTGGCTGCTCATTGCTATGTGACCCTGAGAAGTCACTCTCTCTTTCTTGAACTGAGGTGAGGTGGAGCAAGGCTTCAGGCAGTGGGGGCTAATCAGGGGCGCTTCCCTGGCCCATGTCCAGGTCCCAGGCTTCCAGAGGCTGCAGGTCAGGCTCTCGGCCTGATAGATATGCCCCATGGGGTTGGGCAGCATGTGAGTCTATCCATGAGGAGTCAGTGATGCAGAGCAGACGGGACAGCCAATTGTCTTAAATAAATTGTCAGTTGAGTTGGGTTCAGAAACTGAATTAGATTCATCTGGACTTCCTTGTGTTGGACACGCCCACAGTACACTAGGCTGGCCATGGCTGCAAGCCTGGGGAGCTCTTGGGTGCTATCCGTTTTTTGTCATCCACTGCCTCCCTCCTCAGGCCTTGGGAGGCCTGGGTGCTCTGTGTGGGTCCTGACCTCTGCTCCTGCTCCTGACTCCTCCCCTGCTGGCTCCTGCTCAGGGAGCAGTGGGTGGAAGGAGCTCCCTACAGGGCTCTGAGGTGGTACAAGCTGGGGAGTGTGTGAGCGTGTGAGATTGGGCCCTGCAGGTGCTGATTTGAGAAGTGTGCTGGGGAGGACCTCCAGGGAAGAACTGTAGAGCATGCTGAAGATGTCACCTGCATACACGACCAGCCCTCAGACCTAAGCAAGAGTTTTACATGGTGGCTCTGTGTGGCGTATGTGATTCATACAGGTTGGAGAAGTGTGCCTGGGGGACATGTATGAGGTATATGAATGCATGTATATGCTATTCTGTGGTGTGTGTACATATGTGTAGTATGGCTGTGTGCATAGGGGGCATGAACAGAAATAAGTGTGTGCACACGTGTAGGCTGTAGTGTGTGTTCATGAACAAAGCATGTTCTTGACAGACCAGGTTCAGCTGGGCACCCTGGACATGTGTTCTACAAATGGAAACTCAGGCTAAGGCCTGGAGACTCAGTCCAGGGTCCTTCCCGTTTTCTGTATCAGAAATAGCCACTCACATATCAGGCCTAGGAGACAGGCTGGACAGACCAAAGCAGGGAAAGGCCCCTGAGCCAGCCCAGCAGGGATGGCAGGGCTGTACTACAGCAACAGAACCCTTTCCTGCCAGCCGCCCCCCCCCCTCGCCATGCTGGCACTCGCAATTGGGCCAGGATCAGAAAAGGCCTCAAGGAACTCAGAGACCCAGACAGATGCCCAGCCCCCTCACTGAATACACTCCCATGACCCTAGACTTAGGTCACACCCCAACCAGACCATGGCAATTGTGCTGAAAAGTCCTAAGGTGGCAGCGGTTCTCACGTGCTTTCACCCCAAAACAAACCTTTATTTTTACCCTTTGGGATGTATGAAATCATAACGTGGGAATCCTTCAAATGCTAGCTCTCGAGGCCTCACCGCCATGCTATTGAATTAATGGCATGTCTTATGTCATCTTGGAATTGTGGGAACATGGTCATTAGAAACCAGGGGACACCGAAGCAGAGGCAGCCTACAAAACCTTCTCTGAAAAAGCTTCCCCTTGGGCAAGAACAGGGACAGAGGCACAGCCAAGAACAGGAGACGCCCAAGCTGCAGGGCTCTTGGGATGACCAGAGACAGGATCCACACTCTTAGTGTCACACTGGGCTCTGCCATGCTTTGCTTTTATGTGTGTGAGTGTTTTGCCTGCATGTATTTTTAAATTTATTTTATGTGTATGAATGTTACGCCTGCAGGTATGTAAGTACACCCGTGTCATGCAATGCCCTCGGAGGTCAGAAGAGGGTGTTGAACCCCTGGAACTGGAGTCACACATGGTTCTTAGCCACCATGTGGGTGCTGGGATTCAAACCCATTCATCCACAAGAGCAGCCAATGCTCTTAACCACTGAGCCATCTCTCTAGCTCCCTTGCCTGAATGTATCTAAGGGCAGCCATGCATGCTGTGTCCACGGAGGCCAGAAGAGGGAGTCAGAACCTTTGGAACTAGAGTTATGGATACTTGTTAACTGCCATGTGAGTACTAGGAATTGAATCTGGTTCTCTGCAAGAGCACCCAGTGCTCTTAACTGCTGAGCCATCTCTCCAGCCCCTACCATTGGGTTCTGAGTACTGTGGGCCGAGCCTTTACTTAAGCAGTGCCCTACTACTCTCTTCCAGGCCTCTTGGATCCAGGTGTCCCTACCTCCTATTCCCCAGGCCAAGAGCAGCTTGGGTCCCTCTGTGGAAGGAGGCAGCAGCTGGGCAGAAATGACACGACCTTGAAGTTGACCAACCTGAATTTCAGACCAGGCCCAACTGGGTCCCCAGTCCTTTCTGAGCTTTTACTTCCTGCCTCACATGCAGGTGACTATAATCATGGAATAAAAGCACTCACTGGGGACTGGAGAGATGACTCAGTGGGTAAAGGCACTTGTGGACAAGTTCCATCCCCAGAATCCACATTCTGGAAGGAGAGAACTGAGTTCCATGAGTTACCCTCTGTCTCCACATACACACTGTGGCATGAATGTGTGCACACACACACAGTGAATGAATGAATGAATGCTACATACACACAGAGCACAGTGGGGCATTCAAATGTATTGCTTGCCCTGTACTACCTACCAGCCTTGCCTTCCACAGGCCTCCTGCTTGGGGCTCCTGCCTGGTCCTCCCACCACTACCCAGAAGCTTCTCATCAGAGCACCTCTCATGCAGAAAAGCCTAGCAGCTGATACCCATGGAATGGGAGCTATTGAGCTGGGGGGTCACCAGGGAAACTGAGGCACAAAACACTACCCCTGTCCCTCAGAGGACCTGGCCCACTCTCAGCCCATGAGGTATGAGTGAGGCTGAGACCACTTCCTACTTGGACAATCAGCACAGTGACCAAGTCATACTGAGACCAAGTGTCTCCAATGGGGGCCAACCCTGGTCCCAGTGTAGTGGGTGTCTGCTGAGGGCACAGCCTAGGAGACATATGACAGGCTAAGGCTAAGGCAGAGGACTTAACAACAAGGAATAGTGGGTGGACCCAGATGCCACGGGAGGGTGGACAGACAGCTGGAATAAGGAGTCTGGTGGGAATGAAGGAGCAGAACGAGCAGAGGCTTGTGTGACGATGGTGGCAACGGAGGACAGACAGACAAAAGCCCACCCCACCCTGGTACCTGATTCATCAGTATAAGTGACCGGGGAGCTGGTGATCTGGGACAACAAAGGCCTGGGCCTGGCTTCAGACACGGCTGGAATCCCAGCTCTGCCACATGCATTCTGACTGCTGGCTAGTCACCTCTGGGAAACTCGGTCAACAAGACAGTGATAAACAGACCCCAGTAACTAAGACACAAATGAGGGGTGTGGAGGAAATGCCCAGGGGCCTGGGACTTCCCCAGATCCAGGTTAGAATTCTGGGTCCAAAACGACCAAGACTTTCAGTTCCATGCTCCACGGCATTGCAAGAGTCAGGGCACAAGAGATCCTCGTCTAACAGGCATTTGGATTTTTGTTTTTCTCAAGTTACTGGAGTACGGGGAGAGGAGCGACAGCAACAGCTAAAGGGAGAAATGTGTTGCATTTTGTTTTTCCCCTGAGTTTGTCCTATTCCTGTCACCACCTGCCTGCTAACCACAGATCAAGAACAGGAAACAGCCTCTTTCTTATGAGACCCCAAGGCATGGTCCTCACAGCCTGCACCACCTACCCTACCTCACCAGATGTATCCAAGACCCAGCACTGTGGCCTCTGGCTGGTGAGGGCTATGACCCTCAGAGGATGGAGATCTAACACCACCACAGGTGCCAGCTTTCCATGGGAACACCTACCTTGAGCTGAGAGGGCCCAGGGCGCAGAAGGAAGGACAAACAAAGCCACAGGATGAATAGAGGTCACAGAGCTAATTTTTAGCCCAACTCTGGTAGTAAGATGGATAACAATCACTGCATAGGTCCCAAGCGGGCCCTGCTTCTGGTGCTTTCCACATGCTGGCTGTGTAAACCTCCACCAGCCTAGTGAGGCACTCCCTTCAGAACAGTGTTAGGTCTACAGGGAGGAAACTTAACCAAAGTCTCAGAGTTCTAGGGGTGGGTCAGCCTCCTCTCTGCCCCAGAGCCCTTCACTGAACCTCGTAAGTACCTTCAAGCAGCCAGATGGACCTGGCCATGTAGCATCGGTTGTCACCTGTGAGCTAAGTTGGATACTCCAAGCATGGTTCCAACCTCTGTCAGCCACCAAAGTGACAGAGGCCCTAGGAGAGTGGGCTGTACTGTCCTAAGGTATACCTTAAGAGTTCCCAGGCCCAGACGAGGCCTGATAATCTCTCCCAGAAAGCACACAGAGTAGTAGACGGTAAAGCTGGGTGACAACAAGGGGTCTTCTCTCATATTTCCAGTAACATCCAGATTCAGAAGCATACCAGTGTCCCGCACAGGACAGTCCCAGGACAAGCAGGTCTCCTGGTGTGTCTGTGCTTGCTGTTGGTGAGCAATGAGTCAGCAGCCCTTTGGGTTTCCTCTTTTGCACTCACTGCTTGGGAACTCAGCTAAATCCTAGGCTCATCCTTGATTGACATTCAGGTACGGCTATTTCTTCTCTTCATCACACTCCTTCTGGTCCTCTTTGGAGTTCTGTCTTCTGTCCACAAGTCTTTTCTTGAGAAAGCCACAGATGGGAGTAGGAAGGTGAACAAGTCCCCAGATCAGAAAGGAAGGAGTCGGTGCAGGCCCTCCTGGGGGATGTTTGTGAGCCCCTCTGCAAAGGAGCCTGGGCCAGATGTGTCTGCGGGTCACCGTCTGGGACAAGGCACTGACACAGGGCCCCTCCTCACTCTGTCTTCAAAGAGCGGTGTATTGATTTCTTGTTTAAATCAACTTTCACCCCTTTCTCCCCAGTTCTACCCTCCTGGGTCACCAGAACACAGTGTTCCTCTTCCTCCCAATGACAGCCCACACCTACCAGAGACAGGCCCCACTTGAGCAGGCCCCCTTCAGGCCAGGCCTCCCCTGCACCCCTGCCTTAGGCCTCCTTGCGCCATTTCAGGCCTGCTGATGTTAAGCACCCACAGCAGGTGGCCAAAGATGACACACGCTGCCCTCTAGATCCTCACAGCCACCCTGAGTCACAGCAGGATGTAGCTTCTTCGCACCTCACCATCCTGTCTGTACAGTAATAACTGCATGCTCACCATCTCTCTATGTTTTCAGAGAAGAAAATTAAGATTAGATGTGCCTGAGACAGGAGCACAACCCCTCCACACATATAGCTTAGACGTGGCAGGCAGGGTTCGAAACCAGGTTTCTTAAAAACCACTGCACCTCAGCACTTCCTCTTAAAAATTGTCACATCCATCCCAGGTTGCCCTTGGAGGAAGTTGTTAGTCTTCCCATCATTGATAGGACTGGATTGGTCTGATTCATTGTCAGTGGATACAGTCTGATTCCATTCACCATGAATCTTCTCAGTTTGAATCTCATGTGAACACCACACACACACACACACACACACACACACACGCACACACGCACGCACGCACACATGCACACACACGTCCTAAGCCATCGGAAGTGCACTCTTGATCACTTCTGTTTAGTGGGTGAGAAAACAGTCTCTGAGCTCCAGGGAGGAGCTAGAAAGGGGGTCCATCAGGAATCCACTAGGGAAACTCTCCCCCGTGTCCACTTGGTGAGAGATGGGGTGGGAGTTGGAGGAGGGAGTAGAAGGTGACTCTTGGAGGGCTGGCTCAGAAGGGGCAGTGGGCACTGCCCTGGAGGGATCGTTTAGACCTGTGTAGAGCACTGGCTACGGGGTGAGCAAGACAGGCCATGGCTCCTGGCAGGGGAACTGACATTTGTCAAACACAAGGATATGAGCATCTATATGTGGTGACAAGGGCCGCAAGGGGAAGGTACACAATGGGCCTTAAACAAGACTTGGGGTTAGAGTGGCTTCCAAGAGGAAGCAACAGATACACAGAGGTTGGAGGGGTGGACAAGATCTACCTGGGCAGAGGGTGGGACCACTAACCACTCAGTCCTTTCTGTTATACTTCCTGGGACCCCAAGGCCTCCTGATTGTCCCCCATTTCTCTGGTGGCTCCATCCCCATACCCTTTGCCAGCCTTTGCTCCCAGGCTTGCACTCAGAATGCCTCTGGCTCTTCCATCTCCTCTCTGTCCTCCAACAGCTGATTCAGTTATAACTTCAAATGCATCTCCCATCTGGAGTGCATCGAACAGCACACGCCAGATGCCTCCCCTCTAAAACAGCCCTCTCTTGAACCCTGGTCTCCCGGACCCACCTCCCTGGCATCCCCAGGTGGTGTTCTAGTAGCTCACTCAAGCTCAACATGGCAGCTGAACTCCAGGGCACCCGCCACCCCCGCAGGCTTCCCCTTCTCCATCCTTCAGGACTTTCTTGCCAAAAATCTTGCAGTCACCCTCAACACCTCTCTTATTGTCACACCTCACATTTAATCTGTAAGGAAATCCTGGTTCTGCTCGGAATCCAGTCCCAACTCTGAGTCCTCTCCACCTCCACTGCCCCTCCCCGTCCCTGCCATCATCTCCCCCATGGCTTGTAGCCATGGTTTCTGGACTCCCCTTCAGTCTCCAGCATTGCTGCTGCAGTGAGACTCCTGTCTCACAGCAGCTAGCTGGTCTCGGTAGCACACACCTCCAACCATGTCATTTCTCTGCTCACAACCCAGCAAGGGTAGGTACACCCATGTCATGCAGTGCCTGTGGAGGTCAGAAGAGGGCATTGGATCCCCTGGAACTGGAGTTACAGACAGTCTTTTGGAACTTGTTATGTAGACCAGGCTGGCCTCGAACTCGCAGAGATCTGCCTTGCCTCTGCCTCCCAAGTGCTGGGAGTAAAGGAGTAAGCTACCACGCCCAGCTATCTTTTTTCTTTTTTAGAGTAGCCAGTGTTCTTAACCGCAGAGCCACCTCTCTACAAATCTGTGACTAAACTGACCAGAGAAACTACTGCTAACCATTCATCTATATCCTTCGAGGCAACAAGCATATCCAGTTCCCACAGAGACTGTTTGACAGCTGATGGGCACTGTGACTTATGAGCAGGCCTAGGTCTCCATGCTAATGACACACCCAAGGACACTGGCAGTGGGCACAATTCTTTTCATCTTCTTGTTGCATAATTTCCACCAGGCATAAACATGGCATGTACCATCCATGGATGTAGACACGAGGTCACCAGGGTTCTTTTCCAGTAAGGAGACTGAACAACTGAAGGTGCTCATGGTGTTGTCCAAAGCCCCAGTCCTATCTATGGGGCAGAACAGCAATAGAACAGGGAATTCAAAACCCGGAGCAGGCACTCCAGTGGGGACTCCAGACTCTGGGCATCAGCATTGGAATCTGGGACGCACAGGGAAGAGATGAGACCATGTCTATTCCCAGCGTCCTGAGATCACTCAAGGTGAGGCAAAACGAGGGCTGAGTGACTCCCAGTGCCACCCACTCCCTCCCACCCCACACCCAGGCCTGGCCGAGCCAGTCTGGGCTTTAAAAAGCACCAGGAAATGTCACTTTCTTTTTGAGGAGGTGTGATGGGAGGAGAAGGCCTGGGCAGTTTAACAGCCAGTTTATTCAAAGGTTGGGAGCGTGACAGGACCTCCAAATCCTGAAGTTTGTTCTGTACCCAAATTGGACCTACGTCCCTTCCCCAGCAAATGACTTGTGCCAGGCCAGTGGCCCAATGGCCCTACCTGACATCCCCACCAGGTTCTGCCTGGGCCTGCAGGACTCCTGTGCCTGCCCAAGCCAGGACCACGACCAGGACTGTGGCCAGAGTAGCCAGAGTGTGCTCTCTGTTTAGGTTTCAGCATCCAGCTGCCTGCAGCTCAGGGTCTGCAGCAGGACCAGGCACTGCCCCTTTGACAGGCTGGCTCCCAGGGACTGCCTGGGCTCCTGCCACAAACTGCTGACTGCTTGGCCTGAGACCAACACACTCTGGTAGATTCCTCCTGGGAGGAGAAAACTCTGAGGCCATCCAGCCACCCTTTGATACAGCATTCAATCAATCATTCATTTAATCATTCAATCAAACTATTATATTTACTGGGCACCTATTATGTACCAGACACCACACTTTGTAACCACTTCCAGAAACAACAGCTTTAGATAATATTTTCGGCACAAAGCCAGGCACATAGTAGGTACTTACGAGTGGTGAAGACATCTGCCATGTACTGACATATCCTAAACCAGACCCACCCTAAGACACCTTGTGACCCATCTCATTTAGCCCTACACTGACTCTGAGGTTCATAGATGGCAACTCTCTCTCTCTCTTTGTGTGTGTGTGTGTGTGTGTGTGTGTGTGTGTGCATGTATGAATGTATGTGTGTGGTATACATGCACATGTGTGAGTATGTGTGTCTGTGCATGCTGTGGAGACCAGGGAAGGACTTCAGGTTGTCTTACTCTATTATTCTCCACAGTCCCTGGAGACAGGGACTCTCACTGAACCTGGGCTGGGCAGGCAGCCAGCAATTCCTAGTCATCCTCCTGTCTCCACCTCCCTCAGGGGTTACAGGTGTTTGTGTGTCCACACCTGGCTTTTTATGTGAGTGCTAAGGATTCAAACCCAGGTCCTCGTGCTTGTGCAGCAAGCGCTCTCTCCCGCCTCCGTGGTCACCTTCTCAACTTTACAAAGAAGTAAACTGAGGTTCAGAGTAGCTAAGTAAGTCATCCATGGCTCTGCTGCAGGGAAGTGATGCAGCCAAGACTGGAGAGCCAGTTTTGTCTGGCTCTAGAACATTTGCTTTTGACTACACGCCTAACCCCAACAAACATTTATTGAATGAATGAGTGGATGAGGAAGCAATGTGTTGGTGCAAGTATGTGTCCGTGTGTACAAGGCCACTGCTGCGTACCAGTTGGGGGAGCATGTATATGCAGCTGTCTGAGTGTCTGCATATGGGGCTTTTTTATGGAAAGGCTTTCCCTTGTTGTCTTGGTCTTGTGTGTGCTGGAGCTATACTTAGCTGCAGCCGTGACTGTAATGAGCAGTTTGCTGCACACCAGCACTCACTGGGACCTGGTTTCCCAGGGAGATCGCTGGGGCCAGTGTATGAGTATGTGTGGGGGGATGCAGCTTGGTGCTGGGGAATGTTAGAGCAGGGCTGGGGGGTGGCTGAGCTCGCAGCACTATGTGCAAATGAAAAGCCCTCGCTCCAGCTGGAAGAGCATGTGCCAGGCTTCAGCACTGAAGCTTTCACCTGAGCCTGGCCAAGCTCAGAGACAGGTCTCCTAGGCCCACAGCCCCTTTGCCATCCTAGCTAGGCAACTGGACTGAAGTCTTGGATCATGCCTAGAGACCAGTAAAAGCAGCAGGAAGATGGTGGATCTTGGTCTAATCCCGGTCTTCCAGGGCCCCAGGAAGGCCCCCTTTTCAGTGCCACAGCCCCTGTCAGCAAAGCCGCCCTGCACTGCTGCTCACCCAGGCTGGGGCCCTATCTAGGAAAAACAGCCTCTTCTCCTCAGAACAGAACAAAACCACAGGCATGCTCAGCACAGCCTGGGGTTGGAAGGCCAGGCACCACTCACTGTACTATCTGTTCTTCCAGTGGCTTTGAGGAGAGGCAGGTCTCTAAAACCCCAGGTCTGTCTAATCCTGCATGCAATGTCTCCCCAGCCCGGTGCTGGTTTTCTTTCCTCTATCAGGGCTGTTCACCACTTAGAGTGGGCCAGGCCTTCAGACTAGCCCCAGTCCTAGCTCCCAACCCTCTCATTCCACCTATGACTACATCCCTAGCCTCAGGCAATCCTACTTGTGTGTTGGAGAGCCTGGAGTCCTCAGCTTCCAAGCCTCATCCTTTAGGGCATTTCCATGTGATTAGAGGTGGGACTTCCTCTCCAGCCTTGGAGGCCAGCAATAGAAATTAATCCACTCAGATAGCACAGGAAACTCTATGCCCTCCTCTAACTTCTGTGTGTACACAGAAGTTTCTGTACCTGCATCTGCACCGCGCGCGCGCGCACACACACACACACACACACACACACAAGAAATGTATCACCTTATCTTCTCATCTATACACCCATCCATCTGTCTGCTCATCTGTCCATCTATTCATCCATTTACCCACTCATCCATCCACCCATCCATCCACCCATTCATCCATCCATCCACCCATCCATCCATCCACCCACTCACCCATCCATCCATCCACCCATCTATCCATCCATCCATCCACCCATCTATCCATCCATCCATCCATGCATCCATCCACCCATGCATCCATCCATCCATGCATCCATCCACCCATCCATCCGCCCATCCATCCACCCATCCATCCACCCATTCATCCATCCATCCATCCATCCATCCACCCATCTATCCATCCATCCATCCACCCACCCATCCATCCGCCCCATGCACTCAGTTCCCACGCGCTGTGTCCATTCCTGTGCATGTCCTTCCTTCTACCCATTCATCCACAGGCATCTTCACATTTACCTTTTCAGTTGTTCATTTGTCTGTCACTCATCCGTCCATCCATCCACCCAACTTATCATTCTTGACCATAGAACCACCGCATCCAAGAGCAAGAAAGAACACTGGTCCAGCTGCAGATTACCTTCCTAACTTTCAAAAGAAGACCTGGGATCTAATCTTTCTTCTACCAATTACCAACTGAATGATCTTAGACAAATACATTTTTCATTTTTCCTTCATCAACAAAATAGGTATAATATCAAATCTTTCTACCTCACAGGGCTATTTGGGAAACACACCATGTTAGCAAATATCTTTTGACTCCCTGTTCCACCCAGGTACTCCATGGCCTAAGGTAGTCCTTGTCCACTTAGAGGTTACTGTTGGGTTCTAAAAACCTGTAACCACAGTAGGTTGGTGGATCAAAGGCCTGAAGTCAGAGGATATTTTCTGGAAGCAAAAAGGATGGAGTAGGATCTTCCAGGAGTGGGGTTCTGTAAAGGGGGGACCATTAAAGCTGACCTCCTACGGTGCATCCATTTCCCATATGCAAGAGGAAAGTGAATTCACCCTTGGTACAGGAAACAGTAGGCAAAGGGAGGCAGGCAGGGAGCTAGAGGAGGATGAGGAGCCTGTAGGCTAGGGGTGGGTGGGTTGCAAGAGCTGAGAAAATGGGATCTCGAGGATATCCATCCCAACAGACTTCAGGGCACAGGAAGCCTCAGCAAGCCACTGTGATTCCTGAGGCTTGTACTCAAATCCCCAGACTGCCAGACAGAGAAAAAAAAAATCTGCCTGGTGACAGCCAGGCCTCAGGAGACACAATTCCTGCCGCCCAGAAGGGAAGCCAGTGCCTGGCACTTCTGACCTTTGTGCCGCTAAATATATCATTGGTGACGGTGGTTCATAGCCCCGAGGCTGTGAGGCCGCCAGGCTTCCATGGTCTCGGTTTCCCTCTGCATCCCTGCAGTTCAGCCAGGGCCTCACTGTACCCTGGAGACTGAGCCCAGGCTCCTGTGACAGTGCTGCCAGATCCTGCCCTCAGTAAGTGACCTCCCAGCCGCCAGGAGAAAGGCCAGAGGTTCTGTCCTGTAGAGACTCAGCCCACCATGAAGTACCAACTGTTACTCCCATTTTACACATGAAGAAAATGGGGCTCAGTCAGACACCATCTGCCTGGTTCCCCACTGAGGCAGAGGGAAGACCACCACTCTGTCCTGGTCAAATCTGAAGGCTGATTTTCTTTTCTCTGTCCCCTCCCCACAGTCTCCTGTCCTTGAAACTGTGGTCTCTCCCACACATGGCCCTATTTCAAACCTTATTTTTCTTCCTCAAATTGTCTTTCTGCTGTGGGTCTTACTGGATTTTCCAAAACCTATATGTATACTTCATAGCTAAGTAAATGAAAACACAGAAATGTGAGGGCTGGGCTCCAAGAGTATGGGCTTCTCAGCGGCTAAGTCAGGAGTAGTTGTGGCTCTAGTGGGAAGTACCCTGCACACAGCCTACCCTCAGCAGATGACAGAAGCCCAGGCGCGGTCCTCACCCCAGGGCTCTGGCTGTCTCCCTAAGGCCCAGTGGGTGACCATGTTCCTCACAGCTGCTCAGCGAGCCCCTGAGGGTTGGACATAGAAAATTAATCTTGACGAGTGAGAACGCTAGCCCTGGTAGGTGGCCTTGGCCTGAAGTGTACTCACAACCCTGACCTTGCAACAAGACTGAAGGGTGTCTCTTACCACCTGAGGGGACAGGAAAAGGTCCCCAGGGAACCACTAGGCAGGCCTAGGGCTCCATTGAAGGCACCCCATTTACACCTCCATTTGTAGATATTAGGTTTATGTTCTCGGAACTTAGAAGGCTAGTGACTGCAGAGCCCCCTCAAAGATGCCTTCATGAGAATGCCTAGAATGGTCAAAATGTCTAACTTACACTTGTGTGTGCCGTGGAGGTACTGAAGAGCTTTTGTGTCTTATGTCGTTGGATTCCCCCAACAGCCTTCTGCCCTGACAGCTTATTTTCCCACAGGAAAGCCAAGTTGGATGAGGAGTACAGTCATATGGCTTCTACTCCGAAGAGGTAAGGTGGACCCAGGCAGTCTGGCTGTAGTGTGGCCCACAGCCTCTCTCCTAGCTGTCTTCTCACCACAGACTATATAGTGGGAGCCACATGAGCAGCTTTGGGGCTGGAAGGACCCTGTGCAAACTTTGTCTGCCAGGACCCCTTGCCAACTTCTCACTAGCCTCACATCTGGCCCTAGAGCCAGTTCACCTGCCCAGCCTGGTGGTAGCCAGGCACAGCTGGCCTTCAGAGAAAAAACAGGCACCACCTGTGTGGCCAGGCAGGAGCTCTCTCCATGGACGGGACAGCCTACACAGGCTGCTGTGGCCATGGGCAGTCAGAAGAGGGTGAGTGTGGGAAGGCCAAGCTCACAGGCTCACACAGGCCACAGAGGCAGACCTCAAGGAGCAGCCCAGGGATGCTGTGAGAACCGCTTTCTGACCTACCACTGTCCCCTGGCTCAGGGTATGTCTTTGCTGTGTCTCAAACCCTGGCACATGCCTGCCTACTCTGCACATCTCACTCCCTCTGTTGCCTAATGTTACGTGGCTCCCTCCCTCATTCTATGCATTAGCTCGTCCCTCTGGGACACACCGTGCATCCCTTGTGTCCAGTTTCATTTCAGTCTCCTGCATTGGAATGTAAGGGCCTGTGGCATGGGTTTCTAACTGTTTTGCCCTTGGCTTGATTTCTGGGCTGTATGTACATCAGCGCCCATCACATAGTAGGTACTTGTCAATACCCGCTGGATAGATGACTGAGTAAACACAGAGTGCTAACAGCAAGCCTGGTGGATTATTCAATTGCAGAAGGGTATAGAACAAAAGTCCTTTCCTGTGCCATGGCAGAGGAGGAAAGGGGAGACATGGGGGCACCATGGGCTGTGGGGCAGGCAGACAGGGGCAGGGCTGGCAGGCCACTGGGTGAGAGTCTGGTCAGGGCCAAGAAAAAGGGGGAGAGAAGGGTCATCTGAGGCTCTTCAGAGGCTGGAGAATGCTTCCCAGGCTGCCATGAGCCCTCCAGCAGGGGCCTGTGAGCCTGGGCACAGTGAGGCTGGCTCCTGAGGCCCCCTGAGCTCAGCTGTCCAGGGCTGCCCCTGCTAATATTAGCCCATCCCCACCCAGCCTGGCGTCAGCCTGGCGGGGTAGCCCAGCCTGAGAGCGGGCACTGTCCACTGGTACCAACGGCAGCCCTCAGCCCTGGCCCCAGCATCCTGCAGCTCTGAGGTCTGAAGGACCCTTGCTGCCCTTCGCTGGGCCTGAGTATTCCCTGACAAGTCGTAATGCCTGGAGCTAAGGGGTGTGGCCTCTACCTCAGGAGCCACCACACTGGAGGACACTTGCCAGTGTCTCAGGTCACTGAGCTTGGCTCTAGACCAGAGCCTGATGTCAGCCGCCCTCTCTCCCTTCCTCCCTCCCTCCTTTCCTCTCACCAGCAATCAGAAGTTCTATCAACCTTCTTTCATACCCTACTCTACCCGGGGAGGGCAGAAGAGAAGGGATGAGTGGTCCATTGCAACAGATAGGGAGACTGAGGCTCAGGGGGAATGTGACGTGCCTGCAATACAAAGGGAGAATCCAGAATACATGGGAGAATCCAGGCCTGTTTCCCACAGTGGCATCACGCACGCTGGCCCCTGGAAGACAGAGTATGAAGAAGGGGCTGGAGTGGACTAGGTGACCCACGGAAGAGGCAATTGTGGGGAGCCTGGGAGCTGAAAGAAGGATGCAGATGGGAGACAGGTGAAGGTTTGTGTCTTCCAGGGCCACAAGCTGGTAAGAGATAATAGAACCCACAGTAATTAAACACTGATTACATTCCAGGTTCTGGGCTGAGTGCTTAACACATTTAATCCTCCCAACTTCCCTATGAGTCGGGTGCTATTAATACCCTTCTCTTGAGGCACAGACAGGTTAGGGAACTTGTCCAAGGTCACATAGCTACTGAGATTTGAACTCAAGCCTCACTCAAGAGGCCTTCTCTGAGAGAAAGAAGCTCTGGGTCACGGTGCCAGAGCAAAAATGGCTAGAAGCTGGTGGTAGAGAGACGCTCTACATTTATTTTACTGAATATATGACTGAGACTCCAGTAGAGGAATTTAGGGTAAAAAAAAAATCCTTCCTGGGCCTTCAAGAGGAGGAGTCTGTTTTGAAACCCAATGACTAATACCTAGAACTTCCCACAAACACAGATGACAGAGGAAGAGGATGAGAGGAGGCAGGACAGATGAGGAGGGGAAGGTAGACAAAGACCTGGCTGGCCTTCAGGGGAAAGAGTCCCTCCCAGGAGGAGCCAGCTTAGGCTATACAATGTAGGACCTGGGGGCTTGTGTGTGCTGGTGTTAGACCTCTGAGCTTAGGTTGGGAGTACCTAGGCTAATGCAGTAGGAAATGGGTTTGGAGACAGAGGGGCCTGGATGTGATCACCTTCATCTAGCCTGGAGAGCCTAGCATGGCAAGGGCAACCCTGTCCTGACTAGGACATCTCAGTAGTCCATCAGCACCCCACCTTGGCCTGCTCATCACTACTCCAGCTTGGGAGAGGGAGGGAGAGATCATGTTCTCAGGTGACGCAAAGAAGGAAGGAAGGGGTCAGCCAGGCATGGGCTCAACAGCATGGCCCCTGCCTGACCTTCATCGCAGATCCCACCATTGCTATTTTCATTCAATAATTTTGTTTGTTTTCAGACCAGGTCTTGCCATGTAGCCTATGCTAGCCTCAAACCATCACTACTCCAGCTTGGGAGAGGGAGGGAGAGATCATGTTCTCAGGTGACGCAAAGAAGGAAGGAAGGGGTCAGCCAGGCATGGGCTCAACAGCATGGCCCCTGCCTGACCTTCATCGCAGATCCCACCATTGCTATTTTCATTCAATAATTTTGTTTTCAGACCAGGTCTTGCCATGTAGCCTATGCTAGCCTCAAACTGGAGGTCCTCTCACCTCTGCCTCCTTAGTTCAGGAATTATAGGTGTGTGCTGCTACCCTCACCCAGCTTACTTGACCTCCAATAAATATTTATTTAGCACCCAGCTTGTTCCAAGTCCTGCCCTAGGCTTCAGGGACAGCGCAGTTGATAAAAGAGACTGAAAGCCCTTGGCTCATGGAGCCTACGTGCTAGGACAGAAGACAAGTAAGGCAAAGGAGGAGAATGCAGAGTGTCGGACACCCAAGAGAAAGCAGTGTTTGAAAGGAGGTCCTAGAAAGAAACCAGAGGAGGGACCAGAGGAAGCCACCAGATGAGCAAGTGGGTCTGGGCAGGAGTACCCAAGAGGGGAGGTTGGAGGAGGACATCCTTATAGACATAGTCCCTGGAAGGAAGTAGGTCTAGACATAGAGTGAAGTCTGGCCAGCATTTTACTAGAGGGGCCTTGGCTGCCCTGTGGAAAAATGGCTAGGACAGGACAGGGCTACCAGGGCTGAGGCCAGGAGGACAGAGGCCTCAGCAATGATCTACAAGTGAAGAGATGGTGGTTTCAGCCTGAGAGATTGGGGGTGATGGGATGTGGCTGGGTTCTAGATGTTTCTGAAGCATGGCAGGATTTGCTGACATGTGAGAAAAGGTGCCCAGGAAGAAGGAGCCCCAAAGATTTGTGTCTGTGCAGCTGGATGGAGGGAGCTGTCATTGGCCAAGAAGGCCCCATTACCCTGCCACCAACTGGGCCACAAGGAAGATCAGAGCCGTGGTGCAAGTATCCAGTGGTCTGTGGGTTCTGACACTTCCCCAGGCTATGAACTGTTTTGTACCTCAGCACTTCTTAGCCTCTGAGGGGCATGAATCATCTGGGAATCCAGTTAAAATGCAGATTCTGACTCAGGCCATTTGGGCTGGCACCCAAGACCCCTTTGTTTCTAACAAGTCCTGTCCCTCATGTTGCTGTCAGTAAGTGGGCCATATGCCATATGACAGGGACTCTGCCCAGCTAGCATTAATGTAACCTAGGAGAGGACAGGTCTAGGAATGGAATCCTCCTAGGACACAGCCTAGGAATCTGAAATTCTTAAAGCATCCCTGGTAGTTCTGAGGTTGGAGGGGGGGGGGGTCCTCCAGCATCTAATCCCTAAACTTCCATGGCTGCTGGTGGGAACACTCCCACTTCATTCATACAGCATCCCCCTGACTGGCCCTTTCCAGGATACCAGTACAGCCTGACACTGGAGGTCCCCTCTGAGTGGCCTCCTGCAGTTCCCTGAGGACTGACAGCCAAGGAAAGGACTCATGGAAGAGGGCTGCTGCCCACTGAGCTGGAGACGCAGACCTTAAAGCACTAGTACCCCAGGTCTGAGCCTGCCAGCGGGCTGGTGAGCCTACCCAGCAAGGAGGTGGCTAAGACACTTTGAATGAATGAATGAATGAATGAGTGAGTAAATGGGAACAGGTTGAATGTGCAGAGTGAAAAGAAGCTCTTCAGATCCTACCCACTTGGTGCCAGGACTTTTGCCAGACAACTGACCTGTGTCCTGGAAGGCAGCTAAGCTAGGCTGTGGAAGGAGGCATAGGGGACTCACTTGATTCACAGCTCCTCTGGGAAGCTAAGTCCAAGATTCTCAGACTTCCAGAATGGCAAAGCTGAAGGACGCTGAGTGGTCAGCCTTCCTGTATTACAGGTGGAGACACTGCAGTCCCGAGGCCTTGGAGCTTGCTCAAAGCAGCCCTGTTGGTTTGGTGACCTGGCTACAGATCTTTCTCTGTCTGCCCATAACCTGGGGTTTGTTTGTGGCCCCATCTTTCCATATCTCAGTCTTCCTGTCCCCCAGAGCTGACCCACTCCCACTTTGCGTTGTGCAAGTTGGGTGCCTCAGTGCCCATCCCAGAGCCTTCAGTCCTAAAGGAGGAGGTCATGGAGGGCAAGAACCACCAGGCTGAGAGCTGGGAAATAGGGAAGGGTAGTCTGTGTGCTCAGCAAAGAGGGGAAAGGAGGGGCTGGAGAGAAGGCTCAGCTGTTAAGAACACTGGTTGTTCTTGCAGAAGACCTGGGTTTGAATCCCAGCACCTACATGGCAGCTAACAACTGTCTGTAACTCCAGTTCCAGAGAACAGGGGCAGGAGTGATGACTCAGCAGTTAAGAGCTCTGGCTGCTCTTTCAGAGGATCTGGATTCAAGTACCAGCACCCATGTGGCCACTAACATCTGTGTGTAACTCCAGTTCCAGGGGATCCGATGCCCTTTACTGACCTTCTTGGGCATTGCACACATGGGTGCACTTACACATATGCAGGCAATACACACATACACATAAAATAAAAATAATAAATTTAAAAAAGAGGGGAAAAGACCCCAAAGTGTCAGGGGGTGGGGGGTGGGGCGGCGGCTAGAGGTGAACAGAAACCCAGAGAGGTAAACAAGAGCTGAAGAGCAGGAGGCCTGAGGGGAACCTGGCAGAAGCGAACAGCAGGAGACATGGCCAGGGACCAGAGCAGGCCTTGAATGCTAAGCTAAGGAGAATCGGGTAGAGTATTCCTTCCACCCCACCGCACACAAGACAACCTCTCATCTTCCCCGGCTCCTCTGCCATTTCCAGCCAGGCCCAGCTTCCATGAATGGGGGTGGCAGATAGTTGAGTACTGTGGGGATGCGTCTTTGAGAATACCAGAGTGCTCTCTTTAGCCCAACTGGGACATGGCCCTCCTGCCAGGATCCAGGTCAGGGCTTGCTGAGCAGGATCCCTGGACAGGTGGCTGGGAAGCAGATGGAAGTGCCGGCCTGAGCATGGCAGGCTGCAGACCCAGCAACCTGGAACGTGAACAGGAGGCAGGCTCTGAGTGTCGGCTGCTCTGCTTTTAGGACTAAAGTACTTCAGCCTAGTGGCTTGCCCTCTCTGAGCTGCTGCAGCTTTGCTATGGCATGAGCACAGCACAGGTGATGCAGTCCCGGGGAGTCTGGTGAGAATGAGATGAGAATGTGTCAATCAAGTCAATCAAGCCCTTGAGACAGTGTCTGACACTTAATAAGCACATTAACAAATGGCAGCCATTAGCACTGTGATTCAAGAAAGGAAGACGGTGTGCAAAGTCTGGCTTGGGAGATGCTAGGAATTTGGGCCACCTCCTGGGCTCCCCTACCTGAGGGCACTTGACCTGGAAGGGCAAATAACTGATGATTCTAACCCTTCACCAGAAGAGGACAGCATGCTTAAGTGTGGTTTGCAGTTCTTTAACACTGAGAGTCCAAAGAAACAGCACAGGCTGTGAGTTTGAGTCCCACTGACTTTTTATGGTTGTGGACAGTGTCTGCCCCTCACTGAGCCTGCCTCTCCTACCCTGGATGAGGAAGGTGGCAAAGATTCTTCTCTGGGTCAATCTTTAGTCAGGCTCTGACCCTTCTGTTAGGTCCACCAGTGCACTTCCTGTGAAATGCCACTTTAGGAAAAGTGCCTTATTAAATCAGTTTAGCCAGAACTCCACCCTTGGTATTTGATCATCCTCTTCATCCTCTACCAGCCTTGGGGATGTCTGATTACCCTAGCCTGGCTTCAGTGAGAATCCTGTTAAGGCTGTTTTAGCCTCATGTTCCCTGATGGTAATTTTCCATTCACTGACCCCCAGCCTGTTCCTTAACTACAGATTCCCACTTGTTCTATGCTGTATTCACAGATGAGCCTAATGTTTAACCTCTAATGCAAGGCCCCATTGCATGAGTCCCTGTTCTTATTGTGAGAATCTTAAACAGGGTCTATCGTCCCACAGACTTGTGCTTTAACCCGTGACGCTGAATAGCTTTTTTCTTTAATAGCAGGCATTGGAGGTGGTCAGAGAGCACCCATTGACCCTACATCCCATACGCATGGTAAGTAGTCCCTCCCAACTAGTTCTCCTGAACAAAGGCTGGTGGCCAACTGCCCTGGAGCCTCTTAGGTCCTCTTTTGCCACTGAGCCTCCTTCAGGGATGGGAGCCTGGACTGGGGTGCTGGCCAGACTGACCCAGAAGTGACAACAGGGAGCAACTTAAGGACCTGACCTTTTGGTCCTGAGCAGAATACACTGGTCATGAGACTGCTCAGAATAGCCAGAGGCACTAAATTCAGTTGTTGTGGGAGGCCTAACGTCCCTGGCTCAGGCTGTGGGCCCTGGAATGAGCCCCTACCAGAAGCCCCCCCGCCGCCCCGATCTCTGTGACAACTCTCAGGCCAACACCCAAAACTTCTAGTAGCACACCAGTCCTCTGGATCACTGCTGCCAGACTCCAAGCACTCTCTGAGGTGGGACTGAAAGAACCCACAAAGTTCAGAGATGGATCTATGACCGTCAGCAAAGCATTCCTCTCTGGGCCTCAACCTCCTCTGTTGTAAAAGCTCTATATAGAGTGTGGAAGAAGCTTAGAGGCAATAAACCTGAGTCAAGCAAACCCACTAGTGAACATCCAATCGCCAATCAGACAGATGCCCCGAAGAGAAGGACCGTAGAACTGAACGCTGACCCACTGTATGGGGGCCAGAAAGGATACTGTTGAGAAACAACTTTTTGAGGCAGATGATGGACAAAGAGAGGTGATCCAGGGGTAAAGAATCTTCCAGAGGGAGCAGGATACACAAAGACCCTGAAGCAAGGGAACCCAGCAACCATAAGAAACTAAGCCAAGCCAGATGACTGTTCAGTGAGCCTTGAGCAAAGCCAGACCAGAGGAGACTTGAGAGTCAGAGTGGGCTCAGGAGGCACAGTATGGGCCTGGGAAGCCCTGAAGCCTCTGGTGACCTGACTGATTTGTGAATTAAAAGGACCTCTGTGATTACTAAATGGAAAATGGATTGGAGGGGCCTGGAGCTGGCGATGGAAAAATGGGAAAGCTATGCAGAGGCAGATCTAAGGGAACCACAGTGTCCTGAAGCACAGGATAGGCATGGGGATGGGAAGAGGATGGAGCTCAGAGGCACTCACAAGACAAAACACTAAGACACGTCACAGCAGAGATTCCAGCAGCCGCCCTTCCTGAATGCTTTCAGTGTGCCTGTTACCTCCATGGTTACCTTAGATGCACTCTACTTGAACCTCTAAGATCAGTTCTGCCAGCAACCCCATTCATCAGGGACCCGGCTGAAAGACTAAGCACCAGATGCTTGGTCTGTGATTTTCATTACCAGAAGGGCTTTGGGGGCTTGAGGGCACCGTTCAGAGACACATGGACCTTTGGTAAAGAACACTGTCTGGATGAGATCATACTACTGTGGGTCTCCCTTACATGTTACCATGTCTCAAAGTGTGCCCTGTCCTGGGGACGCTGAGGTGAGAAATGAGCTTCCTAGAAGTCCCCGATAATAGTTTCATCCTGTCTCACCTCATGCTGAAGCTAAGACCTGAGTTGTCTTAGAGGTGGGCTGGACTCTCCACTGTGACTCCTAGGTGACTCCCTCCCCAGGGAAGGGGAGTCCCAAAGAGGGACAGGGAAGAGGCAGAATCTGGACAAGAAGTCAGAGGAGAGACAGGCAACGGAGTGTATGGGCTGGGGCTTCCCCAGCTTTGAGATCATTGCATTTCTCTGGCATTGATGTCACTGTACTCACACACATATGCCATACACATGTTAGGAACACTCCCTGGCCTGTAACCTAGAGACCATCACTGGCCCTGATGTGACACTGTACCATGCTCCTGGTGACATGCAAATCACAGACAAAGGCCTAGGGCCTCTGACCTCAGTTGACACCCCCACACCCCCAAAGAAGAGAGAAGGCAGTTCCCAGGGCAGCTGGCTGGCCTTACACACCTGCTCTTATACCTCTGCAACTTTGCATACAAGAACTGCCCTTCCTCTGCCTCTGCCTGGCCAACACCGGCTTGCCCCTGAGTGCCTGCCTCATATGACCTCCTTGGAACAGATCTTATTCCAAGAAGCCCTTTACCTTTTGCCGTACACTAACACCATCATCCATACCTTGTGTGTGTCTGAGGCTACACCCCATCCCAGATTACAAGTGGGGCTCACCTTGCCCCAGTTCACCTCACACCCTAGCCCCTCACACCAGTGTCCAGCAAAAAGGAAGAAAACTGTTCTATCCCTGCTCCCCCTCAGAGCTCCAATGAAACTTCTCACCCCGATCTAGTAGCTCTTATTTTCCATGACCAGCTCCTTGGGGGAAGATCACACACACACACACACACACACACACACACACACACACACACACACACATAACTGGCCCTGGCTGGGACATATGTTTCTGAGTAATGACATGCACAGGGAGATGCCCTCAGTCAGGGCCCAGGCAGCCCAGGAGATGGAGGTAGCAGGCAGAAAGCTGCTCCAGAAAGTTTTCTTCTTTGAGGTACACCAGGCCATACAGGGTCTTTCTTACACACAAGCACTCACAGCTACAGTGACACACAGGCCCAGGGTCTCTCTCACACACAACATGCCGTCATACACAGGACCTCATGGTCTCTCACACATAGTCTCTAGCACACAGTCTGTCACACAAGGCATCCTACACATGCACAGTTAGTCTCAAGCACACACACACACACACACACTCACACGCAGAGTTCCTCATGCACATTTTCACACCTGCAACACACTCTCTCCTACTCAGCAATACACTCACCTGGAGTCTCATATGCTGCACCTGTCACTCCTCTTACACATGCAGTCTATCTTATTATATACATTCTCTCTCACACATCTCTTTCACACACCAGCATACACACAGACACACATGAGTCCATCTGTCAACACACAGAGACTCACATCCACAGGTTCTTTGACATAAGGACCTCTTTCAGAGTCACAATTTCAATACACCCCCACACGCAAGCACATGCACTCACATATACACACGTATACACCCAGAGTCACACTCACCTCATGCATATTTATTTTTATTCTAACACACGAGGACCTCTTTCAGAGTCACAATTTCAATACACCCCCACACGCAAGCACATGCACTCACATATACACACACACGTATACACCCAGAGTCACACTCACCTCATGCATATTTTTATTCTAACACACGAGGAGACTCTCACACACCCACACAGTCTCTTATACACACACACATACACACATGCAAGCTTTTCTTTCACAAACACATAGACAATCTCACACACATAAGGGATTCAGAATCTATAATACAAACTGAATCTTAAATCCAGACCCAGCAATCTGAGAGGGCTTTTCCAGGCTGTAAGGGGGAGGAGTAAACAAAGGTGACTGCAGGGCACACAGGCGGCAGCACAGCAAAGACGGAGGGGGAGGACGGCCGGCAGCAGGCTGGTCCCTGCAGAGCTGCAGAGAGGCAGCGCAATGCAGCTGGGCCAGCAGGCGGGCGGGTCACAGGAGCCTGGGTTCAAATCCCAGCTCTGCCTTCATTTCCCCTTTCCTCTGTGAGTCTGTGTCCTCATGTGTCGCCCATGGGAGTGGAAAAGGACACAACCTCTCTGAGGTTATGAGGGAAAGCAGCACAGCTGCCCTGAGGGGGACACCCACTGACACCCCCCTGTGTTGCAACTGCCCACCATACACCACCTCTGACTGCCCAGCTTTTCCCTGAGTCTGCTCTTAAATGGGCATTTGCTTGAGAGTTTCGAGACTTCAGTCTTGTAGTTTTATACACTGGCAAGACCTAAAGCCATACTTAGGCGGCCAATTTGTCGCCACTGAGTGAAGGCCACTCCATAACCCAGGGATGCCCAGTGGGAGGAAAGAGCAGGGGAGGGGCAGGAGTACCCCCTCTGATCCCTGCCTGAAACTGATTAGTGAAGTTCAGGGAGGCAGGTGGAGGGACCCAGCCTCTTGTAGGTACCCTGAGGAAGTCAGGCCTTCTTGGACTTGCTTCCAGGGGCCAAGAGGAGCTGCTGCCAAGGTCAAATGAGGGTGGAAGTGTTGCTCTAAGCCAGGTCTTGGCCCAGTCTGCCCTGCACACCTCCCCCCAGCCTGTGCTGCTTCAGCCCCCCAGTCCCCTGTTCCAGCCCCTCCCCATAGCTCAACACAGCCTCCAGTTACATAATCCTCTAGCTGTGGTGGCCTCTGTCAGCAAGGAGGGGGGTTGAGGGGAGGCATCCTCTCTAGGTCCTAGGTCATTCTGGAAAATGGCAGGAAGCTGATGACCAGCTCCAAGGAGGATAGGGGTCCCAGAAGATCTGGATTCAAATCTTACTTGACCTCCAACTTCCAGGGTGACCTTGGCTAAGATCCTCAGTGGCAATATGGAAAACCAGGTGCTCTCTCTCCCCACCCACAACACCTAGAATTCAAGGTGTAAGGTTCTAAACTGCTGCTCCACCCCCACATGCCTTTTTGTTTTATCTTAGCAACAAATCTACCAGGTGTCTGCCTACAGCCCCTCCTTGGGCATCTCAGCTTCCGCCCCCAAGTTTCTTTGTCCACTGAGCTGCAGACTCCTGCTCCTCCCCAGCTCAAATACCCATCCCCAGCTCTGGCTCAGGCTCCTGTCAGCATGAGAAACCAGACCTGCAGCAGCAAAGGCAGTGTTTTGCCAGGGAGGGGACAGAGGTGGGTCTGGCCCTGAGGAGGGGCTCTGTCTCAGATTCCCAGCTCTGCCCTTCCCCCTCATCCTTGGTTCTCTTTAGGCCTGAGAAGCCAGCCCAGGAAGGCCTAGTATTTCTTCTAGCGTAGCTGTCTACCTCCATTCCCTCTTTTGGGCTCAGTAAGAGAAGATCCAGAGGGAAAGGCCCTTAGAGTCCACCAGCGTTTTATTCAGGATGAAATTAACCGAGAGAGGCAGTCTGCGGCCAAGGTCAACAGCAGGCATCCTTTCTCCCTTCTAACAATTTCTAAAAGGGGTGTGGCTGATGAAGACACGCCCACTTCACACACTGTCTGGGTACATTGCCCCATAAAATTCCCCTCCTTGCCCCTCTCTTCCCAGGCCAAAGGAAGCAAGGGCTCAAGCCTTTGACCTCCTCCAAGCTTCTCCCCTTCCAGGAGGAGGGACAGCATGCTCTCATTTTAGGAGCAGGCCCCCAAGCCCAGTCCTTCAACAACCACCTGGCTATTAATGAACATTCCTTAAACCACCTCCTCAGATAGCAGGGGAGGATGATCCCTTGAGGGAGGGCCTGTCAGTCTCAAGCTTCCAGGAAGGCCTAAGGTCCTCTTTCTACTCCAGGCCCCTCTCCCACCCTGCCCTGGGAAGAAGGAAGGGCTCCCCTTATCTCCCCCAAACCAGAGGGCAATTCACACCTTCACAGTATACATCTGCTAGAGGCACAGATGGGGCATGCACATGGGTGTGAGGTGTCATGCACATTCAAACACACACATATGCTCATTCGTTCCCACAAACTTTACCCATCCAAATACATTACACACCAGCACACTTACATAAATATGCACGCGGTGTACTCACACACAAAAAAACACACCCATTCACAGGCTTTCCTACATATTATCAATACAGACACACTCACATATTCAAACCCAGTCACTGGCAGGCATCCCTGCGCTCTTACACACGTACACAACCCCCTTCAGTCCAGAACTCCCTGGGCACTCACTGTCCGCTGCACCCTACCCGAGGGAGGCAGCCAGGGCTCCCTCTCCCTGTCGGTGAACCTGACAGATAAGAAGCCACTTACCCGCGCATAGCGAGATGAGTAGGGGTCCTCGAACAGCGCCCAGATGCGCGGCTGCCAGCGACGCCAGAAGCCGCCAGGCCGGCCATCTGGGGAGTCACTGAGCGCCAGTCGCTTGGTCATCTCCAGCTCGTCCTCGCCGTCACCCGAGTCCCCAGGGCCGTCGGCGTCCGCGTCGTCAGCGCTGTTGTCCAGGGGCGCACCGCCAAAGCTGTCCAGCGCCTCCTCGGCGTCGCGGTGCTGGCGGTAGGTCATCCAGCAGCAGGGCTCCACGTCCGTCTCGTCGATGCCCCAGAAGGCCAGCTCCTCCTCGTACAGCGGCCCGCACACGTCGGCCGGGCAGTGCAGCTTGCCGGTGCGGTAGTAGTTCAGGATGTGAGCGAAGACGCCCGGGTGGCGGTCGAAGAAGAACTCGTCTGCCCGCGGGTCATAGTCGAAGTGGCTGTGGGCATCGGGCTCGGCCAGCCAGGCGAGCCGCGTGCCGGGCAGCGTGCGCAGCGTCGAGCGGTACGTCTGGTGGCGCGTGCCGCCCACGTTGATCACGATGCGCTCGCTCTCGTCCCCTTGGCCCATCGCGGCGCCCCCTTAGGCATGGCGCGGCCCAGCGACACCCATGGGAGCTGCCGCCAGGGGGAGTTGGTGTCGGGGAGGGGGGCGCGCGGCCTCCTCCCCCCTCCCCCCAGCCGTCGGGGGGGTACAGAGGACCGCGGCTCCGGCCACCCACCCCAACGAGCGACCAGAGCCCCTCGAGGGGCGCTGCGGGTCAGGTGCGCGTCCAGGGGTGTGCTCAGGGGGTCCGGGGTCTCCAGGCGCCAGATGTGGGAGGGAGCTGTCCTGCCTGCGGAGGAGGCAGAGGAGAGAAGGGAGGGAGACAGGGAGGGGGGAAGGGAGCGGGGCGGCGCTCAGCGGCGAGCCCCAGGAGGAGGGGAGAGAGGGTGGGGGGGCCGGGCTCCGGGTACCATCTCAGCGGGAAATGGAGGAACCAGCACAAAGCTCTTTAGCGGAAGGTCATCGGCTCTGCCCCGGGCCCCCGGACCAGTAGACCAGCCGCCCAGAAGGGGGACGAGAGCAGAGGGGCTCCGGGAAATCCGCGGTGGGCTGTGCGGTGGTCGCCGCGGCGCGCTCCCGGCGCGGCGGGGATGGATGCCGGCCGCGGTCCTCCGTGCGTGGCGGGGCGGCAGCTCAGGGCTCGGGGCAGGCTCCGGTCCCCTTCCGCTCTCCTTGCCCGGATGCCTGCTCCTTTGGCGGCGGGCAAGCCTGCCCACCCGCCCTCCTCGTTCCTTCTCCCCGTCTCCCAGAGGAGATGGCGGGTCCCCGGGGCAGGGGCACCGGGCGCTGCCCCACCGGGCTGCCGCGAAGCTCTGCGCGGGGTGCGCTGGATCGGGGCTGATCGGGGCTGCGCGGGGCTGCGCCGGGACCCGGCTTCCGCGGCGGTGCTGAAGGGACAGCTCCCGGACGGCGGCGGAGCAGCACTGGGCAGGGCCCAGGTTGTCCCCGAGGTCCGGCGCCGGCTCGGGTGTCTGCGCCCCGCGCTCCTCTCCGTGCTCGGGGCGAGCGAGGGGCGCTGCGCGCCCAGGCGAGGGGCGCTGCGGAGGTCAGGCCCGTGAGGCGGGGGTGGCAGGTCCGGGCGCGGCGCAGCGAGGCCGGCGAGGCC
>NW_008338858.1:437067-470317 GCF_000622305.1 Nannospalax galili | reverse complement strand
GAGGCGCGGAACGGCCGCCGCCGCCGCGACGCTGCTGCCGAGGCTGCTGCTCCGCCGCCTGCTCGCTCGCCCGCTAGCTCGCGCGGTCCGCGTCCAGCCCGCTGCTCTCCGGACACGGGCACACGGCGCGCGCAGCCGCACTCGCCCCCGGAGGGTGGCGCCGCGCTGGGTCCTAAAAAGCCCTGATTCCGCGCCCCTCTCCTAGCCCGGCGCCGAACCCGGCCTCCCTCAACCCCGGCGCTGGGGGCGCCCGCCCAGCAGGGCTCCTCCTGCTCGGTGGGGACCCGCCGACGCTCCGCCCTCGGGGAGCTCCACCGATGGGCGGGGACTCCCAGAGACGTCTGGGCCCGTGCCCCTCGGTCACCCCGAGGTGAGAAGAGGGTAGGCAGCAGTTCCTCTTCTCCAAACCAGGAGCCAGCTGATCCCCTGAGGACACCTTTACCGGGACTAGTACTGGCCGCTCCAAGGAACCCTTTAATATCCACCTTTCTTAGGGAACCTGGAGCCCCAGCGATCCTTCCAGAATTACCCTCTCTCACATGAACTGCAAATACCTCCCCCACCGCCCACCTGCCCTAACTTTCCATTAAGGATCATTCCTGACGAACTCTTAATCTTTTCCAACCCCTTCAGACCTCTGAGTGCCTCCCAACTGCAGGGTGATCTGGTCACAGGATTGCCACGCGGATCCCAGCTTACCCACTTACCTGGATCTCTAGGTGTGGACACTTTATGAAAAGGGGTTCAGGTACCAGTAGTTCGGGGGCTCCTGAATGCTGACCGTCCCCCCTCCCCTGGGAACTTTTGGCTGCCCTGTCTGATGGCTGTGGCTCCTTCCTACACCTTCAGAGTTTATGCTGCTGACAGAAGTTGGACTTCTGACCTCGGGAAACCCTTGTCACCTGTGCCTCTGTTTATTTAATCCAATGATAATTTCTTCATTCTTTACTTGCTCCAGGTTCTGTCCCAGGCACAAGGTCACAAGGGACAAATCAGACCTAACTCTTTCTCTGTGGGCTCCCAATCTTTGGGGGAAGTGGACAGGTGGGTCCAGGAGGGACTGGGAAGGTCAGGTCCAGCTCCAGGAGCCACTGGGCTGAGGAAGAAGATTATTGATTCATGTCCAGTGCAATCGAACACAGGCTGCATAGGCAAAGGGGATTTAATTAAGAAGAGACAGGCTCTTATTTAGTGTTGACACTCACTAGCTGTGCAGATGGCTGCCTGTTCTGACCCACACTGTCCTGAGCCTGGTGACAAAGTAGTGCCACAGACATGTCTCCCCATTTGGACAGGAGAATCCCAGCCTTGATACAAGATCTGTGTATCTCAGGGAAAACGTGTGGAGAGGTAGGGAAGGTCAAGGGACAGGGCTGGGAAGGAGCGATGGAAGGACAAGAGGAAGACTGGAAAGGCACAGTTATCAGAGAGAGGCAGAGACGGACAAAGAGGTGACTGGAGTCGGATGGGGATGGTATCCCTTCCCTCCAGTGGCTGATTGCAATATTCCTCTAAATAGCTGTTTCCCCTTCTGCCTCAGAGGGTGGTTTTCAATGTCCTTCTCACCCTGACCAGTGTGAGTCCCATCCCTTGACCACAAGGAGGCCCAGCATGGTGCAGCTCTGCCTGGCCCTGAGGCAGATTCCCAGGATGCAGGCTCTCAGGATGTTTCACCCAAACCTTGGAGGAATGAACAGAGACATGGATACCTCCAGAAGGAAGAGGCAACAGAGGGACATGGAGGTATGGGCATGCACAGCCTCAGCTGGCATCAGTCAAGGAGGAGACAAGAAAGGCCTCTCTAGACTTCTGCTTCCTCCCTGACAGAAGTCCAGCCCCTCTTCCCTAGGAAACCTGAGATGCCAGCCACAAGAGCTTGGGCTGCCCCTCTTTTCTGTCCTGCAGAGCCACACAGAACCAGAGTCTGGCTCCCTAACCTTCTCTGTAGCCTATCTATCCCTATTTAACAACTCTCAGTATCTCCAGGTTGCCCCTTTGCTTCCCTCTACAAAGCCATGAAACCCCTGGTTGAAATCTATTTGATTTGGGAATGGCAAAGGATGGGACTTGGACCCTAGAACTCAGCCTCAGAGACTATTGATGTCTAGACTCCCTAACTGAAGCTGAGTCCAGGAAATGGACTTACCCAGGGTCTCTGAGGGGTTAGTACTCGGTTCCAACCAGACCCTACTCCATGGTGAGTTCTAAGGGGAGTCACACACAGTGTGTCCAGAACACAGGGAAAATCAGGCAGAGAAGGGTCAGGTGAAGAGACAGAGGCAAAACTTCTGGCAGAGGGAAGTCTGGGTGGCAAGGGGTCTAGTTAGGTTTGGCCCTGGAGGATGTGCTAGAAAAACTTCCAGGGCTGGAGGAAGAGGGCATAAGAAAGGGTTTCTACCATAACCTAAGAGATAAGTGGACCAGGCTCGGGTGAAAGCCTTCCTGAGGTGCCCCACTCTGTTCCACTTTAATACTCTCATTTTGATCCCCGATGACGCCCCCAGGCTTCAAGGAGTGCCCTGCTTCTGTATCCTAAACAGGACATAAAAGTCACTTCTCTCACTTCCCCTTCACACTGAGAGAAGGCTGGCATTTACAGAAAGCCCAGAAAAACCAAGATGACAACACAGAAGAGAGAGAGAGCGAGGAAAAAAAAAACACATCAAGAGACAGAGAAATGGGGTTGCAGGGAGGGGAGGAGGTACTGACCAACCCTAGCTTCTTCTTCAGAAATGGTGAAGACCTTCAGCCCCACAAAAGAGGCTTTCCTCAGCCCTGTGTCAAATGGTCTTTGGTGGCTGTGGCTGGTTTGAGGGTGGCCAGTCCTGTCTAGGGTATAAAGAATAGACTAGGACAGACTGCCTGGATTCCAGTCTCTGATGGTCTACCTTTGACTAGCCATGACCTTGGACAAGTCACTCAACTTTTCTGTGCCCTGTTGTCTTTATCAGTAGATGAGTGTAATATCCATTCCTGTATCCCTAACTCCTCAGCTCTGGGATTTTTCTTGTTTAGGCTGAAAGGGAGGGAGTGTTGTGATGCTGGAAGGCCCCTGTGAGAATGGTTGGACTCAAAAGATAAAGCAGGTCTGGGTAAGGAATAGAGCACTGTAAAGGGTTACCTGAAGCCAAGTTAGGCCTATGTTGTCACACCTGGCACTTGCAGGCCTCACGTCTGGTCCTGCTGGGCTTAGGAACTGGCCTTTGTCCAAGTTGGCACAGGGTCCATGGGGCTCTCGCAGGTCTGAGATTCTGTGATCCTGGTGGGCTGGGCTGCCATCTTGTGGCTGCGCCTGGAATCTAACCTAAACTGGACGCTGGTAGACTAGATTGGATTGCCCTGCTGGGATGATGGGCCGTGGGACTAGCAGGTGTCCCCTTCCCAGGTCAGACCTCCTCCTTCCAATGGGCAGGGGAGAGCAAACCTAGAGGCATTATTGTGAGCAATTGATGACCTTGGCCATCAATCTATAGCTTGGAAGGTAACCCTGGTACTGAGCCAGTCGAGTGGGGCATACAGCTGTTCCTTCTTGAAGTGGGTAGAGGTTCCAGAGAAGCCTAGAAAAGGGTAAGGTGAAGATGCTCAGGGGAGGTGTCTAGATCAGGGTCTCTCAAGTTCTGAACTGTTGACACCACACCAGAAAAACTTGGATGCTGTACTGTGTCTAACAGGAGAGTTCCAGGCTGCTTTCTGTCCACTAGATGTCATTAGAAGCAACTTTCCCAGTCATGATCATGAAAAGGTCTAGCAGGGGTGTCCATCAACCTTTGGGCTTTTCTGGGCCACACTGGAGGAAGAATTATCTTGGTCTACATATTAAATCCAGGAGTCAGACTACAGCTGGTAGGTTACAACAACATGCACCGGTTTATTTTGTAAAATATTGTGACAATCTATAAAGTTTCTGTTCAAGAACCATATAATTCAGTTATAAAAAAAATCTCAAAAAATCATCACAATGTTTTAAGTAAGTTTAGGATTTTGCGTTGGTACATTCATAGCTCTCCTGTAGCCTGTGGGCCACAGATTGGACACACCTGGTCTGTAGTCGCCCCTAGATGTCCCTTGGAGTCTAAACATTTCTAGTTAGATTAGGTCACTCCCTCCTCTCTGGGCTTCTGTTTCCTCATCTGTGTAAAGGGAGCACTATTTTGTGAGCACTGAATGAAAGTGTCTTACACGTCTTCCGTTGTCACTCAATAGTCATACCCCCCCGTCTCTTGGACCAGCCCCAACCCCACCTTTTCCTTCTAGACTCCTGCCATTCTGCAGTGTGCCACATCAGTGTGGTTGGGGACAGGGCATCAGACTTCCTTGGGCTTGGCCTTTGTGAGGGCAGGGACTTACCCTCTCTTTCTGCTGGCTGTAAGAATGAGGGCAGGAGATGGAAGGATGAAGGCACATGAGGATGATCAACTGTGTGTTTGTGTGTGTGTGTGTGTGTGTGTGTGTGTGTGTGTGTACAAGGAGTGGTGGCTATGAGCACTTCAATAAGCATGAGTGGGCAGCACTGTGCAGCGGCCACTCAGCAGCAGCCACTGAACTTTCCTTCCAGAAGTACCTGGCGCTCCCTCATTTCCCTCTGGGTCTTTTTTCTACACATTCTCTAAAGGGAAGAGCATTGTGGTTCTCCTTGGAGCACCTTGTGGTACAATAGTGGGTACCTGTGTATCTGTCATCTGGTAGAAAAAAAGAGTCAGCTGTTGTGGAAGGACAGGTCCAGGTGATGTTGGGTGGGCCTGAAGCCAAGATATTTTGGAAGTCATGCTTTAAAAATGGCAAAAGGAGGATAAAAGGAAATAGGTAGACAATAAATCAGGATGAAATTTAAAATTATATATATTTTTCATATGTATGAGTGTTTTGCCTGCATGTATGGAAGAGCACCGCATGCGTGCAGTACCTGTGAAAGGCAGAAGAAGGCATTGGATCCCCAGAGACTGTAGTTCCTGACAGTTGTTAGCCAATATGTGGGTAGTGGGAATTGAACTTGGACGCTCTACAAGAGCAGCTGGTGCTCTTAACCTGTGAGACATCCCTCTAGCGCCCAAATTTAAAATACTCCAAACTGACAAATTATATAAACACTTAAAAATCTAGAGCAGAAGCTCCATTCTTTTTGAAAAACAAACTATTACATTTGTTTGTGTGTGTGTGTTTTGTATGTATGTATATGTTTCAGCATGTGAAGGTCAGATGTAACTGTTTTTCTCAAGAAGCTGCTTTAAATTCCCACACTAGTGGACTTTTCTCTTCTCAGGTTATCCCAGGCACGGTTATTGCCTACTGAGAAGACCACCATGAAGGTGAAATTTAAAGATTCAGTCCAGAATAGGTAGAATAATAGTCTTGTTTTTGTTTTTTTGAGACAGGATTTTGCTATGTATTCCAGGCTGGTCTTGTGTTTCTGCTCCCAAGTACCTCGCACTGAAGGTGGATGCCACCATGCTTGGCATCAGATAAAAAAAAAAAAGTTCTGTAGAAAAAGTGAACCTAGAAGACTCATACTTCCTGATTTCAAAACTGACTTTGTAAAGTGATAATAATCAAAACTGTGTGGTACCAGCATGTGGATAGATGCTCAGACCAACTCAGTAGATTGAGGGTCCAGGATAGGGACAGACACACAGACCATCGCAGTGGATTGAGGGTCCAGGATAGGGACAGATGCACAGACCAACTCAGTAGATTGAGGGTCCAGCATAGGGACAGACACACAGACCATCACGGTGGATTGAGGGTCCAGGATAGGGACAGACACACAGACCATCACGGTGGATTGAGGGTCCAGGATAGGGACAGACACACAGACCATCACGGTGGATTGAGGGTCCAGGATAGGGACAGACACACAGACCATCACGGTGGATTGAGGGTCCAGGATAGGGACAGATGCACAGACCAGTGGAATGGGTTGAGAGTCCAGAAGTAAGCCCACACAGCCATGGGCAATTGATTTTTGGCAAGAAGGCAGACAGTTCAGTAGAGAAATAGTCTTTTCAAGAAATGAGTTTGGAACAACTGGATATTCACACCCAACACAGCAAATTGAGATTCCTGTCCCAAACAAGCCTCCTGAAAAATTAACTAAGAAGGGATCAGAAGTTCTCAAAGAACTTGAGTGAGGGAATGTTTTCTTGATATGACAAGAAAAACACGAGCAAAAATTGAATTTCATTGAAAAAATTTTTGGCCTCAAAGGATAATACCAAGAAAATGAAGACAGCAGAAGCATCTACAGATCATGTTAGCTGATGAGGACCTAGAATCTAACATGCACAAAGCACTCTCTTAACTGAGCAATAAAAAAGTCAGCTCAAGGGGCTTTAGAGATATCCATTCATCCACTGAGAGGATGTACTGATCTTACAGAGGACCAGTACCCACAGGATCAGTTCCCAGTACTGTCACCTGCAATTCTGACTTGAGGGGATCCAACACCCTCTTCTGGCCCCCACAGTTACCCGTAATCATGTGGACAGCCCCATATGCACACACACATATACATAATTAATAATAAAATAAATCTTAAAAAGACAAGTCAATTTAAAAATGGGCAAATGGGGCTGCAGAGATGGTTCAGTGGTTAAGAGCACTGGCTGCTCTTGCAGAGGACCTGGATTCGATTCCCAACACCCACATGGAAGTTAATAACTGAAACTCCAGTTCCAGGGGATCTGATGCCCTCTTCTGACCTCCGTGAGCATTGCATGACATGGGTGCACTTACATGCATGCAGGCAATACACTCATACACATAAAATAAAAATAAAAAGATAAGGGCTGGAGCAATGGCTTGGTGGTTAAGAACACCGGTTGTTCTTGCAGAAGACCTGAGTTCAAATCCCAGCACCCACATGGCAGCTAACAACTGTCCATAACTCCAGTTCCCAGGGATCAAACAGTGTCTTCTGTCCTCCAAGGGCATTGCACGACTTGGGTGTACTTACCTATACACAGGTAATACACACATACACATAATATAAAAATAATAAATAAACTTTAAAAAAAATAAAAAAATAAAAAGATAAAAAAAATGAGCAAATGATTTGCATAACCATTCCTGCAAGGGAGATGGACAAATGGTCAATGACACGTGAAGGCCTATTTAACACTACTACTCAAAACCACAACCAGATATCATTTTAATCCACTAGACAGTTATAATTAAAAGGACAAAGCCAGGCATGGTGGTGCACGCCTTTAATCCCAGCACTTGGGAGGCAGAGGCAGGCCGATTCTGTGAGTTCAAGGTCAGCCTGGTCTACATAGTAGTTCCAGGACAGCTGGGGCTACAGGGAGACCCTGTCTCAAAAAGATTAAAAAAAAAAAATAGGTTACGTATTATGTATTTTTCTTGTTTGTCAAAATAATCTGACATAAACATCTAAAGGAAGGGTTTGTTTTCAGTCACAGTGTGAGGGTACAGTCCATCTTGTCAGAGAAGGCAGCAGGTCAGGAAGTGCTGGTCGTATTGCCTCTGCAGCCAAGAAGCAGAGTGGGGGTGGGTGCTCAGCAAGCTAGAGTTCTCCTTTCATTCATTCTGGGACTCCAGGCATTGGAATCGTACCACCCACGTTCAGGATGGTCTTCTCACCTCAATTGCACCTTTCTGAAGATACCTCAACAAACATGCCCAGGGGTTTTTCTCCTAGGTGATCGCAAATCCTCTCAAGTTTGGTAATCAAGATTAACCATCGAAGACACACACCTACCAGAATTAAAAGCATACGTTTATACAGAAGCTTGTGCACTGAGTTCCCTTACTCATAACAGCTGAGAGGTAGAAATAATCCATTGTCCATCAACCAATGGAGAGATAAATAAAATGTAATATTCCCATACAGCAGAATTATATTTATCCATAGGAGTGAAGTATTAAATGTACAATATAGATAAACCTTGGGAACCTGCTAAGTCAAAGAAGCCACGCACAAAAGACCACACACTGTGCAATTCTAGTCATACGAAATGTCCCAAACACTCAAATCCAGAGACAGGTTAGTGGCAGCCAGGGCTGGGCAAAGGAGGATAATGGTGAGGGACTGCTTCTAGTCACAGAATGTCCTGAAATTAGATAGCGATGATGGTGAATCTGGCACACCCCACTGAAATATATACTTTATCCATTATTATTTTTATTTATTTATTGGATTTTTTAGGCAGAGTCTCAAGCTGGCCTCTGACTTATGGCAATCCTCCTGCTTCAACCTCCCAAATACTAGGATTACAAGTGTGGGCACCATAGCTTGCTGAAATGCATACTCCAAAGGGTGTGAGTTTTATGTCTTAATAAAACAATGTCTATGCTGAGGAAAATATGTTCACATAGTCTTTGATTGTTTATCTGTGAAAGTTCTAGTTTTTGTTCTGTTTTATTTTGAGACGGGGTCTCCCTGTAGCCCGGCTGGCCTGGAACTCACTATGTTGACCAGGCTGACCTTGAACTCACAGAGATCTGCTTGCCTCTGCCTCCCAAATGCTGGGATTAAAGGTGTGCGCCACCACGCCTGGTGAAAGTTCTAGTTTATTCATTTTTTTTCCCTTTTTCTGAAATGCTTCAATTAAATTTTAGAGCATAGATATATCTTTCTAAAATTTTTGTTACTTTTTAAATCTTATTTAAAAAGTATTTTATTATTTTCATTTTATGTGTATGAGTGTATGGCCTGCATGTAAGTGCACCCATGTTGTGCAATGCCCATGGAGGTCAGAAGAAGGCATTGGATCCTCTGAAACTGGAGTTACAGATGGTTGTTAGCTGCCGTGTAGGTGCTGGGAGTTGAACCCAGGTCCTCTGCAAGAGCAGCTAGTTCTCTTAACTGCTGAGTCATCTCTCCAGCCCCTTATTTATTATATATATATTATTTATTTATTTATTTATTTATTTAGTGGGGGGTAGTGCACATGTGCCATGGTGTACATGTGGAAGTCAGAGGACAACTTGTAGGAGTCGGTTCTCTCCTTTCACCACATATAGTCCCAGGAATCTAACTGGGGTTGTTATGCTTGACAGCAAGCACCTTCAGTCACCGGCCTGGATATACCTTTTGAATTTTAAATTTGTCTTATAAAGTGAAATCTCAATTTAAAATGTGTGTGTACATTTGGGTCCATGTACACACATATGTGCATGTACATGAACATATGTTTGTTTGCATGCATGTGGAGATCAGAGGTCTTCCTCAATCGCTCTCTATCTTATTATTTTTGTTTTGTTTTGCTTTGTTTGAGACAGGCTCTCCCTGAACCCTGGCCTGGAACTTTCTATGTAGACCAGGCTAGCCTTGATCTCACAGAGATCCGTCTGCCTCTGGCTCCTGAGTGCTTGAATTAAAGAGGTATGCCACCATACCCAGCACTCCGTCTTGTTTTTTGAGACAGGGTTTCTCACTGAACCTGGAGCTTGTTGAGGTGGCTAAGCAGACTGAGCAGTAGGGCTCCAGCAGGGATCTTCCTGTCTCTGCTCCCACCAACACTGGGGTCACAGATACACATCTCTGTGCCTGTTTATTATGTGAGTGTTGGGATCAAACTCAGGTCCTCATGATGTGAGGCAGGCACCTCACTGACTGAGCCATCTCCCCAACCTTCAAATGTAAAGTTTTTAAGAGTAGTGATTTATATGAAGGCCATTTAAACATCCTGAATCACCACCTCATTTTCCCATCATGTGCCTCCTCTTTGCAGGTGTCTGCCTTCTTTCACTCCTCTAGCTTGCCTTTTCAGCCTGCCTCTTTCCACCTGCACCAGGCTGTGCCATCTTGGAGCGCCTCCTCTTGTAACAATGGTTTCATAACTGTTTTCTATAGAGAGAGCAGAGCTCATTCAGTCTTGCTCTGGGCCATTGGTAATTTTAGGAAACTTCATTCAGGCTCATAGGCCTATTGGAAATGCCATGTATGTTTTCAGGATTGGTGTCACATTTGAGGAAAGCTCAATCAAGTTTATTCCCTCCGTAGGCCATGAGAATTCAAAGCATTTTTAATTTTCTCGTGTGGTGATAATGTAAAATATTTTCTAATTGTTAAGTTTCACAAAATTTTTTGTTGATGTCGAGGTCTTCTTATAGTGACATGTTATGTATTTTATGCTATTTTGTTGATGTCAGTATTTTATGCCAGATCAACAAAAAGATGTTTTTAATGTGCTTTGCCTGCATATATACATACAAGTGTGCCTGTGTTGTACAATGCCCGCAGAGGCCAGAAGATGGTGTCAGATTCCCTGGAACTGGAGTGAAGGATGGTTGTTAGCTGCTATGAGGGTGCTGGGAACTGAACCTAGGTCTTCTTTAAGAGCAACCAGTGCACTTAACTGCTGAGCCATCATCTCTCCTATCCAGCAAAAACCATTTTACAATATGTTCAGATAATTAATTTTTCTTCATTTATTGGATTATCAGCCTATAAAGAGACTTTTATACAAGTCTATTCATGAAGTTTTCTTCTCTCTCGCTCTCTCTCTCTCTCTCTCTCTCTCTCTCTTTCTCCTGACCTCCTGATGCCCCCCCACCCTCTGCTGGGGGTTTGAACCCAGGGCCTTGGGCATGATAAGCAAGTCCTCTACCACTGAGGTACATCTCCACCCCTATGCCTTCCTTTCAATAAACTACTCCTGGTATGCTTGTCTGCCTCACTTTTTTCACTGCTGTGACCGAGTACCTGACAAGAAGTGCCTTAAGGAACGGAGGGTTTATTTGGTTTGTAGTTTGAGGGACTACTATACATCATAGCAGCTGGTTAGACTGGATCCACAGTCAGGAAGCAGAAAGTGAACAGGAAGTGAGCTGAAACTTCCAGGCCCACCCCCAGTGATGTCCTTCAGTCAGGCTCCACCTGCTAAAGGTCCCACAACCTTCCCAAACAGCACCAGCTGGAGACCAAGTGTTCTAGCACATGAACCTATGAGAGACAGTTCATATTCAACCCACAACAATGCTTGAAATGTATATTTTTAGATACAATTATCTTCACAGTGTTAGAATTGTTTTAATTTATATCATATTTGTTTAAAATATAATCGCTCAGCCCAAATAAAATTTATTTAGATACGACATGCCCACAAATGTCACCCAACACAAGAGGGAGCCAGAAAAGAAAGATGCAACAATCATCTGGGTGTGGTGGCACACACCTTTAATCCCAGCACTTGGGAGGCAGAGGCAGGCCTGTTCTCTACTGCTGAACCAAGAGCCCTGGAGCCAGGGCAATCTCCCCAGGAGTGAAGGGGCAGTTGGACGTCAATGCAGAAAGTCCACCCCCTCTTCTTTCAGCTGTTGACCACCTTTTATTCCCTACCTCCATCTCCCAGGGCTCCTTCAGCTTTTCCTCATAGAACACCTCACTATTGATAGCATTAGATTTACTCACCCGATTCTTTGTCTAAGGGTGGAGCCCCCTGAGCTGCATGTAGACAGGGGCTGTGTCCTTAGAGTTCTTCTCTGGACCTGCAGTACTTCTATAGTGGTCCCAAGCCATCCCAAGTTCAGGGCATGTCATGCGTCCTCAGAACAACTTCACAGCCCAGGGTGGTGGCTCATGCCCCTCTTCCGAGTTCTAAAGGAGGCTGAAACAGGAGGAGGGCCAAGAGTTTGAGAACAGCCTGGGATATGGTGAGTTTCAGGCTATCCTGGATACAGAATTATGGCCCGTGTCAAAAGAAAACAAAACAGAAACAACAACAACGACAAACAACAAAACAACTAGCTGTACAGCTAGTAAGTAGTTAGGAAAGGGCATAAGATGCATATCAGCCCCTCCCCTGAGAGTCCACTCACACTCTCCTGGCCCAGCTGCTTGTGATCCAAAATATATGAGGGGCTCAGCAGTTAAGAGTTTGGTTCCCAGCACCAAAGAGTTTGGCTCACCACCACCTGAAACTCTAGCTTCAGGAGGACCCAATGCCTCTTGCATCTGTCAGCACCTGAACATATGTACATATACCCACACAGATACCATCATACACATAATTAAAAATAAAATATGGGGCTGGAGAGATGGCTCAGTGATTAAGAGTAGTGGCTGCTCTTGTAGTGGACCCAGGTTCAATTCCCAGCACCCACATGGCAGCTAACAACCATCCATAACTCCACTTCCAGGGGATCCAACACCCTCTTCTAACCTCCATAGACATTGCACAACTTACATGCATGCAGGCAATACACTAATACAATAATACACATAAAAATAATAAAAATATTTAAAAATAAAATATAGCTTAAAAATTTTTAAAGTATATAAGAGGTAAAATTTCTGGGGGCTGGTGAGATGGCACAGCAGGTAAAGATGCTTGCTGCCAAGGCCGATGGTCCAAGTTCAATCCTTGGAACCTACGTGGTGGAAGGAGAAAACCAACTTCCCCAAGTTGTCCTCTGACTTCTGCATGTGTACCATAGTACGTGCACACGTGTATGCACATATCACACTGTTAAAAATTCAGAAGTTTTGCTGGGGGTGGGACTCCTCTGTGAGGCTCCAAATGGGTTGCCCATGCTTCAATAGGTAGCACCGATAAAATTATTTATTTGCCAAGCTTGACTTGATGGAATCTCCCTTTGTCTGTTTCCCCATCTGTCCTCAGCTCCTTCTACACGAGCATTTTCAGGTCTGTGAAGGTCTAGCTTTCTATCCCTCCATCCCCAGGACTTTGCACTTGCTGTTCCCCCAGCTTTGGCCTCCCTCTCCTGCCCAGTTCCTCTGGACTCTTATTACAGGCTGTCTGCTTGAGTTACTCTGCACCTCTGTGGGCTGCTGCTCCAGTGATATTTGCCTGCCACATGACCAAATTCTAGTGCTTCATTGATCATGATGCAACCAGCTCCGGAAAGATCCATGGCCTAGACCCAAATGTCTGGGTGCTAGGTCTCGGAGCCGGCGGGGGGGGGGCTTGAGGGAGTGTTGTAAAGAACTCTAAGGAGCCCCTTGGAGGGCTGGTGGAGAGAGATCACGGTAATAGAAACTTCAGGGCATTGGGGCAGCATGCCTTTCTCAGGCAGAGCTGACCCTCAGGATTCAATGTGGTTGGTCCTTTCTTACATGCGTCTTTCCTGCATTCCCAAGGGCCTACCCCTTGACAAACACACCCTTGAACCTGGCCTGTGGGGTTTTCAGGAAGAGGGTCTTCAGGGGTGAAATGCAGGAGGCACTGAGACCCCGGGGGCAAGTGTTACAAGGAGAGATCTTGTGCCAGGCCATTCCAGGGGAGTTAGAGATGGGGGGGGCAGGGGTGTGCCCCTTCACTGTCTTGTGTTGCTTACTCTTGTTTCTCAAGACACAACTGAAACAGCCCTCCTCTGCATGGTACTCTGACTGAACCAATGGCCTTTCCTCTATTCAGACTTCATGGCCTGATGAGAACTCTGGTTCCCAGAGCCCTTCTTACCACAGGCTCTGGGATTTCATCTTAGGTCGGTGCTGGCTGCTCTGAGTGTGGGTTCCTGGCAGTGTTGCCTCCCCACTGTTATGCTGTCATTAAGGGCCTGTAAGTACCACAGAACCTGCAGCTCCTCCAGGACCCTTTAATTTCCCTCCTTGTGCTTGAGCACCCCACCCCTTCCTCCACACCTGTGAGGACTCCCAATGGCACTGTGGTCATAGTCTCCCATGGATCCATCTGGACACACTTGGGCTCGCTGTGTGGAGGCACCTTTCTCAACCTTGAATATACTTCAGGGTTCCTAGGAGGAGATTTTGGAAAACACCAATAACTGGCCCTGGGTACCTTCATTAAGTCAGAAGCTGGGTGTGGGAGATTATTTTATTCCTTTATTTTTTTTAACAGGATATTATGCATCGCAGGCTGGCCTGGAACTTGCTATGAAGCTGTGTGTGTGTGCACCACTATGCTGGGTTTATGTGGTGCTGGGGATGGAACCCAGGGTAGGCTAGGCAAACAGTCTACCAACCCAGCTACAGCCCCAGCTCCAATATTTCCATTTTATTTTGAATCTTTTTTAAGACAGTCTCCACTCTATAGCCCAAGTTTGCCTCCCACTTGACATCCATCCTCCTGCCCCAGCCTCCTGAGTGCTGAGATTGCATGAGCCACAACATTCAGTTTTTAATTTTATTTTATTATTTTTATTTTATTATTTTTATCTCATGTGTATATGCATATATTGCCTGCGTGTAGGTAAGTGCACCCGTATTGTCCAATGTCTGCGGAGGTCAGAAAGGACTCTTGGATCCCCTGGGACTGGAGTTAGCTGGGACAGTTGTTAGCTGCCATGTGGGTGCTGGAATTCGAACCCGGGTCTTCTGCAAGAACAGTGTCCTTAACTCCGTTGAGTCATCTCTCCAGCCCTACATTTAGTTTTTTAATGTTTTAACTAAGATGAACCCATGCGCATCCTTCACCGACAACCAGAGTTGCGTTGGGTAAGCAGGCAAGGTCAGAGGAGCCCAAGCTGGAGAACCGCCCAGCACTCCTTCCTAACCCAGGCTCGGTCCAGTTTCCTTGCCATCCTTCTGCCGCCCACAGAGGTCGCTGTGAGACAAGCCTGCCCAGTTTGTGGCGTTTCCTCGCGATACCCGCTCACAAGCCTAGGGAAAAGCCAGAGCCGCTGCGGTATAAATTAGCGTCTTTATTTCCAACACCTGAGCGAGCGTCAGCGGCTCGCCCTTCTGCAGTATAAACATACAAAGTCCGGGTTGCACTACACACCATGCCTCAGAGATAAATACAGCCCGAGGGGCTCTGGCTGTGGCAAAGCAACTCTTATTTACAGGAATAGATTACAAAAGTCATTTTTTAAAAAAGTGGTCCTGAACCGCGGGACAGGGGAGGGGTGGGTCACCGTTACACCTGCTAGGGCGGCCCCCGCAGGCGATGGGAAAGAGTGGGTGTAGCGAGGGCTCTGGAAAATGGGGGTCATGTCTCCACAAACAACCTGGACGTGGAGGGCAGGGCTTAGGTGTGCGGGGCTCGTCCCAGCTCTGGAGGCTGCCAGGAAAAGGAAGAGGACCTGGCTGCTTAAGGTTGGGCTCACTGAGGCAAGTGGCCATCGTGAGGTGTCTCAGGGAAGGGTGCGGCGTGAGAAGAAAAGGACTGCGCCCTTGCCCTGGGGCCGGAGGTGGGAACAGATTTCAGATCTCTCCCCTTCTGGCACCGGAGGATGTGTCCCTTTGGAAGCGTACTGGGGAGGAGTGGCACTTAAACCTCACCTTTGGGGCACGTGGGACCTAGGGGCACCATCCCTCGGGAGGGTAGGCGCTGCGCCCTTGGACGTGGCCCTGACCTCTCAAAGCATCTGGTAGATCGCTTTGGGGTTCGCGCCCGTAGGGCATTGAGTGGTGGCGTCCGGGGACCCAGCCTGGGCCCCGTGTTCTGTGTCGCTCTGCGCGGTCCCCTCTGGAGGACACGGAGGCGGCTCCGGTGGTGCGTCGGTCAGCAGCTGCGCAGGGGCGGCCGGGCTGTCGGTGGAGATGCGCTCCACAATGCTGGACAGGCAGTCAAGGCTGGACACCGCCGCACTCTTCCCCGGCCTGGGCTCTGTGCGGGGAGGGTAAGGTTAGTAAACGAGGCTTGATTCCTAGGCGTTCCCAACGCCTGGACCTAGAGCTTTGGGGCAGAAGAGAAACTGAAGGCTTGCTAGACTGCAAGGAGAAAGGGGGGGGGGTTGCACACGTAGTATTTCATCTGCCCTCCCCCGCCCCCCAACCGCTAACCCATCCCAAGATACACGTGCATGTGATGGAGGTGGAGGGATGGAGGGACGCCAGAACAGCTCAAGTCCCAAGGGGGAAGACAGCGATGAGGGAATACGCACCGCTGGGCGTCTCGCTGTAGTAGGCGCTCTCATAGCAGTTCCGCCTCCGGGAACCGCTTGGCGGGCCGCTGTAGTCCATCTGGGAATGGCAAGGATGGGGAGTCAGGTCCACTGGACCGAGTGGGGCTCGAGTACCACTCCTGTAACTGCTCCCTCCCTTACTCCCTAAGCCTCAGCCCACACCGCCCCCCTCCAAGACCGGACCTGATTTGGTTAAGAGAGACTGTAGGGCCAAACTGAGCGTAGATGGTCAGCCAGGGCCACAAATAGGCATTTGGGGATGGGGACAAGTGGAGGAAGAGTGTACTTTCGCGTCTGCGCACAGTGTTCTAATAGACCCCCCGCCCCCATCGGGCTGATTCCCCAATGTCCCGGGTCTCCAAAGCGGTTGGCTACCCCAGCAACAGCTGCCAAGGACCCTCGGGTCTAAAGGACTCCCCTCACCCCATGAGCCTCAGAAAAGCGCCGCAGGGTACAGGGGTTGCCTTCCCCCGTTCTCCGCCTAGGGTCCCGGCCTTACCATGCCGTCGGAGCAGTTGGAGCGCGGGCTGGACGCGTCCGAGTCCCCGCTGTAGTGCTCGCTGCGGCCTGGGGGCAGCGGGCCGGGCGCGTAGAAGGCGGTGGCGCCAGGGGGCGCGGCGTCCTGGTCGCGCAGCAGAGCCTGCAGGCCCTCGATGTAGCGGATGGCATTGCGCAGGATCTCCACCTTGGGCAGCCGCTGGTTCGGGTTGCTGGACGTGCAGCGCTTGAGGGTCTCGAAGGCCTCGTTCACTTTGCTCAGGCGGCGCCTCTCGCGCATGGTGGCGGCCTTGCGGCGGTCGGCGTTGGTGGTTTTGCGCTTGCACGCCTTGCAAGCCCACAGCAGACAGCGACCCGCCTGGTGGTGCCCGCTGGGCGCGCGCACATGCTCGTCCTCTCGCGCGCCCGGGCCCGGGTGCACGGCCGCGGGGAAGTGCGAGTGCTCCTCGGGCTTCAGGAGTGCGCCCACGTGCACCAGGCGCGGGTCCAGGTCCTCGAAAAAGCGCAGGTCCGGCGAGTCGAAACATGGGTCATCATAGAAGTCGTCGGCTGTGCCAAAGGAGCAGAGAGAGCCGTCGGGGCCTGTCAAGTCTACGTCGCGGAGCGGAGGCGACAGGAGCTCCATATCCCAGCTCGGGGTGTCCCAGGGTCGCCCCTCGTCCAACCCAAGTCGCAAGAGTGTGGGCACTTTCACTCTCGAGCCTGGGTGGTGAGATGGCAAAGTGCTGAGGCCTGGAATGCACACCTAACGGTCCTCTACCCCCACCCCCGTCCTGTTCTGTCAGAAGTGTGGCGAAGAAAGCAGTTGTTGCAGAGTCCTGGGGCGTTCTCGCCCCTAGCTTCACTCCTGGCGTCCTGGGCTATTTATCCCTGGTAGCCTAAAAGCCGGGGATCTGGAGAGGGCGGCTGGGGGCGGGGGCGCCCCAGGCCAATAGGAAAGGAGTAGGGCGGAGCTTGGGGTCCCCAGGGTGGCTCCTGGGACCAGGGAGTGCCCCCGCCCTCCGCTCCACACTAGTGTGTGAGCTGGGGTGGCTGCCTGGGCAGGGAGGAGGGCAGAGACTAACAGCTGAACCGACACGGTTGCATTTGGCAGCAGCCTACCCAACTACTTCTGCTATTGCAAGAGCGCGCTGGGCCATCCGCAAGCACTCACCTAGGAGCTGACCTTGGACCCACTCTGTCCCCTGATTTGTGGGGAAACCGGGGGCAGAATTGGGGTTGGAAATCAGATTGCAAGAGATCTGAAGAGACACAAGGCAATAGGGCACAGACCCCTCTAGAGCTGAAACACTGAAATGGTGACTGGCCCAGAGAGGCTGAACAGAAAGCCAGGTGCAGAGATGCGCAAGAGAGACAGTGAGACAAGTGGAGACAAGGTGGAGACAAACAAAGGTGGGGCCAGGAGACCTAGCCAGTCTCCATTCTGGGAGTGGCTCAGAAGGCTGCTGGTCCAGCCCATCTTCCCTGGACTCTTAGAAACACAGCAGTGTCTGTGCAGGAGTTGGGAATGGCTGTTAAAACTTAAAGCCAAACTTTCCAAACTCTGGGTCCCCAGAGGGAGGGAAGAATGAAGGGAGGGAGAGGAAGAGGGAGGGAGGGAGGAAGGGAGGAAGGGAGGGAAACAGACTTTAGTCTACTTACCCAGCAGGGTTTCTCTGCAAATGTCCAATGCCACAGCCTGGGGTCTAAGGGTTGATCCCTCCCTTCAGCTAAGGTGAGAATTTGCTCAAGCCTTGTGGGGTCTTGGGAAGCGCCTTTCTTATTTTTTTTAATTATTTATTTAATTGGTATTAACGTTTTGCCTGCATGTATAGTGCTCCACATGCATGCAGTGCCCACAGAGGCCAGAGGAAGGTGTAGGATCCCCTGGAGCTGGAGCTATAGCAATTGTTCGCTACCATGTGGGTGCTGGAAACTGAACCCAAGTCCTCTGCAAGAGCAGCCAGTGCTCTTGACCACTGCGCCGTCTCTAGAGCCCTGGAAGTCCTTTCTTAAAGATCATGATTCCAGGACCTGGCCTGAGGACATGCTCTACAATAGTCTGTATAACTTTGTGGAGATGACATCTTCCTGCTTCATATCCGGGAGGACGACAGTGTCCAGGAGTAACTGCTGGGCTCGAGACTCCAAAGGGAGGAGGATGTGGAAACAGGGCCGTGCCGGCAGGGAGACTTGCTTCTGTCCCCAGCACCTGCTGTATGGTAGGGCCAGCAGGCTTCCCAGCTTTTGCCTGGAGCACTGAGCCCTAGCACAGGCCTTGGCATCTCTAGGCTCTGCTCCTCTGGAGTCAGCTGTGTATCTTCCCAGCAGGTTCATGGGGGAGGTTGGGAGCAGAAGGAGGCAGCCGCCTCACAGAAGCCCCAGCAACCCACTGTGGGGCTCCTGCCTTTTGGGGCTTTGGCTAGAAGTCTCCTTGACCGTGTACCCTTGCGGCATCTCCTCCCCTGGATGCCAGAAATCTGAGCCAGGGTGATCTTGGTGTCTTTACCGCTAAGTTCAGGAAGCCATTCTCGCTGGCCATCCTGGACCCTGTTGGAAACCCTCCCTGCCCATCAGACCCAGTGGCCTCTTTCGCAGCCTGACGTGTGGTGTGTTTCATTTCTCCACCACTGGTGGTGCTGACGGTCCCCTTTCATAAAGTGCTCACCTCCCGTCTCTCCTTAGCTGCATCTTGGTTTATTCATTCAACATATGTTACGGCTTATCCACCATACACCGGATACTGGTCCAGGTATTGGGGATAAGCCACGAACAAAACCATGTTCACGTAGTACTTGCGTTGTAGGGGAGGATGAAAAATAAACAAGGAAGGAAGTGGAGATGTCAGGAGGCTCTAAATTCTATTAAGAAGAAGCAAGCAAGGAAAAGGGACAGGATGATTATTTCATTATATGGAGTCCTGTCTGGGATGTTTGTGTTTGAGTAGTGACCTGAATAAGGTAGACAGAAGCTGCAATCAGCAGATATTTGGAGCTACAGAGAGGGGCAAATATGTGCAAAGGCCCTGGGGCAGGGCTAGTTTGACAGGTTTAAGGGCACTGCAAGAAGGCTGTGTTTCCAACTGCACCTAGAGCCACCCCACTCCATTCCAGCCAGCTTGACTTCTTTAATTTTTCCAACATTCTGAACAGGGACCTTGTGCTTGCTGCTCTGAGCTTGTAGGGCTCTCCCTTGGACTTGCCCCAAGTTTGGCTGTGTCAGGTCTCAGCTCAGACTTATCTAACAGGAGCTTTTACAGGTTGGGGGAGACGAGGGCAGAAGCAAGGTGACTAATTCAGGGACTACTGCGATAATCCAAATGGGTGATGTTGGTCACTCAGGGGTCATTCAGCTTTGGGTGCCCAGAGGAATATCTCACCTCCTTCCCCATCCCACACAGCCCTTCATGAGGCTGGTCTCCACAACTTCACCTAGAACTACTGTCCTCCTCAACCCATTTCCGTCAACCTTCTCTGCTTCTTTCAACACCATGCAGGATCCTGTCTGAGTCCTGGAGTCTTGTACTTGCTTTGTAAGCTTACTGTCCCCCCTCTGGGCTCTTCCCAAGATTGGCAAGCCCTCAGGTCTTAGCTCGAGTGTTGCCCTATTGGAGTGTCTCAGATCGTTGTCTCCCAGATAGCTACATCCCTGGCTCCGGGGACGGCGGCCGGTTCCTTTCCTTCTTGACGCCTCCACGCTGTAATGATCTTACCTTTTAGTTTGTTCAGTGATGAGCTTGAAGACAAACAAGAATGTTTTGTCCACCGTGGCATTTTCAGAAGCCACCATTTTAATGGCCCCACAGTGGGAACTTGGCGTCAAGTGAAAGAATGGACAGTCTCGGGCTCTTTTGATTTCTACCCTTGTATTTGAACTTAGTGAAATGTATCGTGAATCATCCGATTTCTTCAAAACTGCATCATGTACATGATTAGATATAGATGCTCACCATGCTGGCTCTTCTCAGGCAAGGTGGAAGGAAGCTCATATGCCTGGGACATGCTGTCTTTTGTTGGGCCATGTTACATGACCTGTGGCAACATTTTAACAGTATGCTGCAGAGAGATTTGGTGTGTATTACCAATGTCTTTTCATTTGGCTGAAACTCACAGTGAAGAATGCGGGTAATTGTTTCACTAATGATTGTCACAAAGCATGGTCTTCCTCCCTTCTCAAGACTCCAGTGGATGCTTGGCACACAGTAGGCACTCTATAAAAATTTCCTAGGTGAAAAAATAAGAGGATCCATTTAATTGCACGGTATCTGGCATCTCCAGGACACTTCAAACCTGTGCTACTCTAGGTTTTCATCAAACCTGAGCAAGCAAACAAAACCCAGAACTAAATTTTATGCTGAGACTAAGTGATTACAACTTTGCTTTTTATTTTATGTTCATCAAAACTTCCTCCCAGCTGCCATCAGGGTGAGTTTACAATGAACAAACATTTAATGTCTGTATTTAACCAAATGTATTTGATGTTTTACTACTGATGATTTATAAGTCTAACACCCGCTGCAGTTTTAAATTTGATTCACCACTTCGTCTGCTGTGGATTGGGAGCACACAGTCCAGTGGGACAACACCATGCGTAAACTGGGCTACCGAGTGGAGATTTTGTTTGCTGTGATACTTTACTGCTTGAAAGCTGTCTGGAACTCAGTGAGTGTGGTGACCTTTGCAGGTTTCTCCAGGCCTGGGATCCATTCCTGCTTGGCATCATCCTGATTGTACTGAGAGAACTTTGTAAACACTGTCATCTTGTCTTTGCTTGTGCACAGAGCAGGGAGAAGTGGGTCCGCACACCCCGGGACCTGGTTCTGGTGCTGTAGCAGGAGAGTAAAAGCACATCAAGTTAAGCAGAAAGAGTCCACACTGTATCTGCAGAGATGCAGCAATGGTGCTCCTGTGACTGGGGGCTAGATCTGTTCTGGGGGATACTGCTGGCTGTGGGCAGAGGCACTATAAGGGAGGACCTTCATATCTGCCCTTTCAGTGAGGGGTCTCTTAGACCGTAGGCTCTGTGACTGGAGCAAGCACATACCTCACTCTGGACCTCAGTTCTCATCTCCACAATAAGGCTCTGAATTTCTTTCTCCCTCTGCCCTTTCCAGGCCTTACTGCTCAGCCCCCTTGGCTGGCCTGCCTATGGCCTATAAATGGAGAGCTGGCCTCTGGGCAGGAATGCTGGCCTGGCTGGGCCTCAATGGGCCTGGGGAGAGGCAGCTTTTACATATAAATATATATATAGCCTCTGGAAACCAGATCCAACCTGCACCTGCCCAGGCCTCAGGCACCTCTGCCCTACCCAGGCGGGACCTGTGGCCTTTGGGCTCCACTATCACAGGTTGCTTAGCTGACTCGGAGGCAGGCGGGGTAAAGGACCAGAGGGTGAAAACATGGGTGGGCCAGGGGGTGCCAGGCCCAGGTCTCGTCCTTAGTCTTTCCCTTCCCATCCCCAGATCTGTTCCCTGACAACTTTACTTCCTGAGAAAACTTGAAACTGTCCATCACACAGGAGAAGATCCTGCCCTGCTGCCGGCTGAGGTGGATCTGGAGGGACTGTCATACTGCTGGCACAGACATGGTCCCAGTCAGGGTCAGGATCCTGGAAACCCACACGTCCCACTCCAGGGGCTCCCTAGACCCCAATGTATAAGCAGGGCTTAAGAGTCTGGCAGATGAGCTGGGTGCTAGAGAGCCTATGTCCCCACAAAGAGGAAGGGGTCTAGAAGGCCAAGAAGAGTCTGTGGGCTTGGGAAGTGGTGTGTGCACTGTGAAGTGTATACCCCAACCAGCAGAGCTGTCTATGGTTCATTCTCTTATCCAGCAAACGTGTATTCCAGTGCTGGGAATGCAGCAAGGAACAGAATATTCCCTGCCCTATGGAGCTGACATTCTGTCTGGGCAAGATAGACAACAGAAAATAAACACATTTGTTAGTAAATGTCATAGCATGCTACAAGGTGGAATGGGAGGTGGGACGTGAGGTAAAAGACATGTGAAAGCAGAGCAAGGTGCTCAGTGGCAGGAAAGAGCTCAAGGTGGGTAGGACGGCGCCCTGTCATGCCCAATGAATGTGTTCCTACTAACCAAGAGATCCTTCGAAACTTAAGTTTAGTAGGCCTGAGCTTTTTTCCCTCTTTAAAAAGTTCACTAAAAACTCCATCACAGCTCTTAAACTGAACAGTTTTTCCCAGAGGGGAATTCTTTAGCTATATGTTTTTACCTTAATTATAAATTCACCAAAAAGTAAACTTCAGTTTAGCTCAGGGTAGAAGGAGATGGGAAACTACCCAGGGCAGAGGGCATGGGGTGGCATGACTGGAAGTTGGCATTGGAGGGCATCTCCGCAACACCCAACTTTTCACCTTTCAGGCTGTGTACCATGCACACCCCACATGCTAGTCACACATGCCATACACACTTCACATGCCATTCACACCCCACATGCCAACCACACACACACATACACACACGCCAATCATACCCATGTGCCAGTCACATCCACATGCCATTCACACTCCACAAGTCATTCACATCTCACATGCCATTCACACTCCACATGCCAATAATATCCATATGCCATGCATACTCACATGCCAACACTTCGAATGCTATGCACACCTCATATACCACATACACTTCACATGCTATTCACATTTAACATTCCATGTGCACCACACATGCCATGCACACCTCACATGCCACATGCCATGCACATTTCACATGCTATTCACACCCCACATATCTTCACAGGGCACGTTATGCTTACCAAGTTCTTTCCCATGCACTAGCAAGCCTGGTGAGTGGGGGTCATAGGAACCGAGGCTGTCTGGCAGGGTCTGAGGCTACGAGCCAGCTGAGGCCTGGCTTCTGGGAAGCCCTGGTGGCTCGTTTGTCCAGCCTCTCCTGCAAACTTGTTCTTCATGTAGGTGAAGTCTTTCTGCCTCAGGTGACCCATTCCTGAGATCCCAAATACAAACCCAATGAATCAATGAAACCAACATGAAAGACAACATAGTGTGGTTGAAAAATTAGAGCTGTAAGGAGGCAGAGCTGGGGAAAGTGTCAGTTACCCTCCAGGACAGGACACCAGGCTCTTGAGGTGAGGAGAGCTACTTGACAGGAGAGGTCATCATCTCTACCGAGAAAGTGATGAGGAAAATGTGGACATACTGGCAGCTCGGGGGATTTAAGTCAGACAAAAGAAATCTGCCAGTGCCTAGTACTGTTCCTGAGCTGAGCTGGCATCCAGTGGGTTGGAGGCTGGACAGGAAGCCTCCTAGGTTGCCTTCCACCCATGCATGTAAGGTCACAGTATCTAGAGGACGTCCCTCTGTCTCCTCTGCCTCTGCTGTTCCACAGGAGGTGGAGACAAGGGTCCAGCCACAGGCCAGACAGAACTAACAGGCACAGCTGCTTGCCGGGACTGCGTCCTTGCCCACATACTTGCATGTCCCCATGTAGGGTGTCATAGGCATGTGTACCCCATAAATCATTTCCAGTTCATACACGGTGTTCTCCTCACACTCTGCCCACATGCTCCCACAATGCGCACCTTACTCTAGACACTTTTGATGTCAGTATATTACACACTCCCTGTAGTCCTCACACATCACAGCCACACATGTGCACAGCCAGCACAGGACATGCACCTTCACATGAATGTGTGCACACTCCCCGTGCCCACTTCCAACTGTGCTTCATCTGCTCTGTATGTCATGCACCGTGGCATATCTCACAGGTGTGCACACCTCCCACTCCATGCACACATTACACACAGCGTAATCCCTTCATATTGTGTGCACACCCCACTTCTAGTGCTGTGCACACTGTATCCCTCATGCATCCCTCGTACTCTGTGTTCTGCTCTCATTGTGTTCACATTTCACTTCATCACACCTTGCATGCACATTGCATGTACCCCACACTGTATACCTCACACACCTCACACACTGTGTACACATTTTACATTATTACACATTATACCCATGTATGGCTCACACATACATGCCTCATCCTGTGTTACCTCATGCATCTCTCACCTTGTGCCAAGCAGCTGGACCCTTCATGCACACCTCGCAATCTTTCTTTTGCTGTTTATTGTGTTTTGTTTTGTTTCGAGACAGGTTCTCCCTGGTAGCCCTAGCCGACCTGGAACTTGCTATGTAGACCAGACTGGCCTCCATCTCACAGAGATCACCTGCTTCTGGCGCCTGAGTGCTGATATTAAAAGCGTGAGCCACCGCATCTGGTGACATTATTTTTTTTTAAGTCATCTCATCTTATTGTGATGAACTCACAAATAACATCACACAGCTAGATCAAGGTAGCCACTCAAACACTTGCCCAGTCCCAAACCCTCTGCATCTCAATGAACTTCTACATGGTTAGAATGGATGCTCATGGAGCTTTGCTTCCATCCTTCAAGTGTCCCTTAAACAAACACACTACTTCCAGGGCCCAAGTCAGGCACTGGGGCAGGATCCAAGGATAATCCAGACAGGGTCCAGCCTCAGAGACCTCCACTAGTGGCAGAAGAGGCTCAGGAAGGAACCACCACAGCACTGTGGGGGAGCGCCCAGAGATGCTTGCCGGTATATAGAAAGATTTCCCAGCATGGGAAGTATTGGTATTCTTCTTGGATGTTGAAGGGTGGGTAGTGCCAAGTGGGGGGACTAAGGAGAAAGCCTTTCTAGGTTTAGAGAACAGCACGAACCAAAGCTGGGGAGCTGCAGGGCTTAGGGTTTTACACTTTCACTATCAATGACATTTAAAAAATATTTTATTTATCATTTTTATTTTATGTGTATGAATGTTATGATTGCATGTATGTAAGTGCACCTATGTCCTACAATGCCGGAGAAGGTCAGAAGAGGGCATCAGATCCTCTGGAACTCGAGTTACAGATGGTTGTTAGCTACCATGTGGCTGCTGGGACTCGAACCCGGGTCCTCTGCAAGAGCAGTTCTTATTTGCTGAGCCATGTCGCCAGCCCCATCAATAGCATTTTTATGCTCTTATTTACTGCAAAAAAGAACAAAACCATGACAGAGTTGAAACTAGAAAAACAATTTGCTTTTCACCCTCTTTTCCAACTGGTGCCCTTTGGCCTGCATTCTGTCCTTCCTCATCACCTCATAATCTTTCCTGGTCTCCTTTCTGTTATACTTTAAAAAATATTTTATTTGTTATTTTTATTTTATTTGAAGTGTATGAGTGCATTGCCTGCATGTATGTGAGTGGCAATGCCCATGGAGGAGGTCACAAGGGGATGTCAGATCCCCTGGAACTGGAGTAATGGACAGTTGTTAGCCGCCTTGTGGGTGCTGAGAACTGAGCCCAGTCCTCTACAAGAGCAGCGAGTGCTCTTAACCTCTGAGCCATCTCTCCAGCCCCATTTCTTTTATACTATACCCACACTTACAGCTGTTTAACAGGACCCACATATGTCAGAGAATGTGTGGTTGTTTTTCTTTCTGAATTTTAGTGACCTCATTCTCACGTTGTTTACAGTCCACATTGCACATGTGTCTCACACATGAGCACAGCTCACACACAGGATGCAACTTCCATACATGTTTCTACACATCACGCCTCACATGCTCCATGTCCTTTCTCATGTATATATATACTTCCCAGGCTGTGCTCACCATACCCACTGGACACATCTCACAGGCACATACCCATCGTGCCTTGTGTTCCATCTGACGGCAGTCTAGCTCAAGCACCCCTACACCTTCGTCTTAGTGTGAACACTTGTCTGCACTAAGCTGTCTTCCGTCCCTTGCCCCAGCCAGAAGGAAGACGCTAGGGGCATGTGCCCATGGCCCTGTCTCTTTCTTATAACCTCCAGTTTGGGCTTTGTAAGCCATCTATCCTGCCAAGGGGGAGGTCAGGTGTCCAGTTTGGGCTTAGAGGAAAGCTACTAGAGGTAGGCATGGTATCAGGGAAGGAGGATGGGCCAGGATACAGAGGGCAGCTGTGGCAGTGCCTCTTTCCTGCCTGATCACCCCACCTGCCTGCCTGGGGGGCTCCAGAGGGCTGGGATTAAGGCACACACACAGCCTCTGGGCCCTAGGGACAGGCGCCAGCTGCTGCTCCCAGCAGCTGCCCCAGACACATGCCTCTGAGGGAAGATGGGCTGATTTTCTCCTTCAAATTTGCCCACCCATGATCAGTGGCAGCCAGGACAGAGGTTTCTGGGCTGGGAGACAGAGGGCTGAGGGCCTCCTGACAACATTTTGGCTGCTTGGGTGCCTCTTATCTGCCTCTGTTCATATCCTGCCCACTACCTACAGGAAGCATTCCTGGATTGCTGCCTCCCCTGGTGCAGGAGTGATTTATGGCCCATGTACCTAACTCTCTTGGCCTTTCACCCTTCAAGTGTCCCTTAAACACACACACTATTTCCAGGGCCCAAGCCAGGCACTGGGGCAAGAGCTGAGGATAATTCAGACAGGGCCCAGCCTCAGAGATCTCCACTAATGACAGGGGAAACTCAAGAAGGAACCACCACAGCACCCTGGGGAGCACCCAGAGAGGGCTTCTGAGCATGCAAGACAATTTCCCTCAGTAGGACGGATTTGTATTCTTGGATGTTGAAGGATGGGTCATGCCAAGGGGAAGATTAAAGGGAAAGACAGTCTAAGCATAGAGAACAGTGTAAGCAACACATCAACATGTTCCAGAGTGCTCCCCACTTGACTGAGCTTGTATTCAGAGTCCCTTTGGTCATTTAGGCCTGTCTGCTGCCTCAGATCTCTAAAGGGGTGACAGAGATCTGTCTGAGGGGAAGCCTACAGGTTTTTCAGATAACAGGTCATGTCAGGGGCCACAGGGAGTTCACTGTATCCAACAGAGAAGGTCTGGATGGGAGCCTCAAGGTCTGGGTTTTCCTCCCACTGTGTGATGTTCTGATGTGTGGCCTTCTCTGAGCCCGCCAATGCCAATTCCTGGGGCCCACTTTCTCCACATGGAAGATGCAGGCATTGGACATGGGTTCCCCTCATACTCAGGCTAGGGTATGGCAGGGGTCTGTGATGCTCTGTGACTAGGGTCTCTCTCTTGGGCTTCCATCTCTGAGCAGGAAGACAGAAGCCTGTCTTCTCACTAGACCACATGGCCCAGCTGAGGACTGGTACACTTGAACTAGTCCATGTGGCCCAGCAGATGGCTTGTACACTCGGGCCCTCCAGTCTGAGTGAGGCTGGGGCTCAGTGTGAAATCAGAAGCCTGTTCTTCAGTTAACTAGGGGTTCCCATCTGAAGGAGCCCTGGGGTACCATGGAGGACCACAGCCTCTTCCTTATCCTGCAGATGCAGCACAAAAATCTCACAACCCACTGAACTTGACCCAGTGAACTTGAATTTGGGTTTTGTTTGATAAGAGATTGGATCTCTACAGCTGGGGCTGTGCTCCCCAGGGGTCTCCACTGGGGGTTTGATAAGCTGCCTCTGAATGAATGAGGGTACTCCTTTGTGATAAGAGATTGGATCTCTACAGCTGGGGCTGTGCTCCCCAGGGGTCTCCACTGGGGATTTGATAAGCTGCCTCTGAATGAATGAGGGTACTCCTTTGTGCATTGGGGAAGTGACTCCCCGTCTTTGAGTATTGTTCTTCCCAGCTGTAAAATGAATTCCAGCATCTAGCATGTAGGATTATAAAGGCTCATCAGCCATGGCACATTGCATACTGGTATCTCAAGCTGTTTTGGTACACAGTAGGAACTCAGGAGTGCTTTTGTCTTTGGATGGAAGCTGCTGGTCAGCAATGGGTAGGGTGGAGTGGGGATGAAGCATTGGAAGCCTGGCTGGTTATTCTGGGCAGGGGACCTCTTGGAATTAGGGGCCATGGTGTGGTAGGAGGTGGCTGGCAGTGTGAGTGATGATACAGCCTGTGAAGTGTTGTCTGCAGCGGCAGGCGTCACTGCCTCCACTATGCACAGGCAGCCAACCAGCCACCCCCAAACAAAGCCTGGCCCAGGGGAGCAGAGCAGCCGACGACAGATGCATAGGGGCTGGTGCACACAGGGCTGGGAGGGGGTGGGGAGGCCTGGGGAGGCCTAGCTCCATGGAGGCATCCTTATGGAAGACCAAGGCCCTGCGGAGTCCACATCTGAGTGGCCAGTATCTCCATTCTGCCTCACACCAGACACCACATGCATCTTCATTGCTGCATGGGAACTTGAGGCTCAGAGATTTGACAAACTTGCCTGGGGCTCACATAAGCTCAGTTATAGTAGTCTGGTGGGGAGAGAAAGGCTCATTCCAGTGTGTGTGTGTGTTGTCTGTCTGTCTGTGTCTGTGTCTGTGCATATGAATGCAGGTGTCTGAAGAGGTCAGAAGAAGGCATGGGATCCCTTTGAGCTGCAGTTATAGACAGTTGTGAGCTGCCCTATGTGGGTGCTGGAGCCAAACTTGGGTCCTCTGCTCTTGACACAAACTGGATTCACCTGGGAAAAGGAAACGTCACTGAGGAATTTCCTCCATCAGACTGGCCTATGGGCATGTCTATGGAACACTTTCTTGATTGTTCATTGATGTGGGAGGGCTCAGGCCACGGTGGATGGTACCATCCATAGGCAGGTGGACCTGGCCTATATAAGTAAAGTAGCTGAGGGGCTGGTGAGATGGCTCACAGGTTAAGAGCATTGACTGCTCTTACAGAGGACCTGGGTTCAATTCCCAGCACCCACATGGCAACTAACAACCGTCAGAAACTCCAGTTCCAGGGGATCCAGTGCCCTCTTCTGACCTCTGCAGGCACTGCATGACATAGGTGCACTTACATACATGCAGGCAATACACTCATACATAAAATAAAATAAAAATAATTTTAAAAAAGAAAAGTACCTGAGTAAGCCAGTGGAAGCAAGCCAGTGAGCAGCCTTCCCCCGTGGCCTATTTCAGCTGCTGCCTCCAGGTTCCTGATCTTAGTTTCTGCCCTGACTTATCTTAGTATTGGACTGATTTCTCTTCCTGAACACCTCTCAATGCCATCTCTTCTTTCTCTGGTAGACTCTGCTGCAGGGGAGCCCATGGCAGCTCCCCTCCCACTTATTATGACAACCACATCACTGGAGTCTCAGCCTTAAACATCAGGACCCTTCAAATCCATCTCCCTACAGAACCCAGTCTGATGATCCTAAGACAGAAATATAGCAGGGCCTCCTGTGTAACAGCTTTCCATGGCTCCCCACCACCTCCAGAGCAAAGTCCAAGTGTCCTGGCATAGCGTTCAAAGGCTTCCAGAAAGCATCCCTGCTGGCTGTCTGATCACATGGCTTAATGCCCCACCCCACCTTGAAGAAACATGGGCTTCTCTAACAGGGTAGTTCATGTGGCCAGAACTTTCCTTATCTTTTTCTTCTTCTAGTAAAGCTCCTTTTCCCTTTTATGGTCCACTGGTCACTTGGCCTTGGAAACCCAACTCAGGGTGGTACATTATGGAGACTTCTCAAACACTGGCCCTTGATCTCTAGCATCCAGGATTCAGTGTTCTCTCTGTGTCCCTGTGTCTGTTTCCTCATCTAAGGAGTTATGATATGGATGAAATACCTAACTATGAGTAAAGAATGCAAAGCAGAGAATGAAAAGCAAGAGGCACAGTACCACCACCCTAACTCCCAGCATGACTTTCTGTACCACACTGATGCTGTTCTATTCAGTCTTCTAAGCACTGAGTCCTGGCCCCGCTGTTATTTTCCTCATACTGAAGTTCCCGAGCTCTGGCTTAGTCCCTGCCACATAGCATGTATCGCCTATTCATCTGTTTGGTCATAGATGACATGACAGAGACTGACAGCTGTCCCTCAGTATCTACAGTTCACTTTGTTTTTTACAAGACAATATAATTTTTTAGTTGACAACATTAGTCAGTTGGGCTTCCCATAACAAAATAGTAAAGATTGTGTGGCTTAAACAACAGCAACTTGTCCCACAGTTCTGGATGCTGGGAGTCCAAGGTGTTGTTGGCAGGGTGATTTCTCCTCAGGCTGCTTTCTTGGCTTGCAGACAGCTGCCTTCCTTGTGTCCCCACATGGCCTTGCCTCTCTGTATGCAAAGCCCCTTCAGCTCTCTCCTTATTAGGACACTGGTCATACTGGATTAGGCTCCCACTTTTATGACCCCATTTAACCTCAGTGTCTTGGTCTCCAAATACAGTCACATTGAAGGTGTGTGCGTGTGTGTGTGTGTGTGTGTGTGTGTGTGTGTGTGTGTGTTGGGGTGAGGGTGTTATAGGATTCATTCTGTAGCATATGACCATTACTTTTTCCAGATTCCCTTGCAGCTAGCTATGGTCATATGATTAAATTGCAGCTAGTAGAGTACAAATGGAAGCAATTTGTGTGTAGCTTCTCGGTCATGATTTTAAGAGACAGGAGTCATTCTTTCTCCCTTCCCATTGATTGGCGTATGGGTGACTGACAGGAGTTGGAGTAGCTCCCTGTGAAAGACAGAATAGTGGCTCTTCCCTAAAATGATCATGTCCTTAGAACCCGTGAGTAGGTTATCTTATATGGCAAAAGGGACTTTGAAGATGTAATTAAAATGAGATGGAGAGATTAACTTCCATCTCATCTTAATTACATCTTCAACTCAAGGGTGTCGTTATAAAGACAGATGGAGGGAGGACCATTAGTCAGAGAGGAAAACGTGGCTGCAGAAACAGATGTTGGAATGATGTGGCTATAAACCAAGTAGTGTGGTTGGTTCTAACAGCTGGAGAAGGCAAAGGACAAGTTCTCTGTGGAGTCTTTACAAGGGCTGCTGATCTACCAGCACTTTAATCTTGGCCCCACAAGACCGACTTCAGGGATGGAGCTCAGTTGGTAGAGTCCTTTCCTGGTGTATATGAAGCCCTCGGTCTGATCTGCATATTTGCATCACATGTAGCCAGCACAGTGGCATATGCCTATAATTCTAACATGTGAGAGGCAGCAGTGGGAGGATTATGAGTTTAAGGCCATCCTTGACTACACAGTAAGTTCATTGCCAGCCTGGGCTACATGAGACTCTGTCTCAAAAAGATTTTAAAGACACATTTCAGACTTTTGATCTCCAAAGTTATAAGATTATAAATTTATGTTATTCTAAGCCACTGAGTATATGACGATTTCTCTCACCAGCAGTAGGAAGCTAACATCCCACCTTAGGCCACATCCTGGAAGCACTCACTGTCTTTATCTGCAGAACAGTAAGGAAGAGGATTTGGTCTCCAGCATTGTGAGGCTGCCACAAAAGGCCTAGACCTGCAATTTTCTGTAAGAAAAGAAGAGAATTTTGTTTTAGCTATCTTTATTACTACTACAGCAAGGTAAGCTGTATCTTCATTCACATACGCACCTACCACGTGTTTGGCCACGATGCAGGCACTGGAGAATTAGTATCAAAGCATGCGTCAAGTGTGATGCTTGAGATGTGCCCAGGAAATTACACGAACATGCAAAACAGGAAGCAGCAAATATCTGTTGACCACTGCTGGGTAAATAGATTGTTCTTCCTGTGCCAATGACAAGGCCAGGGGTCTGGGTGGCTCTCTCCAAGACAAACATGGTGATAACCCTTGGGGAAGGTGAGAAGGAAAAGCAACTTGAACGAGAACATTGTCAGTGATGTGGTTAAGCCTGGTGGCTCTTGGATCACACTGCTTAGGGTGTGCTCAGGGCTCTCCATTTCCACATCTGAAAAGTGGAGTCATCAGTTTCCATTTTTCAAAGTGTTCTTGTGGATTTGAAGTAAGAGAATGCATGAAAGTGTGATGAAAGTGCCAAGCCCAGGACATAGCAAGTTCTAGCCGACTGCAGCTCTTTCTGAGGTCTGATCTGTCCATCCTAAACTCACTAGTCAGACACACCTATGGGATGCTGGTGGGTACCCTTCATTCTGCAGATCCCCAGTATTTAAGTCTTGGTCTCATGCACAGAGTCTTTAGAATAGTTACAGCTGTCACCTAATATCCCTGCCCAAGTGAAAGAGGAAGGGGTAAAAAGGTTGGCTGTGCTTGGCCACCCTTTCCCCCAGCCTTCTGTCTCCCTCCTTTTTAACCTAAATGAAGATAGAGACTGAACTTGGCCTCAGAGCAACTGCTAGCAAACATAGACTCCAGGGAGGCTGCCATTAAGAATGTTTCCCACCAGCCTGTCTCTGGTCACTTCACTTCCAATGGCTCTCAGGAGGGAGCATAATGAAACCAGGCTTGTCATTTGTTGCAGAAGATCCCATTTGCTAAGCTTGCTCATTTATTTTCTAAGGAAACCACACTCAAATGGAGTAAGTTTTAGTCTTTTCCTTCATGCCTCTCATAAAGATGAGGAGGAGCTTGGAAAGGGGAAACACTTCCTATCCCCAAAAGACAGAATGAAATAAGTACTTACCAGAACGAGTGAGGACCATCTTCGAAGTCAACGGCCACCCTACAATGTCTTGAAGAGGGAGGTGTCTCCAACAGTCCCTCTAAATCTGCTCATTGGTACGAGAGCTCTTTTTCCTGATCCTGTATGAAAGTGTAGGCAGTCTTATGACATCTCTGGTTTCTTTAAGGCAATGCAAAATCTTACTGTGATTTTAGGTTGTAATAATCTAGAGGAATCTACAATATATCCAAGATTCTCTTCTTAGGCCATCCCACCACCTACACTTCCTTAGCAACCCCAGGACTGTAGATCTGATGATTTTACACACCTGTAAAAGTTGTGTTGCATGACACAATTGACCTTAAGATGGAGGATTATTGACTGGTCCTGACCTAGTCACATGAACCCTTGAAAATCAGAGTTGCGAAAGAGAAGTCAAGGACCACTGAACAATTGTGGCTTGAATGTGAAGGTGATCACACAGAAAAGACCTGAGGCTGGATTTGTAGTGCCATGGGAAAGGGCTTGCCTGGTACCCTGAAAAAGGGAGGGGAGGAAGGGGACGGGGAGGAGGAGGGAAGGAAGAACCTGAGAGAGACCTTTATCTACTGAACATGAAGAAGGG
>NW_008338858.1:427748-436949 GCF_000622305.1 Nannospalax galili | reverse complement strand
AGGGAAAGATGAGAGATGGCAGAGGAGTGCTATGTGAGCATGTATCAGAGATGAGGGGCATATTGGGCATGTGGGGTCCTTCCATGAGTGACCACGTGCCAGTTTGTGCAGAAGAACAGCTCATCTGGATTGTGTTTGTTCAAGGTAAGATTCCAAAGCAGTGGGGCTGGAGATGTGGCGCAGGGATAGAGTACTCATCTAGTATGGGTGAGATCCTTGGTTCAATTCCTTAGCACTCAAAAAATTTAAAAAAAAAAAAAAAAGGAAAGAAAAAAAAGGGGGCTAGTGAGATGGGAAAAAGGGGGCTACCAACCCTGATAACCTGAGTCCACCCTTGGAACCCACACTGTGGAAGGAGAGAACTACCTCCTGCAAGTTATCTTCCGACCTGTACGTATGTTATGGCACACATGTGCCCAAACACATCCAAACAAATGAGTAAATAAATATAATAAAATTCTAAACAAAGCAAAACGCACAAACAAAAAAAGCGAAAGTAGAGTCCCCTTAAGGCAATTCTCTCTTAAATTACAAATAAGGATTTTTGGGGGACTGGAGAGATGGTTCAACAGTTAAGAGCATATCCTGCTTTTGCAGAGGACCTGAGATTGGTTCCCAGCACCCACATGGGGCAGTTCACAACCACCTGTAACTCCAGCTTAAGGGGCTCTGACACCTCTGATGTCCACAGGTACCTGCACTCACATGTTCACGTCAGTCCCTCGCCTGAATACACATAATTAAAAATAATAAAATGAATCTGTAAAAGAGAACCATTCTTTGAGCCAGGCATGGTGGCACACGCCTTTAATCTAACCTGCACCCCCGAGAGGCAGAAGCAGGTGGATCTCTTGGATTTCTTCCAGATTCTTTGTGGGGCAGTTACTGGTAATGATGGGCTAGGGAGACCACTCAAGAGGTTCAAGCACTTTATAAGAGGACTGGAATTTGGATCCCCAGATCCCACAGAGATGCCAGGTGACAGTACAGACATGAACCACTGTATCCGAATCTCACATAGGAAATATCAATGAATACCATGACAGCTATCTAGAGAGTAAGACTGTTCCCATTTTCCAGACAGAGAGAACTGAGGCTCAGAGTATTGAAAACACTTGCCTGCAGGTCCCACAGCAAACATATGACAGCAATAACCTTTAGACCTTGTAGGGTTTCCTTCCAGGGCTCTTGTGCCAGTGACATTATTTTTGTGGTATGTGTGAGGGATGCTGGGAGTGAGTTCTGGGTGCTGTGAGCTCCTTGGGGTGTGAAATAGATATGTGTATGTCTGCAGATGATGGGATGCTTTTCTGTGCTCTTTCTGTATTTTGGGGGGACAGGAGAGGTGAAGATACAGTTAAGATCATGGGCACATTCTTTGTTTTAAAATTTTTATTTATTATTTTTATTTTATGTATATGCATGTATTGCATGTAGAAAAGTACACCTGTGTCATGCAATGCCCTCTGGGGACAGAAGAGGATGTCGGATCCCCTGGAACTGGAGTTACAGACAGTTGTTAGCTGCTATGTGTGTGCTGGGATTCGAACCCGGGTCTTCTGCAAGAACAGTGTTCTTAACTGCTGAGCCATCTCTCCAGGCCCCCGGGACAGACTTTCAAACCTCCTCACAGGTTTACAGTTCTAGACTCTGCACACTAGAGATTTTTGCCTCCAAGCTTTCAGAGCTAGAGACTTACTGCTCTAGGAACTCGGGTCAGAGCAAACTTTGGGCCTTTACAGTGAGAGGCCTTACACCTGACAGCCAGTGTTGTATCCCTGAGCTTTGGGTGTTGGGACTTTGACTCCTAACTCTGAAGCTCTTGGGAATTCTGGTGGTTGGTGATCTTTGTGGCCTCTCACTTTGTAGTCTTAGTTCACTGATGTGTTTCCTGCCTTGTACTTTCATAATTCCTCAGTTTCTTCAGTCCCTGCTCCTGGGCTGGGAGCGTAGCTCAAGGGTAGTGTGCTTGCCCAACGTGCGTGAAGCGTTGGGTTCAATTCCTAGTACCACAAGGAAAAGGGAACTTTTCTCAGGGTCTAACCCAGAGTCAAAGAAGGGGCTGCATGGCTGACAGAGCTCCACTTAAGATGGTCAGGTGTAAGACAGGGGTCAGTCAGCTGCCATTCAAGGGCCAAATGACTCATTCCCAAAAGTTTTACTTGTTTACTCACACACAGAACAAAACAAAGTTAAAGCAAACAAACCCAGTGAAGAGCACTTCTAATATAGATTTAGAATGTAATTAACATTCTCAAAAGTACTTCATAGTGCGCAGCCTCTAGCCAAATACCCTTAGGGAGAGTTGGGTCTCTCTGATCTGTCTAACAGTTTTCCCTAAGCTGCCCACCCTGCCCCCACCCCTTGGGCTGGGTGTAAGGCCCAGTGCTTGCCACCAAACATGAGGACTTGAGTTTGAGCCCCAGAATCCATCTTTAAAAAAAAAGACAGATATAAGGGGCTGGAGATATGGCTCAGTGGTTAAGAACACTGACTGTTCTTGCAGAAGACCCGGGTTCAATCCCAGCACCTACATGGCAGCTAACAACTGTCTGTAACTCCAGTTCCAGGGGATCCGACAGCCTCTTCTGTCCTTGCAGGCATTGCACGACACGGGTGCACTTACCTACACGCAGGCATAACACTCATACACGTAAAATAAAAATAATAAATAAAATATTTTTTAAAAGACATGTAAAAGTGAAAGACTCCGTCTAAATTAATCAATTAATTAAGCAAGCAAGTAAGTAAGTGGAGAATGATTGACAGACATTGATGTTGACCTCTGGCCTCCACATTAACATTTATATGGGTGCATGCATGTACACACACACACACACACACACACACACACACGTCCTCCCTCCCTTGTCTTGAGGTGACCTCCCTCCCTTGTCTTGAGGTGAACGGGAAACATACCAACATACTAGACCCCTGTTTTGTAGGAGTAATTCTCACTGAAGAAACCCCCTCCCTACCGCTTAAGACCTCAGTACCCCAAGCTACCTACTCAGAAACGCTTACAACTTCATTTGTGATATACTGGAATGTGCCTTTGTGAGAAGTTTTGCAGCAACCTCAACATCAGCCATTCTAAACAGAGACATAGAAAAAGGACCAATGACTATCTCGGCTGCAGTGGAAAGGAGAAGAGGGGGAAGGTTTCACAGGGATACATTTTCGGCTCATCTTAGATGGTCACAGAGAGAAAGAATAAGGTACCAGATCATCAGGCTTGGTGGCGAGGGCCTTTACCAGCTGAACTATCTTGCCCACCTATTTCTTCTCCCTGACTGTGGATGCACTGTGACCAGCTGCCTTCTTCAGTTCCTGCCACCGTGGCTTCCCCACCCTATTGGACAGTACTCTGGAACTCTGAGCTAGAATAAAGCCTTCTTCTCTTAACTTGCCTGTCTCAGCAATGAGACAAGTAACAGACAAGTAATGGACACATATCCCCTGGGTCATAACACTGCATCACTGAATTCAGATCCTGAACTAGAGAAATGTACTGTTTGCCTTCTGATGGGAAGAGCTACACTGTCACGTGGCACAAAGCAGAGTGGAGAATTGGGTCCATTAATGTAATTAAGTGGCCATGGGGATAATGGTCCACTTCCTGGGCTTGCTGCAGTGGTTACAGGTGGCCAGATATTAGTGTTTAATGGCGTGCCTCATCCACAGTAGGCATTTATGAAATGATTAGACTGGATGTTCATAGACTTTCAGATGGAGCAGGAGCTGTTGAGAATCCCTTCAGACACAGCTAGTTTGCTCAGCACAGCTACTAATGTGTTCTCCATCGTGAATCTGCCATAGCTGCTTCTTGGGTTTACTTTCAGCCACAGCACACAAGCACGCTGAGACCGACTGGAGCCCCTCTCTGATTTGCAGAGTTATATTCATGAGAATAGATTCCCTACCAAATGAGCAGGGTCATCCTCTAGACCGATAGCTCCCCTCCTACTTCACAAATCCCTGATGAATGAAAATGCAGCTCACCTATCTTTTGAGCAAAAGTAACTGATGATGACATGCAACGTTAACAGCTCCTGCTTCCTCAGGAGCAGAGCAGAAGTTCATGGATTCTCGCTTTAGCTCACCGGGGTAAGTACAATTACCGTCTCCATGTTACAGACAGGGAGCCTGAAGCTTCCAAGAAGCTACTCAACTAGCAAGCGGCAGAGCTGGGACTTGAACTCAAGTCTCTCCAAGCACAAGACCAACACACCACCTCGCCTTTTCCCTTCAAGGTCTCATGTTTATTCTGCTGATTGCAAGATGGAGGCCACTTGACTGATACCTGCAACGCTCTGAGCCTGCTCACTCCAGCCGTTCTCCAGGATTCCCACACAGGGTGACAAGGAGTGGCCAATCTACTGGTGGAAGGTCATGAAGAGAATTTTTCTGTGTCTGTGCAGGTGAGGCTGGGACCACAATTTTAGGGACGACCTAGTCTTTCCCAGTTACACTTGAAATCATGTCCTTCCCTTGAAGTCCAATGCCCTGTGGTCATTCCTGGGGACAGCCTGAGGGCTCAACCAAGTTAAGGCCTTGGAACTGGGCTTCCTCTCAGGGCGCTGACCTCCCATGGCTGGTGTCTAGGAGCCAGTGAAGTGCAGGACTCCAGGGAGGAAGATGAGGCCCCAGCCTCAAGCCCAAGCTGCCGAAACTCGAGAAGGCCCTAGAACAGCTGACTCTGGGCGCCAACTTTTGGAGGCGGCTGTCCCCTTCCCCCCACTGGCTGTGCTGTGAGTCACGGGTTTTAAGCTGAGCACTCTGGGAGATTAACCAGCTTTGTGACCAGCTGCTGGAGGAGGGTACTTGGCCGAAAGAAGCAGGATAAAGTTACCTTCTCAGAAGTTTATAGGAAGGCACGTAAATGCCCACAACTGCTGTGGGGCTCATGTTGTAGAGCGCTCTGGGGTGTTCCCCCGCCTAGTCTCTCAACTGCCACATTCATGCCCCTGGCTCTTTACCCACTCTGGTTATTTCCACACCTTGGTGTACTGTGCTTCTGAGAGAGGTCTTGGGCAATGGGTGACGCATGCTAGGGACAGAACCCATCTTGGAGTCAGCAGGAAGGGCCTGGCTCCTGCCTGCCTCAGGCTTGGAGCAGAGGCTGCTGGGAGATGCCTGGAGCAGAGTGACTGGCCATTGGCACAGGGCAGAGAAGGCCTCCACCCCACAGCCCGAATGAATCCTGTTGAGGACTGAGAACTCTCGGCCCTGGGGTGGGGAATCAGGTAGCCTGGGCAATATCCCAGCTCTGCCCCTGACTCTGTGGTCTTAGTGTCTGTCACACAAAAGAGACTGGCATAGACAGACCTGTCAGTTAAAACTATTTCTTGTAGAGCCCTACAAGTGTGACGCTTAGAGTTTTAGGCTGGTAGGATGTCCAGTTTTCACATACACCCTCACTTCTCATACAGCCATATTCTACCCAACCCCAGAACTGACTGGCTTCCTCTTTATTTGACAATTTTTCACTGAATGTCTATATCAAACACTCTTGTAGCTGGTAAAGATTAGTAGTACTTTACTTTAAGAAATAAAGAGTTTGGGGCTGGAGAGATGGCTCAGCAGTTAAGAGTCCTGACTGCTTTTGCAGAGGGCCCAAATTCGAGTCCCAGTACTCACATGGCAGCTAACAATCATCCTTAACTCCAGTTCCAAGACCTCCAATGCCCTCTTCTGATTTGCACAGACATGGACACTCTTACATACATGCAGACAATACACTCATACACTTAAAAAAAGAAAAAAAAAGAAATTAGAATTATACCTAGGAACTTATGAGTACATTTAAATGACCAAATGGCCCTTCTGCCTGCTTTATGTGTCAGTGTCACCTGGGAATATATTTTCAGACAAGATTTTGCACCTAAGGAACTTGGTCTAGGAGGATCCTGGTACCTCTCCATCCCCCAGATTCCAGTCTCAAAGCTCTATGTTTCCAGTCCTTTGGAGGAGTCCAGGAAGAGGGGAGGTGGCATCAGAGTCCCTAGACACCTGCCGGTGTGGGCCTTTCTCCACATGGTGGAGGGCCACATTCTGAGAGAGGCTTCAGGTCCTTTAGGACCAGGGCCTGATAGGGAGGCATGTGGGCAGGAGGATGCTGGGTACAGTCTTTTCCTCTGGATCCAAAGGTGCAATGTCCAAAACAGGCCAAGACAACCCTGCCCAAGACGTACCACCAACATCCCTCACTGGGCCAGCACAGAGGCCACTCTCTACTAGGTACTTGACATGCACGTTCCTTAATCTTGGCAGTTGGGTATTGTTGAGCCACATTTTCTGGAGGAGGGAACGGACGGCCCTGCTACAAGCCAGGCCTGTACTGAGACCTGTACAGGACCTGAGACTGTACGGGGCCCATTCTAAGTCAGTGAGAGGGAATAAGTGAGAGCTAACACAGTGACTTCATGGAGGACAGGACATTTCCTAACTTAACTTCCTGAATGCCCCATTTTGTTATTATTGTTATGACCACTTTATAGGTGGGGAAATTGAGGCAGAAAGACAAATACGATAAAGTGATGGAAAAGATAGATCTGAGATCCCACCTCTTACATTTGAGTTTCCTACCCATGAATTTGGACTCTATGTTGTGAAATCTGACAGCCAAGATGACATTATTCCCCACACAATATTCTATGACTCTTCTGAGACAACCAAGAGGTCAGAACAGTCCTTGCTCATCCGCAACTCTCTCTCTGATGTGGGACACTGCTGGGTAACAGAGTCACCAGCCAGGGCAAAGACAGCACCAGGAGTCTGCATCCAAGGATGCAAAGCTGGCAAGACTTGAGATGCCAATCCTGCTCTGCTGCTGAGCAGTGGGATGACCTTGAGCAAGGAGGGTGACCTCTCTGAATGCCCCCTGCCTCATCAGGAAGCTAGACACCAACATCACCCTTCAGTAGCCACTCAGAGCAACATCAAGTCCTGTGCAGTGTCAATCTAGGCTGCGGCACAGTGCAGTAGCTAAGCTACAGAGCCAAGCTGGGTGTCCATCAACAGTGGACTGGATAAAGAAGTGCAGCATATATACACAATGGAATTTTCCAGTCATTTTTACCCAGAACAAAGTTATAACCTTTTCAGGAAAAATGGATGCAACTGGATATATTTACATTGAGTGAATTAAGTCAACCTTAGAAAGCAAGTATGATATGGTCTCAGTCATTTGTAGTTCCTTTCGTATAAACATAAAAAAGCATGTATATTTGACGTGAAAGCAGAAAGGAAACTGTCCAGGGGAACAAAAAAGACTAACAAGAGGGGCGAAGAGTGGAAAGGAGGGGATGGGAGTGTGGGGGTGTACTCGATGGACAGTGTATAGTTGTTCAAAAACGTCATTAGGTAACACAGTACCACGTAAAATGAAAATACACAATAAAAATTCGAAAAAACCAATCCTTTGGGAGGCCAGTAATAAGTGTCCAGCCAATGGTGGCTGTGGTTTGCTAACAAAGCTGAGGAGGAGGGGGAGAAGGAGGAAGATGAGGGTGGAATTTGCCTCCCTGTGACTTCTGCCCTTGGCCAGAGGCTGGCCTGCTGCGCTCAGACTCTCTCTACCCACAAGCCTGTCCAGGCACCTGCTGTGGGTGTTGGCATTCCTGGGCGTGGCCAGAGCCTGGCCAGGGTGAGGCCAGGAGGGCGGGTAAGGACAGCTCAACCCCTGCTGGAGCTTGGTGTGGGGGCAGGGCTGCTCCTGGCAGCTGGGGGCCTCCAGGAAAGGGTGAGGGCACAGAGTATAGAGTGAGTGGGTACAGAGTCGGCCAAGGGACAGGAGGTCCCTTAGAAGCAAAGCTCCTGCAGGCAGGCTTTCTCTAGGAGACTGTGGCAGTGGCAGGGTGCATGGCTCTGCCGCCCACTGCCCCAGCTGTGCTGATCCTCAACATTTACTATGTGTTCAGGCTTTGACTAGGCCTTGCCTCTGTTTGCAGAGGGCCTCTGTCTCCAGGAGGTAGAGATGGCATCAGAGTAGGCCAGGCCAGGTAATCCAAGGTCCTTCTGGAAGAAGGAGGACCCGGTGGAGTCAGGTGCTTGAGGGAAAGCTTCCTGGTGAAGATGGCTCCTAAGCCCTACAAACTGGAAGAAGCTCCTTTTAGGAAGAGGGCACAGCATGTGCAAAGGCCCTGGAGCTCATCCATGGTATTAGATAAAGACTCTCAGTTCTCACACAGGCTTTGTTTGGTAGGCAATGGGGGTGTGTGTCTGGGGACTCAGAGCTAGGGCAGCCTCTCCAGGTAAGCTGGTAGGACAGGCCCGAGTTTAGAGAAAGAAGACCACCCCCTCCCTGGGGCCAGAACTACACTCCTGTGACCTGTCTTAGCACCAGAGATGTGGGGGTCTGCAGGGTGCATGGCTCAGACTGCTGTGAGAAGTAGCTTTTGCACATACCAGCACCCCCAAAGTTCTATCTACTGAGGAAACCGGCAACAGGGCCCAGGGAAGGGGGGACATCCCCAAATACACATTTAGAATATGGAGGTGTCCCCAGCAGCCTTGTACACATTCAGGAGAGTGACACAGACAGGGTTTATCCACATACCGTGATAACAGGGATGTCACACAGCCCTTTCCCCTCCCAGGGACTCAGGCCTGGGGCCACCCTTTCACACAGCGCAGGGGCGCACAATCATGTGGCTTGATGCGGTGGGACCCTTCGATGGCGGCCGCAGAGGCCTCACTGATCCTAGGCCGGTGCAGCCGGAGGCCATCAGCGCCAGCCGCGGGGCCTCCGGGGCACACGTGCGCACGCCGCTCGCCGCACACACCCGCCCGCCGCACACACCCGCGCACACGCCGGCGCGGGCTAACGAGCCCACAGCCCTGCTGGGCGGGAGGGAGCCAGTTGTCAGGCGGGGCCGCCGCGGTCACACAGCATTAGCCCTGCGGCTGCCCCACCAGGTGCGGCCACTGCCCCTAATCCCTGGCCCGCCCCGCTAAGCCCGGCCTGAGCAAGCCACAGCTGGGGGCGGCCGGCCACGCGCCACCCCTCACCGCAGTCCCTGCTCCTCCCTGCGCCCTGCACCCAGCTCCCCAACCCTGCGCACAACAATCCAGCCCCAGCCCGCCCACTGACCCGGCGCTCCCAGCCCGACATCCCTAAGTATCCCCACCGCCCCGCCCACCTGCCTCCTTCTATCCTTTGCTACAGTCCCCTGAAACCTGCTCTCCCTCCAAGGCAGG
>NW_008338858.1:414228-427518 GCF_000622305.1 Nannospalax galili | reverse complement strand
CCCCCATGCTATACCCTCTACCTGCCCCCCACCCACCCCCATGCTATACCCTCTTCCTGATTGCACTATACCCAGGCAGGACTCACCTCTCCTTTGGTTCAAGCCTCAACAATTTTTGCAAGACCCCTGGGCTGCATTCCAGGATCGTTTTTTGTTTGTTTGTTTGTTTTGTTTTTTAAGTGGGGGAAATGGAATTCCTAAGTCCTTTTTGAACTTCGGGTTTGCTTTTCTGAAAAATAGAGAGATGTGATTTAGACGCACCTCCCCTCTCCCCCTTGAGACGGACTCTCATGTATCCTAGGCTGGACTCTTAAGCTGAGGATGATCTTGAACTTCTGATCCTCCAACCTCTACCTCCCAGTGCTGAAGTTATGGGAGCGCACCACCACACTCGGCCTTATATCGTGCTAGGGATCTAATATAGGTAAGCACTCTACTAGATGAACTACATCTCCGGCCTCTTGAGGGCCCTTTTGCTGTATCACAAATGCAAGCTTGTCTAGTTAGGCCCTCTCATCTGCATAGCAAAGATGGGGGGGTGTCACCCATCTTGTCACTTAACTCTCAGCTGAGCAGGTCAAGGCAGCTTTTACTTTTGGTTTGGGGAGGACTAAGGAGGGATGAGGTGGAGTTTAGGTGTGGGCCAGGACTTGGGATCGACTCTGAGGGGTCTCTCCCACTGTGGGATGCCCCCTGGAAGGATGTTCTTCAGGGACTGGCCTGCCGGTGGTCCTGCCTTCGCAGACGCTAGTGGTGCTGATGGACAGCTCCAGCAGGTGGGAGCCGGCTGGTCACCTCTGACAGCTCTGCCCACCTGTCACCCTTCTGCTAGGGTGACCGGCTGTCTGACCCACTGACCAACTTCCTGCTTCTCAACACCCTGGGCACAGTGTACAGTGCCCCGCCCCTTTCCCTTTAGCTTTTCCAAAGCACAGGGCACACAAATACCATGCACATGCAAGATTCACACTGCAGAGACACTGCTGCCAATTCATGGCTGCATGTGCACATAGCCTACTTCTGATCCTGCTTCATACTCCTGTAAACTGAGCCAAGTTTTTTCTTCTGAGGTGGGAGGATTATGGACACTGCCATGTCTATGGCACAGGGCCACATGGTGAAGGCAAAGGCATTAGGTCCAGACCTTCTGATCCAGGTCCTGCCTCTGTGATTTCCTGTGTGACCTTGACAAGTTAGCTAACGTGACTGACTGTCATGTTCCTTGGCTATCAAATGGAACTGGCTGTAATAAGCATCTATCTCTAGATAGACCTCAGTTGTGTAGCAAGTTCTGGTCCCAGCTCACACATTTGCCCTGGCCATCTGTTCGCGGTATCTCCAGACCAACATCCAGACCTGGGCTACGCACTTTGAGGTGTGTGTTAGTTACTTTTTTCATTGCTGTGACAAGATACTTGATGAAGCAAACAAAGGAAGGAAGGGTTCGTTTAGCTCATGACTTGAGGGTACAGTCCATTATGAAGAAGGAGTCATGGTGGCAGGAGTGTGAGGCAGATGGTCACACTGCATCTGCAATCAGGAAGCAGAGGGAGATGAACGCTGGTGCTTAGTTCACTTTCTCCTTTTTATTGAGCCCTGGGCCCCAGGCCGTAGGATAATGCCACCCACATTCGAGGTGCCTCTTCCCTCCTCAGTTAAACCTTTCTGGAAACACTCTCATGAACACATCCAGAGGGATGTGTTATCCTAAATCCCATCAACCTTATAATCCACATTAACCACTACAGGATCCATTTTCTTCTCCCTAGAAGTTCAGACAATGAAAACAATACTTGCTCTATCTTACAAAACGACCAGTCCCACTCCACGAGCCGCTTCCACCTCACCTCATATGCTCTTGGCACTCGGAATCGGATCTGTCAGGGCTTAAGGAGAAGCCCGAGCTTAGGGAAGCTCTGAGCTCCAGGACAATCTCTTCTTCAGCCTGCTCCAGCTAGACCCAGGTCCATCCTTGGCAATGTCTGAGAACTTAAAGAAGCGATGTGAGGCTCACAGACTCCTATGGGGACAACGGATTTGGGATGAACTTGGAAAAGTCCTTTTTTGTTGCCTTGTGCATTAGCCCAAGATCACTGCACATGGGTTTTCTCCCTTCCTGTCTTCTCTGGAGCCCTCCCTTTGAAGCATCTGAAGATATGTCCTGCCTCTGACTGTTTGGTTATGATCTTTAATGTTTCATTATGATGATTGTAAAGTACCATAATCTCTAACATGCTCTTTCTTTTAAAAAAATATTTTATTATTTCATTTAATGTTTATGAGTGTATTGCCTGCATGTATGTAAGTGCACTAGTGTCAAGCAATGTCCACAGATGTCAGAAGAGGGCATCGAATTCCCCTGGAACTGGAGTTACAGACAGTGTTAGCTACCGTGTGGGTGTTGGGAATGGAATCGGGTCCTCTGTAAGAGCAGGCAGTGCTCTTAACTGCTGAGCCATTTCTGCAGCCCCAATATGATCTTTCGTATATTAGATATCTGTTGCTGCATAATAAACTACCCCTTCATTTTAGCAGTTTAAAATAACGAAGATTACAGTCCCATGGTTTCTACTGGTTAAAGTCCAGGAGCAGTAGTGTAACTGACAGGACACAGGGCCTCTCTCAGACCATGGGTGAAAGTATTGGCTGGGGCCGGGATCATCTGAAAGTCTTGGGGAGGAAACCACATCCAGCTCATTCCAGCGGCTCTTGGCCAGAGGCCTTAGCCCCTTATCGTGGATAGCTCACAATATGGCCAATGGCTTCTCTTAGAATAAGTGAACTAAGGCAGCACTCCAGAAAGTGAAACAAAGCTGCATCTCTTTATGACCAACCTTAGAAGTGACACCCCACTGCTACTGAGTGTAAAGAGGGGAGAAATTACCTTACACTAGGAGGCAGGGGGCACTCGAGGCCATCTTGTAGGCTTGGTCCCTCAGTAGGTATTTAGTGAATGATGTGGCCATTGGAGAACACTATACCTACTGGCTGTCATCCTGACACAATCCCTCACCCCACTGCCCCATTTTTCCATTTCATGGACTCTGCTTACAATTAAATAAAAAACAATCATTGAATAACATATGTGCTCTTGTGAATGTGTTTATCCTCCTTTACTTTGTGAAACGTGCCTTCCAAAACTCGGGGTGCTCTTGGGGTGCATCTCCTGCAGCTTCTGTGGTTTCAAGCTGGAATGCATCTTGGTTACTTCCTTTCTGGGTTCCCATCATCTCTGTCTAGTGGGTCAACACTCCAGGAAAGCCTTTTCTTACATCACATTCCCATGTGTTCTTATCCACCTAACCTCTCCTCGCAATTAGTGCCCCAGAGCAACCTGGTGTGTGGATGGGCCTCCTCTTTGAGTTACATCCCCTAGGCTATGGACTCTAGCAACATTCAGTGAGCATCAGTGAGAATACATTATGGGGGGGGGGGGGGGGGTCAAAGAGGTTACTCATGGAACTCACAGTGTGTGGGTGGAACAGGTGCTCAGGAATGTCTGTCCTACCTGGAAGACCAAGTTATCACAGCTTTAACCCAAGATAATGATCAGGGGCTGTAGTGATCGAAGTTCTAGAAATGGCTCCCAGGTTTCCACCCCAATCCCTGGAACCTGTGAATATAATCCTCTGTGACTGTGTCTTACTATAGGGTGCAGTTGGCCTTAAGACACCGCCTCTACCTCATGATTCTCCCACCTTCACCTCCTGAATGCTGGGATTCCAGGTGTGAGCCATCACCCCTGGCTTGGAAAGGTGAGATTGGAGAGAAGACTCAAAGACGGTGAGGAGTTGGGAAGATAGATATTTGACAGAAGAACATTCCAGGCAGAGAGGGCAATGAAAGCAAAGGTTCCAGGGTGGGGTGATGTCTGTAACGTCTGCCACAAGTTGAGACATCAATGTACCTGGAACATGACAGATGGAGGTAAGGCCCAAGAGCCAGTGGAGTCTTGGAGGCATTGCCAGAGCCTTGGCTTTTACTTCCCATGGGAAGCCTTCAAGAGTTTAAGCAGAAGAGTTGTGAGACCTAATGTCCATTTTGGACAGGATTCCTTTAGCTTCAATACTGAGACTAGTTGGGGCAGAGCTGTGGGGTAAAGACAAGGGTAGAAAAGGAAGGGCTCGTGAGAGGATTTGCACTGCAACTAACCCAAGAGGAAGATGGTTCTGACTTGGTTCACAGTGATAACGGTGGTGGAAGGAAGAAGCAGCTAGCATCTGGATGCCATGCTCAAAGCTGAGCCAAGAGGATCTCATAGCAGACTGGGTATGGTGTAAGTGGAGAGAGGAGACAGAGAGAAGATTGGCACAGTGTCAAGGGTTCTGTCTGAACAACCGAGTGATGCCGTTTCCATAACTTGAGAACAGGAAGGTATGTGGAGAAAGTCTATGGAGACATGGACGGGTGGGGTGGGAGGTCTGCTGACTATCTAAGCAATGACATCAAGTAGGTTGACAGACACAAGTTTGGAGCTTAGTTGAGTGATCTGGACCAAAGACAGAAATTTGGCAGTCACCAGCTGATGAGTAATATTTAAGGAAACATTAATGTTGATGTTTTTGATATATAGACTTGCCTGTCCTTCCCACTAGACAGATCTAGTTTCTTCATGTCCATGAACCATGTCCATCCTATTTCTAAGGCTTGAGTCTCACTATACTGTATCTCAATCAAGTCGCAAAGGTGGCATTGGCTTTGCAGTGTCAGTGTCCGAGGCTCTGAGGTTTGTCATCCTCTTCTGATCACTGCATCAGAAACCACTGTATTACACACCAGCTCCTCTTCCCAGGTGCCATCGCTGAAGAACTGGGTGGCATCTCCACGTTGTTCCTTGTTTATGGATACTCCGCTAATTTCATTTAGCTTTATTCTCCCTCGTTCTCCATTTTTAATTCATTGGTAGACTGGAGTCAGGTCAGAAAATTCTTGGGATGAGCATCAATGTGAAATCTGCACATCAAGTCTCAGATGGTGCTTTTAAGTCAGGGAGTAATAGAATTTTATGAAAGCCCTGTAATTTATGCTCTCGGGGTCCTCTGTCACTGTACCACCTCAACATAAGGATTTGGAATGGACGCTGGAGTGAGGTATTCCCACACTTGACAGTTGACTCTTTGTCCAGCACAGAATCAGGGTAGGTATGGCATGTGAAAGAGATGGGAGTAGGGATTCAGAGTGTGACAAAGAGCGGCATGTCTGGCCTCCCTGCCCTACAAACTGTGGTGTAGGGATCTGGGGTTTCACACAGAGTCACAGGGAAGGTCTAGACCCCTCAGAGTCTAGCCTGGCTCCTCTGTAAGGCTGGGCTCTTTCTTTCTTGGGTTCTTGCCCCAATGTTCTTTCCAGCCTGGTTGTCCCTGCCTCTTCCCCCACCCCTCCCACTTAGGCGCAGAGGGGCCAATTCTGGGCCCTATGACTCAGAAGCCGGGTGGGGGAGGATGTTTTGGATGCCGCTCTGCTGACGCTGGTGCCCTCTGTTCTTACAATCTCCTTAATTTACTGCCTGAGGAGGGGGCCAGGGCTCTGGAGAGGGGATTAGAGAGTCCACACTGATCTAAGGCAACAGCTGCTGGGCTGGCAGCCGAGGAGCTAGGAGTGAGCAGGAGGTGGGGGAGGTTCCTGTCTCTACCAGGGCCGGAAGGGAACTAAGGAGGCATCCGGATGGGATGGGGCCTTTAGTCTGTAGTTCTAGAAGTGGCTGCCCTTGGCTAAGAGGTAGGGCTGGACAGGTTTGTTTTACCACTGAGGTCAAATCCATGTAGGAAGGCCTAGAGAGCCATCTGGTCAACCACCATACCTACTCCCTGGAGAGCATTAGCAAGGGTTTTGTTTTCCACCACTCAGAGAGTCGGGGTCTGTGGCTCAGACCCAATGGGACATTTTTATCAAGGCTTACATGGTCATTTTGCTGTGTGAAGATTCTTCTACAATCAAGGCTCTCCACAAGCTGATGCAATCTCTTACCCTGTGACAGTACTTTTCCCTCACTCCCATTCCACTCTCAAGGAAGAGGCAGACTAGGTACAGCACTCCCATTTGTCAGTTGTGGTAACTGAGATCTGCACAGTGTCAGTGTCTCGTCTCAGGTCCCACTTGGAGTCAGTGGTACGACAGATCAGAACCCAGGACTCCCTTAATATTTGGGTCACGCACTAACAATTAGCCGTGGTGACAAGCTTTGCTGGTTCCTTCCAGTCCATTCACTTAGGTGATAGCTTTGTCTAACAGAAAATGGGTCAGACATGGCAGCCATAGCCTGGGCTCTTTGAGTTAATTGATGGCCCCTTTGGAAGACTTGGTTTTCCATCGGAATAATGGATAGTATCTGGAGCAGCACCATGGCTGTCCTCAAGAGCACAGCAAAGTCTTGCCTTTGTCACCCAAACAACAAGAAAAGTTTAAATTGAAGAGTTGGATTTGGAGTCAAGATGTCTAGGATCAAATAAAATCTCAGCCATCTACTGACTCTCAGAACTCCTAAGTTTCTTCTTCTCTTTGAGCTCCACTGAATCATCTGTTACAATGTCTGTAGTAGATACTGACATCTACTATGTAGCTATACTGAGGATTCAGAGACAGCACCACCCCAGGAGCCCAGCATCGTGCTTGATGCATAGTAAATGCTAAATGAACTCTAGGAAGATCAGTGGTGATGGTACCTGTTGCTTGCTGACAGATATAGCTACTGAGCTTGTGCCAAGAGATCATGGCCTGGTGGAGGGTTTAGGGCAGTTGTTGTCAACCAATCAGGATCACTGGATTGGAGACTGATGGATTACACAGTTCCTGAATGACCCTCAGGATCATCTGAGTTTGCAAATCATTATCATAGGGGACCTGCTTTGATGGTTAGATAATTGACATATCAGTTGTTTACAGATAAACAGGTGTTCAGTCACTTAATGATTTAAACACTTTCCCCATTGGCACTTTCACTACTAATTAACTCCTAACAAGCCCTTCCTGTCTCTGGGTCATGGGCAGGCACTCCCCACTGGGGGTTCCCAATTAATGAGGTTTACCAGGCATGCGGACCTCTGGGAAGCAGGCAGGACTAATTATTCCCTCCTCTTCCCTGCCCCCCCTACCTTGGCCAAATCCTCTCTCTGTCCTTCATCAATCTTGTCCTGGCCTCCAGCTGGCTTACATTAGCTCTGGTTTTCCAGCCCCCAGAGCCGTTGCTGTAGCAGAGAGGTTGAGCCAGTCCAGGCTGGAAGGATCCGTCACCCGATCCTGGGTCCGTGCTGCAGCCAGTCCTGGAATCTGGGGCAACGTGATCCTGCCCCACAGGAGCCCCTAGGCAAGCCAAGGACTTCGACTTCATGGCGGGCTCAGAAAATTCCTGCCATCTAGAGACCTCTGCCTAAGCCCCCAGGGATCACATCTACAGCCTCCCAGTTCACATCCTGTCTAAGCCCCTCATCTTAAAGAAAAGGAAACGAGAGTCTAGATCCATGAGGCACCCGCCCAAGGTCATGGGCCTGTTGATGCAGGAGCTGCTCTAGAGCTCTGGCTTCTGTGCTTCTTGTATGGAGTCCTCTCCCCACTCCTAGAGAAGATCTTTGGTTCTGTATGACCTACTGTCTGTAGGTATGATAGACTTATGTGGGGGCTCCCGTCCATCCCCAGACCTTCAAGGCAGAAGAGGAAAGGAGGAGGTGGTTTTTAGATTAAAGCACATGATCCCTTAACTCAGATTTTAAAAGTCACATTTCAGATCATTTAAAGGAGAAATTCGAAGGATTCTAGGAATGAAATATCCAGAACAATTACAATAAGAACAATATAAAAAGCTTTCTTACATGTTTCATGTAGATAGCCCCACTTATTGGCACAATTCAGGACCACAGATGGTGTGATTGGACATACTGGCTATATTTCCTCCTGTGGAACTTGGCCTTGCACATTATAACACCTTGCATGCTTCACCCAAAAGGATGCAAACCAAGCCCATGAAGTAGGAAAGGTCATAGAGGAAAGTTTGAGTTTTTAGTTGTTGAGAGAAGACCAAGAAAGTGCTCCAAAAATGGATATTTTTCATTTGGTTCTGGTTTTTTGTTTTGATGCCTGGATCTTGCATACACCACTCAGACCAGTTTCCTTTATACCTCCTAAATTATGCTCCTAAATTATGCAAGATGCCTTCTCTAGGAATGGGGAAAGGATCCATACCAGAAGTGGCTCTGTTAAGGTTTTGAGGGAGGACAGCAGACCTCATATGACAATCTAGTCTTGGCCTTGAGAGTGTCAGGAAGTTCCCGTCTGCAGATGAAACAATCGCACCTCTGTAGGGAGAGCCTGGAGCTGAGGTGGATTTTGGCCTGTGAAAAATGTGCTGACCCCTTTGTACATTTCCATATGTGAATCGAGGTCTTCCTGGGTCCTTCAGGTTCTGCACATACGATTTTAAAGCATTTTCTATCCGTTTTACACACCAAAGTAGACAGAAGCTTAGCGCAGCAAGGTGACATGTCTACATTTACTTATTTACTAAATGGTCAGGCCTGAACTTGAACCTGAGTTTCTAAGACTGAAAACTCAGTGGGTGTTTTGTTTGTTTGATGCCAATGCCTTCCAGGCAGAGGTGCGAAATATGACATACCTCAGTTTGATTGAGGTAAACTGGTTCCCATTTCTTGTGAGTTCATTTCTCTAATGCTCTCCTTTGAAATTCAGAAAATTGTTCAGGAAGGTTTCAGTCAGTGTGCGTAGTGCCCAGAGCTGCACCACAAACCCCAGGCCCACCTCTGATTTCAGCTACTGCTGTAGTGGACCGTTCTGTGTGAGCACAAACTCTCTCTAGTTGGGATCCTAGGCCTTCTGCAAAGGCCCATGTGTTAAATGCTTGGAGGTGTTAGAAACTTTAAAGGGAGGGGCCTAAGAAGGGAAGTCTTTAGGTCACTGGAGGCGCGACCTTGAGGGGTTGTGAAACCGCAGTCGCTTCCTCACTTGTTTTTCAGCCAGAAGGTGAGCAGCTTGTCCTATCATAGTCCTGGCTATGCTGTGCTCCTAGCCACATGCCATGGTGTCAGCTGATCATGGACCAAAACCTCCAAAACTGTGAGCCCAAACAAACCCTTTCGAAGTTCATTATCAGTTTTTACAGTAAAGGAAAGCTGACCAACGCAGACTCATTCTCAAAGCTCTAGTTCAAGCAGGAGTCTGCCTTTCCAGATTCCAGTGGAAGGTTTCTCCCATGCTATAGGAGCTTGTTCATAGCATGAAAATTCTGCCTAGACTCAAGTCCATTAGCTTCCCTAGGAACAACAGTGAGGGAGAGGAGGCAGTGGGTGGAGATCCCAGTCACCGTCTGTCAGATGGACACTTCTGGGAGAACGTCTCAGAAGCTCTTGTGTCTGTTGACAGGACCTCAGGGACACACTCGGCTTTTCCCAGTCCCTCATCTCATTCTTCCCAGCCCTACACTTCTGCTTTCTCAGTTCTCCATCCAAGTAGACCACTCTCCAGCCAATCTTTGTCTTGGGTACGATTCAGTGCAATCCAGGCCAAGGTAGTGTGTGTGGACACTGGAGGCTGTGTGAACCGGGACCCAGTACTATAGGAAGGGGTGGAACACAGTCACAGCAGGAGTAAAGAACTTTGAACAGAAGGTAAATTCTTAGGGACGTGGTTGCCGGGGATTTCCCCTTCCCTGGACACCCTCTACATGTATAATTCCTGAGTTCGTGAAGGTTTTGTCCACAAGAAACGCATCACATGATTTGAGGGCTCTGGAGAGATGAGGTTTCTTGACATTTTTAAGGTTTTCTTCTGTCTCTTATTAGAGATGACCCCAGACTGAGTCAGCATGGTGTGACTCTCAGTGAGTCTGTCCCTAAAAGTGACTCCTGGCCATGGCCTCAGTGAACAAGTTTCACTGGTCACAGTCTGGGTCTTGCACAGAGGAGACAAGAGGGCTGTTTTACCTGGTAGTATCTTTGGACCTGATATCCAGCCACCTCTAAGCCTGTATCGAAAAACAAAGGAGAGAATTTAACCAGCTGGAAAAATCAATTTAAATGCTTCCAGAAAAACAGTATGGCCTGACACTGCCACCTCATTTTCTTGAAGTGAGTCATAAACGGTTGACCTCATGGCTAATCTATGGGCAAAGGCGCCCGGCGGTTACTGCTGGCTCAGGAATGGCCTCAGAGCTGATTCCTGGAACCCTGGCGTCAGTCAGAGAGCAGAGTGGGCCTTTCGCCATGACAAAGTCAGATTACCTCTCCAAGGAGCCAGTTCCCAGCTCAGAGCCATAGGCTTGGCCATGAAGTCCTTGACTGGTCATTTCCAGCCAATAATCTTTTCTCGGTTACTGATTGGTTGGTCCCATCACCCACCCAACCCAATATGCAGCTTTCATTGGCTGAGTCCGCCATGTGTTCTCCAGTCTAGTGAGACCCACCATCCAGCTGCTGAAATGTCTCTGATTAGTCAGCTCCCATAAACCTTCCATTCCGTTTCTATTTAAAGCTTGGTTCCTGCATGATCATCTGAGTTTGTGTTTCTCTCATAGGCCAATCTAGAATGTCCTGTTTCCCTCTCCTCCTTGTCCTGTAGAGTTAGGAACATAGGTTTGGGGCTGAATGAGACCTCAACTTGAATCCTATCCCCGCCATTTACTAGCCCCACAACTCTAAACAAATGATTTCCCTTTTCTGTGCCCCAGTTTTAGTAACTCAGAGCCCCAGAATTCAATGGACTCAAATCATAACTACTGTTATATGACTTTATTCAAAGAAGGTATTTAATTTCCCCCGAGCGTCTCTTGATTTTATTATAAAACACAGATGTGAGTGGTCCATGCCTCAAAGATGTGTGACAATGATTGTAAAGTATTCAGCATATACATTCAGTACATATCAGTTATTTTTCTTATATTTGGAGGAAGGGAACTTGAAGACCAATAAAATCCTAGCCTTGTCTTTGGGTGGCTAAGAGCTAGCTCTGAAAGTCCATTGACATGTAGACCTGGGTGACCTTAGGACTGGGTCTCCACCTTCCTAGGTGAGAACAACCCTGCTCCCAGATGCTACCTGGGGCTTTCCTTATGAGGTACAGGCAGAACCTCAAGTGTGAGCCAGAGGCCAAGAAGAGGTAGAACTTCAAACAACGTCTCATTAAGACTAGTGGCTCAGAGAGACCTGTGTGAGCCAGAGCTGCAAGAACATTGACTGTGGCTGTTAAAGCTGTAAGGCATTTAAAAATTAGCATGAAGCATTAGCAAAGAAAGAATGATCTATCTCAGTGGGAGTCAAACGCAAGACTTAGGACTTGGATTCAAGCATATGACTACGGTACCAACCTGTATAGCAACAATACCAAGGAGGAAATTAGATCTAAGGTATGTTAAAGTGCAGCTTTGCATGGCTCTATTAGTATGAATTTCTACCCGTTATCCAAGAATAACTACTATCCTATTATTTTTTAATTGGTGAGCTAGTTGCAAGACCAAAGTGTACTATATTGATAAAAATTAAAATATAGCTGAATTTTTATAAAAAGACACAAAAGCTGAGTGTGGCGGTGCAGGCCTTTAATCTCAGCACTCTGGGGCTACAGGGAGACTTTGTCTCAAAAGACAGATAAATAAATAAAAATAAACAGGCACAAGAAATTGCCCCATTAGTCAGATGCAACTTCCGAATTCATATTTTAGTTTGTGAAAGAATGCTCCTTGTGTATTTATTACCCTCAAAGGCACTGGGTTAGGCTATACTATAACCAATTGTGTGTGTGTGTGTGTGTGTGTGTATGTGTGTGTGTGTGTGTGTGTGTGTGTGTGTGTAAGCCAAAGGAGGATGTGGGTGCCTTTCTCTGTCAGTCTCCAGTTTATTTCCTGGAGACAGGGTCTCTCATTGGACCTGAAACTGGTTGTTTAAGGTAGGATAGCTGGTCATCAAGCTCCTGGGCTCTGACTCTCTCTACTCACCAGAGCTTAGGTACACTGGGACATACTTGACTTTTCAGTGGGTGCTGGGGATTCAAACTCATGTCCTTATGTTTGCACAGTAAGTGCTCTTATCTACTGAGCTATCTCCCCGGCTCACGTATTATTTTGTATATGAAAAGATATATACATATCGGGTTAGTGGGTTGGGAGGCCTTTGAAGACTAAACATTGCCTGTTCTGTGCTGGAAAAACCTGAATGCTTAGTGATGATCCACAAGGATGTAGATGCAGTGCACATACATCCTGGGATTCTTGGCAATTTGTTAGTAGAATCCATAGAAAACATCGGCATCATAGGTCAAGAATCCTGTATTTTAAAAAGTATTTTATTTATTATTTTTTTATTTTACATGTATGCATGTATTGCCTACATGTAGGTAAGTGCACCCGTGTCATGCAATGCCCGTGGAGGACAGAAAAAGCCGTCAGATCCCCTGGAACTGGAGTTACGGACAGTTGTTAGCTGCCATGTGGGTGCTGGGAGTGAGCAGGCCTCACTCCAACAGGGGCCAGGACAGCAGTCCTCATGCTATCAGTGTTTCACTCTCACTGAAAGAAGACTGATTGCTGGGAGTATGTGCTCTGGAAGACATTTAGAAACATCCATATGACTGGCAAGCAGGGAAGGTGATTGAGAGCTGAGAGCAGGTTCCCATGGCATGGAAGTAGCAGAACCCCAGGGCTTGGAGGTCTGAAGATTCCCATTACCAGAGGCTGTGAGGGCACAGGTGAGCACTGTACATGATTCTCACAGAGTTGCTAGTTCAAGGCAAAGTCTAAGAGCAAGGTAAGAGACCATCTTCTAGAAAACAACCCATAAGTGATTTGTCTGTGCATAGAATACAGACTGTGAAGCCAATCAACAACAGAAGCGGGAACATGAAACCTCTTGTGGGGAACTAGGTGGGGTGAGCCACACCTTCTCCTGTGAGGCACCTAGGAGAGGTCCTCCATCCCTGGGACAGGTGGGAAAGTGGTTCTCACCTACAAGCCTCCACAGCATTCGGGGAGAAGAGATGGAAGAACAAGTGGCAGGAAGTTGACTAAGGCCATTTTAACCAGAAAACTTGAGAAATAAATTTCAGGAATAGTTTCTTCAGAGACCTTCAAACAAGATGAAAGTATCTAGAAAAAAATAAGAAAAGTTATATTTTCTTCGATAGCTGATCACAATATGTAAATGTCAATCCAGGACTGGAGAGATGGGTCAGTGGTTAAGAGCACTGACAGCTCTTGCAGAAGAATGGGTTTAATTCCCAGCACCCACATGGTGGCTAACAACCATCTGTAACTCCAGTTTCAGGGGATCTAACGCCCTCTTCTGACCTCTGTGG
>NW_008338858.1:393200-413416 GCF_000622305.1 Nannospalax galili | reverse complement strand
TGGGTTTAATTCCCAGCACCCACATGGTGGCTAACAACCATCTGTAACTCCAGTTTCAGGGGATCCAACGCCCTCTTCTGACCCCCTCAGGTATTGCATGACCGGGTGCACTTATACACACATAGGCAATACACTCATATACATAAAATAAAAATAATAAATTTTAAAAAATTAAAAAAATAAATATCAATCCAGTTACAAAATATACAGCAGGCAGTGCTGTTGCCCTAAAGGTTACTACATAAAACCAACTGGTTTACATCACAGCTCCTACACTGTAAAACTCTCTGGTTGAAAGGATAATACTCTGACATTTTTTATGTCACTTGCTCCCAAGCTTATAGGATGGTCCTCTGATCTGCAGACTCTTGAGGGGGAAGGATTACAGTGCATCATTTTTCATCCTGTAATTGATACAGCAACTGCCTATGGGACAGAAGTTTTCAGACAGTAACCAAACCTGTGGCTTTGTTTGCAGTTCTTAGTCTAGTTCCATTAAGGATGGGTGAAAAATCCAAATGCATGAAAACAATTCTCAAGTAACCTTTCAGACATGTTATTAATGCAGCCTGTAGGATACCGTTCAAAGCCAGACTGGCAAAAAAAAAATTCAAATTGAACGTGCCGAGACACTGTGAAACATCGCGAGGCGGCGCCTGCCTTTCTGTGGTGTTCCTCTAGTTTCTACACTTGTTAGCACTTTGGATCTTGGTAGAATGTTCTTTATCCAAATTGAAGACTCTTCGAGGTGTCGTTAGTGCAATCTGCAGTGTGAGATGGCTAACCAAGAAGCCTTGATCCTCTGGAAGCTCCTTTTCTTACCCCCAGGAGCAGCTAAATCAGAGCCTACCCTTGGTAATTTGTAGACTTCTTCACAGCAATGGAGTGTTCTTAGATTGTGATATTATCAAAATTTGTTTTACAGTCCTATGTATATTTGAACAAAACATGTTTTATTTTAGCAGTAAACCAGCAGGATTCCTGGTGATTGGTGAACTTTTATGGTTAGTTACGCTAACAAGTCCTTTTGCACTGAGCTCTGCACCGGCATGCTGGACCACACACATTGAGAACTATTTTTCCTATCTATAGGTCTTATTGTTCCTGAAATACTTGCTTGGAAGTCCCATCCTTGCAACCCTATAGGATAAAGCACCTGCTCTATGAACCCTGCTTGCCTGGGCAGAGGGAGGACTCAGGATGGACCTGACAAGAGGGTACAGCCTCAGGAATGAATGTCATTTTTATAGAGAGTGCTGAGCACTGGACAAACTTATCATGCATCTATCATTACTCTAAAACAGCAGCAGCTAATAAGCTTTTTGTTGTAGTATAGTATCCATGGAAGAAAACTCATAAATATATAGTTTGATGATTTTCATACCAACTCAATAATCAGAGCATGATGGCATCCCAGAAACCTCTAGTGTCCATCCCTTCCAATCTTTCTGAAGTCTCACTAATATAATCTCTGTCCTGTAACTTGCACCATGTACAAGTTTTGTACTTTTGCCTTTATGTTTTCATATTGAAATAATCTTAAGACTCAAAAGAAATTGCACATGTTGTAAGAATTTCTGTCTTTTACCTAGCTCTCTCACCCTCCTGTGGTATATCAGAGAACCACAAGGCATCATTAGCCAGGAATTTGATATTGGTGAAATAATATTTCTCAGCTACAGATCTGATTGGTCCTTTACCAGTTTTGTATGAACTCATTTTCCTGGTATTTTTCAGTGCATAGTTCTATGAAATTTTATCACATATACAGATTCATGTAATCATCACCATAATAATCTGATATGGAACAAAATTCACCATAAAATGTTCTGTTTTTTAAACTTTATCTAAATGCTACCATAGAGTAAACTTGTATGTCTGGCTGCCTTCACTGAATGTCATATTTTCAAGATTTGTACTGTTGCCATGGCATAGTGGGGCTTTGTTTATTCTCTTCCTCAGGTATCTATGCCTCAAATTATTTATCAGTTCTGCTATTAGTGAACATTGGGGTAGATCAGCTTTTGCCTGTGACCACAGGCACTCTTATGAACATTCTTGTATATCTTAAGGTGAGTATGTGCATTTCTGTGGGGCATATACCAGGGAGTGTACCTTTTGGATCTTAGGGTTTATCCTTGATGACTGCTTTAGTTCTCTAAAGTGATTAAACAACTGACAGAAGCATTTCAGAGAATCCTGCCTTCTACATCTTTACCAAATCTCCATATTTTCTTTTTTAAATTTTAAATTATTTTTATTCATTCCTTGAAGATTTCATACATGCACACAGTGTATGTTGATGCTATCTACTCCTCACTCCTGTCCTCCAGTTCTCCACGAGATACCCTCTGTCCTACTTTGGTAATTATTTATTTGTTTATTTTTAGCTCACTGAAATCAATACATGCCTCCCTAAGGCTTAAGGAACACAGTGGAAAGGGGCTGGAAGACTAAGAGCCGGAGGGTGGGGAGGAGAGCCGTGAAGTGCTGTCCTCTGGACATGCCATGGCTGTTGCACCCATGAACTCACAGCAGCTGTGGTTTTTCTGCACAATCCCTGCATAAGACCAAGGCAGTGAAAAATTCTGACATGGATTTGGGCGGGGCTCCGGAGGCCCCACCCACTAAGGAGCTGTTGGCAGTTGATGTCTGCTGAAGGACCAGCCGTTCCTCACTACTGCATGCTGGTTAAATTTGCATTTCCCCGGTGGTCTGTGAAGTTGAACCTGATTTCTTTCATGTATTGGTATACTGTAGCTATTTCCTCCAAACGGAAATATTCCCTCCTGAAGAGAAGAGGAAGCTTATGAGACAGAAAGCTAAAACCTGAAAGAAGGAAGCTAATGAAACTTGCAAAGCTCAGAGAGTTGCAAGATTCAGAAGGCCCCTCTGCAAGGCAACAAAATCAGTAAGCAGCTGCTGGGGAGCGAACTGTTTTGTCATGCTGATGGGCTCTCTGGTTATCAGCTGCCTTTGCATCCTCCATACTCCTGAAACTCCAATAAGCTCACTGGCTCACCAGGCTATCCTTGGGTGAGACTGTTTATGTGGCCTGTCATCGTTGTCCCATCTAGAGTAAACAGACGTGTGATCATGTTTCCCTGGGAAAAGCCACACAACTTGGGTATTATTTGGATTTTTTAATGATTTCCTGTTCAATTATTTTGACACTAAAAAAAATTATCTTTTGGGGGCTGGAGAGATGGCTCAGTGGTTAAGAACACTGGTTGTTCTTGCAGAAGACCTGGGTTCAAATCCCAACACCCACATGGCAGCTAACAACTGTCTGTAACTCCAGTTCCAGGGACTCTAATAGCCTCTTCTGACCTCTGTGGGCACTGTACAACACGGGTGCACTTACCTACATGCAGGTAATACATGCAGACACATAAAATAAAAATAATAAATTTTAAAAAATTTTTTAATTAAAAAAATTGTCTTTTTTCTCCTCGTGTTAACTTATAAGAGTTTGAATATGAAAACAGACAGAAAAAACGAGAAAGCCTAAGCAAGTGATGAATGTCTGTGTAGGTTTGTTATGATATATAAAGGATGAGACAAAAATAATATACACATAATCTTAAAATTTCTAAAGTCACAGTTTAGGAACTATGGTCAACTAGTTTAAGAAATAAAATATATCTCTAGTCAAGTTTTATCTGAGAATGTTTGGTTTTTGCCCAAGCTTTATCTACATAGCACATGGTAATTAAAAGTACCAGATTGGTGGAACTAATCTTCTTGGGTGTTTAACAGCCGTACCTTGAGGTCTATACTAATCTGGTCTGAGGGACTTAAAGAACAGTTTTGCTCCTTGCCCTCCAAGGTTGACTAAGTTCCAAGGGACTATGGAGAATATCCCCAAATGTCCTATAACTGTGGTGAGTCACCTGTCCTCTTGTTCAGGGAGGCCATGGAGACCCCACAGGATGGACTTGAACCAGTGTCCAGTCTACAAAGAGGAGGGTCAACACAGAGGAACCATTTCCTCCGCGCTTCCAAGTGAAGGCAGCCGTGGTCAAGCAGGACCTTTGACTTATCTTCACATAGATGGAACTGGTAAAAGAAAGGAGCCAGGGGCTCCTCTCAAGCCCATGTGATCCCTGAGGAGCAGATCCTCAAATGACCTTAAGAGTAAAAATAAATGGATTTATTTGGGCCAACTTAAACACCCAAAAGGAAAGTATAACCAAAACTTAATCAGTATATTTCTTTAAGAATTCAAGGGATTACACTTACCAGACATTAGACTTAAGTCCATATAAAATGTTATTTAGACAATTATTTCTCATTGATGATTTTGTTTCTATTCACAAAGTGCTGCTCAGATGTAAGACTTCAAATCTTGGTCTCCAATACTGTAGTGCCCACCTGTAGCTAAGGGAGACAACCAGCTATTGTTCTAAAGTGATGGATAAATGTGTTTTCTCCCCCATCTAGAAGCCTTTGAGAGGGAACTGACACTCATTCTAACCACTCTAATAGGTATCAAAGCGCCTGAAAACAAATCCTGAGTCCATCACTCTCGAGTCCAGCCTTGGCAGACAAAAAAAAAAAAAAAAGAGGAGGAACCCAACGGAGGGATGCTTTTGAAAGCTCTCATCAAGAAATTCCAATGGACTCTGATGTGAACATTTGAAATTTGCCCTGTTCTGAATTTTTTCTGGTTCCCTGTCTAGAATTTGTAATGCTAACTACTCTTGCCTTTAGTTCTCATTCACATCTCCTAGGCACCAGTCAAGGACTTTCTTTTTTCCCTACAGTTAAGAGGTATGCAATTTGGGAGTCTTTTAAATAGAAAGGGTACCCCAATTGCCTCACCCTGCATCCCTGTTCAGCATGGAAGAAGCCAGTGCAGTCTGTGTCCCGATTCCCTACCGGCAATTTGGGTAACCTCTTCAGGGGATGGTGTGATAAGAATAGGAGGTAGGAACTGGCTAGGCAGTTAGGGTAAAATGACCCCAAAGAAAAGTAGCCAGTTTCTTGGCTAAAAATCAAAATGTCCTTGGGCCTCTTAGCAACATACTCTGTTCCAAAGGCCAAAACTGTCAAAAGTATTTAGGAGCTTTTATCTAATCCCTGAAAGATTTTAGGGTTACCTCTTCGGGGGGGGGGATGTTAGAGTAGCAAAAAGGGCCATAAAAAAAGAAGAAAGAGTACATGAAGTTGTTCAGGAAAAGGTGATGGGGAGATATGGGAGGAGTTGGAGGGGAGGGAATGGGCATGGATTTGATCAAAACACCTTATATGCATGTATGAAAGTTGCAATAAACTTTTTTAAAAGTTAATAAAAAGAGTTTGAATATGAAAGCTTTATTGACTAAAACAGAGCCTAACAGGAAAGGTTCAAAATAAAAACGGAGCAGAAAGAGCAGCTTACCTGGGGCTCCTGCCCCAAGGTGTGCACATCCTCCCCGTCAACATCCTAAACCAGTGGTTTGTTATAGCCAATGAGTTTGCATCGACATGCCATTATCACCCCCAAATCAATGCCATTAGGGTTGATCCTTTGTGTTGAACACCCTTTGGGTCTGATAAATGTATGATAACCTTTACCCATCACTGAACATCATACAGGATAGTTTCAGTGCCCTCAAAGCCTTCTGTGTTCTGTCTACTTTTGCTGCCTCAATCTGATCGCCACTGATCATTTTACTTTTTCCTTACTGCTGCCTTTCCCAGAATGCAACACAATTGGAATCAAACAACATGTAAGATTTTCAAATCAGCACTTTCCACTTAGTAATAAGCATTGACACTTCTTCCACGTCTCTTTGTGACTTGACAGCTCATTTCCTTTTGGGATTGTATAATATTCCATTCTCTATTTATCCCCTACTAACAGATATCTTGGTTGTTTCTAAAGTTTTTGTTTCTTTTGCCAAAGGACAAGTTTTATTGAGTCCCTCAGCCCTAGTTCTCTTTCTCCTACACTGTCTGAGTTGCAGGGAGTCCCACAGTCTGGCAGGCAGCCAGGTGACAACGTACTGTGCACCCAGCAGAAGCAGTTCTGTGGATGGTGGAGGTCTGCCGATGCACTGATGCTTACCACCTTCAAAGGGATATCCCACTGGATTCATGCCTACACCCTACACTCATGGCCAGCAGATCCTTTTTGCCTTATTTTTGTGGTAGGCAGAGTCATCATTCAAAGATAGACTGTCAGTTCATCCTCTGCCAGCAATAACACCAACAAAAGCTCTGTTGGCTAAGGAAATAATCATCTTAGATCCCAGGGCAATTTTGTCCAGTTTTCTTGGTCTGAGTCTTATGGACAATTGCAGTTCCTAGAGGCTCAGGCCAGCTTGTCCCCCATCCATAGGCATCTCCCAACAGTATATGATAGTGTCTGGTGCCCACAAAGAGAGCAGAGTCCCTATGGGGCTGGGCCTGCTTGCTGCCACACATGAACTGCCCCATGTGGCTGTCTCCTGTGAGGTGACCAGCTCTGCTGTTTTCTTGAACTTATAGAGATCCTGGAAGGATGCCTTAGTGAGTGGAGCAGTGCCACTGGGTTGTGAATCATGTCCTTCATGATGCCCTTGATGTAGCCATCCAGCTCACTCAGCCAAGTCCATGTCACACAGAACCCTGAGCCACTGCCCCTCCTCTGCCCACAGATAACAGTTCACGGTAGGCAGTGCTGGTTACATCTCATGACAAGACGGAATGGGTTGGGGAAGCCAGAGATACGACAGCAGTCAGATGATGATAAGGAGACGCTTTGGAAAATGAATCGGAGAAGAGTAAGTACGATCAGGCAAGAAAGACCTAGGAGAGAAAGGAAGAGGCACAGGGCCTGGGGCCTTTAAGGATGGAGAGAGCAGAGTCTAAGTGTCACTAAGAACTTTAGAAGCCTCCATTAAAAGCCCCTGTGGGCTGAGAGGATGTGGGAGGTCTGACGAGTCACAGATTCCTGAGTTTGGAAAGTATACGAGTCGTGGCTTCATTTACTGAGATGGGAAGCCTAGGAGGAGATGTTGGGAAAGGTAGGTACTGAAGACTGAGTGCTGAAGGGATAACAGGAGGCAGAGGGGTAGATCAACCAAGGGCTCAGAGATGGAGACTGACCATGTTGCTTTGGGTCTCGTCAGTCACTAGTTTCTGTTCGGTAAGTCTTTGGATTGGAGGGTGGGGTGGGTGCTGGAGAGATGGTTCAGCAGTTAAGAGCACTTACTGCTCTTGCAAAGGACCTGGATTTGGTTCCCAGCACCCACATGACAGCTCGCAACCAACCACCTCGAACTCTAGTTCCAGAGCATTTAATTGAATGCCCAGTCTTCCGGCCTTCATAGTCATCTGTATGCATGTGATGTATGTAGGTACTCACACAGGCTCACACACATATACATTTAAAAATCACTTGAAAAGGAGTTGTAATGGTTAGAATGAGAATGTCCCCCATAGGCTCCAAGTATTTGGACATTTTGTCCCCAATTGGTGGCACTGTTTTGGGAGGTCTTAGAAGATCTGGCCATGCTGGAGGAAACACATCACTGAGGGTGGGCTTAGAGAGTTCTTAAGCCTTGCCCAATCTCAGTTGCTCTCTTGCTTCCTGTGCCTGCTGGAAGATGTAGAGCTTAGCTTCCACTCCTCCTCCAGCCACCTCTGCCGCCATGCCTTCCCGCCATGATGGACTCTTGCCCCTTGGAACTGTAAGCTAAATAAACTCTTCCTTTTATAAGTTGTTTTGGTCAGTGTTTCTATCACAGCAACAGGAAAGTAACTAGTACAAGATTGGGGAAGAAGTGTGAATTGGGACAAGGAAAGGCGGAGAGCACCCAGAGGAGGCCTCATTCATGGACACGAAAGAAGAGTGATGGAAAGGCAAAAGGAAGAGACTGCAATGAAGGAGGCAGAGGAGGAAGGGTCAGATGTTGTGTGACACTATTCCAGAGGAAACCTGAACAGAGTCTACTCACCCAGATAGGGAACCCACAACAGACCAGGGTAAGGATACCACCAAAGTCCAATTGGTGAACCAAATAAGTTATGAGGTTTCTTACAGGAATATGGATAAGGGATTACTTAAAGAAGCAGAAATAACTCAAGGACAGCTTCATCACCCAAAGCCCATCCCAGCATGGGCGACAGCTCTTGGAAGTTGGAAACCTGGAGCTCACGGCACAACTTGTAGGCAGCTTGGCAGTTAGAGAGTGACCTTTTCAGGGGCTCAGCTGGCCTTTGTTTCCACATGCCTGGTTGGGCTGACTGAGCCTTTTCCAGGCAGCTCAGTTGTCTGAGTGTCTCAGCAAGAGACACTCCTTACTGGTCCATAAGCTTGGGGAGGGAGGGACAGTCAGTTTCAGGGACCTCCTGAAGCTTTTGAGTTGTTTACTTCCTGAGTTCTAATAAGCTTCCCTACAGGATGGACTGTTTCACCTCCACTGAGAACATCCTGCATCTTAACAAGCTTCCCTGAAAGATGGAAGGTTTTATCTCAGAGGAAACTGGTACATAACATCAGGGAAGACCAGAGTGAGCACTGTTCCTGGGTGAGAAGGGAGGGCGGGAGCCAGCCCCTCTTGGTCTCCTTGCAGAAATCTAAGAGGTGACAAACCCATTAAATTGAACAACAAAGCAGTCAGAAGGTAATAGCTCTCATGATGGGCAAATAGAATCCAGAAGGCAGGAGTGAGCAGGAAGGGACAGAGTGGGGAGTGGAATGCAGGACGTGGAGATGGAAATCTTGGATGGAAAGAGGAGACAGACAATAAGGGAGCATGACTGAGAAGAGGAGGAGGGGACGGGAAGGAGCAGAAGGGAAGGGAAGGGAAGGCTGTTGTCAGGGGGTAAAGCTGTGATGGAGGTCCTGACTCTTCTCCCCAACTCTCAGCTAGGACCGTTTCCTCTGGCCAGGCTTCTCATAGAGGAATGGCCCTGGGTCCAAGGCCTGTCCTCTTCCCCTGTGTATATGCTGGTTGCAGGTGCACACCTGTGTGCACGGGCAGCTAGAGTGAGCCACTGTATAGCGCTCTGGCTTCCCTCCTGGTCTGAAAGCAGCTTGGGGTAGCCCTGAATTTTCTGAGGTGGGAGTGGGGATGGGGTAGGAGCTGCATCTTCTCCAAGATGAGGAGGAGGAGCTGGAGGCAGGCTGTGGGCCATCAGGATCTGTCAGAAGCCCCTGCAAGCTGCCCACCACCTGGGCCCTATCAGAGGATCCCGGCTCTGCCTACATAATCTCTGATGAGCTTGGCCCGTCTTTCATTTGGAGAGGCTCTATTTTCTTTTGTCTCTTCCACTCGGCTCTTTCTCTGGAACCCCTCCCGAAAACAGACCTGAAAATTATGCTTTCTCCTTTCTTTGGTTTCCCAAGCCAGCCGGGGCCAGAGAAAGCTTTGAAATTGGAGCAAGGTTGAAGGTGGGGAAGGAGGGGATCCTGCTCTAGGTAGTAGAGAGCGGCTGGAGAGGAAATGGCCAACAGAGCTTCCAAGACACAGGGAGAGAGCAGAGATCTCCTTGGTGACCAGGTTTGGCCCCCTAGGATCTGTGGTCTTTTCTTTTAAATAAATAAAAAATATTTTATTTATTATTATTTATTTTATGTGTATGAGTGCATCGCCTGCATGTATGTGAGTGCACCTGTGTCCTGCAGTGCCTGCAGAGATCAGAAGAGGGTGTTGGATCCCCTGAACTGGAGACAAGGTCGGTTGTTAGCTGCCATGTGGGTGCCTGGTCCTGTGCAAGAGCAGTGAGTGCTCTTAACCACAGAGCCATCTCTCCAGCCCCAGCTCTCTGGTTTTTGTCACCTGCCTCCATGTACCCATCCATCACCCCAGTCCTCCCTTTCTCTATCTCACATCCTGAGAAACCATTTCCCAGTACTTCCTCTGTTCCCGGAGATTTCTCTATAGCCTAGGGCCAGCTCTGTTAGCTTGTCCGAAGTTAGTTCAGGCAAAGTCTGCCCAGTTACACCCCAAGTTAGAGATTTCTGGGCCTGTGATCCAGGGTTTGGGGAACTTCTATCTTTGCCCTTTCACACCCATCATATAGTATGGAAGGCAGTGTTAAATGGCTGTGTTAAATGCAAAATGAGGTGTTGGGTTAACCACCGTCAGAATTTGATGCATCCTAGTGTCCAGGGACAGCGGAGACAGCAGGGCCTTGAGATGTCTAATCCAGCACAGTCATTGCATTCAGAAGAGTATTACTTCCAGAGGGGAGAGCAGTCCCACAAAGAGCTATGGCAGGCCAAGAGGAGAACCCAGCAGCCAGGATCTCAGGGTCTCACTCATCGGACCCTACAATGGGTAGAGATGACACTTTACTGTTCATAAGTCAAGGGCTGAGGTGGATTCATAATCAAGGGAGGTCAGGGGTGTCCTGAAGGTATCTCATGACTAACTCAGGTTCCACAGAGAAATGGGTTGGAGCCAAAGTTAAGGACCTATTTTAAGAGGATTGAGGGATGAGATGATACAAAACAGTATAAAAAACAAGCGTCATTGCTCCTGACTGCACTAGCCTGTCTATCTGCATGAAAAAGGGATCCATTCGTAATGGAAGTCATTATATGGATACATATGTATTAGCTATTGTTGTGTGACACTATTTCTGGGGAGACATGAATAAATGTCTACTCACCCTAGAAAGGGATTGATGACAGATCAAAGTAAGGATACTACCAGAGTCCAACTTGGTGATCCAGTGAATTTTATTGGGGTTACTTACAGGAGTATTGGTGAGAAGTTACTTACAGGAGCAGAAATGACCCAAAGATAGCTGCATCACCAAAAACCCACACCAGTATGAGTCACAGATCATGATGGAACCCTATAGCTCACTGCAGAACTTTCAGGCAGTTCAACAGGTCAAAGAGTGCCACTTCTAGACAGCTCACTTGGACTTAGTGCCTCTTCTAGACAGCCAGGCTGGTCTGAGCCTCCTCACCAGTCTACTATTTAGATAAGCTGTGGGAGGGAAGGGGCCTAGTGTATCTGGTCAGTTTCAAGGACTCCTGAAAGGTTCTGAGTTCTTTACTTCCTGAGTCTTAAGGAGCAACATTCAGAAAGTCCTTTGCTATATATAACAGAACACCCAGCTCAGACTACATCGAACTACAGAACACATTTATTAATGCATAACAAATAATCCAGAGATAAAGTAGGCTTTAGAACTGCCTCATTCAGCACTCCAACCTTGCTACCGAGGACCTGGGTTCTACCTGTTCCCAGCTTTCCCTCCCTCCATTTCATCAGACCACTGCCTCCTAGTTACAAGATAGCCTCCTGTATGAAAGAGTGTCTTTCTTTGTTTCAGTTCAGTAGGAGGGGAATCAATAGTCTGTCCCCTACTATGTAGGGGCACGTCAGCTTTAGGTCACATGCTCACCTCCTGAACCTATTAGCTTGGAGAACCGTCTATTTGTTGAGGGGTTGACAAGCCACAGTCCACTGACCAAATCCAACCAGTAACTTCTCTATTTAAAGGCCAGAAGCTAAGACTAGGTTTTACATTTTAAATAGCTACATTTTAATGGTTATAAATATCCACTCAAAGTCTAAAGGAATTGCTATTTAGCTCTCTAAGAAAAAGTTAGCCCTCCCCTGGTTTAGACTAATTATATCTACCCTTGAGGTTGGAGATGAATTAAACCTTTTCTGAAACCCATGGCTATAAGGAAGGCAGGTAGACCCCTGCATAAAATGATGAAGAGGGAGCTTGCCAGGCCTGGGTAGAGATCCCCAGAGTCTGTTGTGGCCTGGGTGAGAGGCGTGGAGTCCTGAGTAAAAGCTCAGGAGCAATGATTGAGGAGATTTGTAGAGTTCTGAAATCCATTCAGGAACTAGAAGTCATTCACAATCCAGTGTAATCTAAGAATGATTACACAATGAAAAAATGTTACTTTTTCTCTGCCAGCTACTGCCAAGCATGCTCACTGATCTACATGCCTTTCCACATATGATTATTCGTATTTTCTGTTTACTAGGGTCCTTGCTGGCTTTTGGCTTCTGCTGAGTCATGGTGCTACTCGTTCATGACCCGCTGAGTCATGGGTCTTCTCCACACTGTGATCTCTGCTGCCACCCAATTGCTCTTCGGAAGGCTTGCGTTCTGCGCCTACCACCCAAATGACAACTTACCTTTTCTCTGTTACATTCGAATTTGATGGTATTTTCATTGTTTTCTTAAAATTTCTAGGCCCTATTGAGGAAAGGCCCTTAGGCAGACCTTGTCTGGTCCCTGTCATGGCTGGGTCTCTGTTTGCACTTCATGATTAGTAAAATCAGTTCTTATCTACATAACCAGACTCAAGCTAAGTTCTATAAATAATCTGATAAAGATTTCTTGTTCACATTTCCAGTTTTTATTCTGTGACCAGTAAGATAAAGGGCTGAACTGAAAAACTGAAAAAAAAATTATCTCTGATAGTTTAGTTAGTGTGTAAAATTAACTGACAGGATTTCTAGATAGAAAACATTATCTACCAAGGTATTTCTGGAAGAGGTTAGTATTTGAATCAGCAATCTAAGTAAAGGATGTCTGGCTTCACCAGTGAAGGTGAGATTTGTCCAAACTACAGAGGGTCACATCAACAAGAAGTTGGGTGAAGGATGACTTATATTCTTTTCTTTGCAAATTAGGACATCCACCTTCTCCTGTTCTCAGACATTGGAGCTCTGGGTTCTTGGGCCTTCAGACTCTGGGCTCAGAGCAGCTGCCTTTTACCTCTCAGATCTTCAGACTTAGACTGAATTAACAGTAGCATTCTATGGTGGTCAATGGAATTTCCACATGAGCCAATTCCCATAATCAATCCCTCCCCACCTCTGTTTCACTACGGAACCCTGACTAATATAATAACTTGTATTGAGTTAATGTCTAAGATCAATTAAGCTATCTCATGATTAGAAAAATCTTTCAGTTCATGGCAAGAAACTGACACTCTTGAGTTCCTGGGGAACCTTGGACATGTGAAATATTCATAGACCATGAAGAGGCTATAGAAATTGTCATTTCTTTTTGTGATACTTTACCAAGTTTGGATGATTAATTTGCCTTATTGTCAAAATCTTTTTGAAATGGGAGAAGTATAAAAACTAAAAACAAAACCACAGTAGATCTGAAAATCCATAACAAGGGTAGTAATAGCTGACAATCCTAAGAAGTTTTAGGAAAATCCAAGAGAGATGAGATAGGATTGATACAAGAGCATGAAACAGAGTCACTAAACTGACAAAGTCAGTGGTAGTATAAAAGAACTGGAGTTTATAAATACTGCACTTGAAGAAACTTGAGATTATATTACATCCATAAAATAATGGAAGAGACTAAATTGACTTCTGGACACAGAAGAAAACCATATCTTTATGCAACTGGGTTCCAGACTCTGGGAAGCTTGCAAAAGTAATGTTTCCAGGCCAAAACTTCATGTGTAGCCTGACGTGGTGGTACACACCTTTAAACCCAGCACTCAGGAGGTAGAGGCAGATGGATCTCTGTGAGATCAAGGTCAGCCTGGTCTACATAGCAAGTTTCAGTCCAGCTGGGACCACAAGGAGACTCTGTCTCAAAACAAAGAAACAAACAAACAAAACTTCATGTGTGGTTATCTGTGCTTTTTTAATTCCTTTTAATGATGACCTGACAGCCAGACATGAAGATGGTAGCTTATAATATGTAAAGAGTCTGTATCTTTGAGTCACTATTTAAAGAGAGCCTCTGAGTAGAGCTACACAATATGTAATGCAACTCTTCAGACTGTTGCAGATGGGAAATAAAAACACTGTGATATGTCACTGTGATTTGGAAGCAGTCTATTTCTGGAGCATTCATAAATGACCCCATGTAATACATTTCTTTAAAATATTTTAAAACATAATTAAGAAGTTAAAGCCTTAGTAGAAAAGATGGCCGATAAGTACGAACAGATGAGGATTTTCAGCAGAAAGTTGCACACTATAAGAAAGCATCCAACAGAAATATCAGAAATGGGAAACAATGGCAAAGGTAAAAATATGAAGAGAGCATTCAATCAGCACAGGAAGTAGACTTGACACACATGAAGACAGGATCAGTACATTGAAGATAAACCAACTATAAATAAACCAAACTGAAATCCAAAGAGAAAAAGAGTGCAACAGAAAAAATACACACAGAAATGCTGATAGAGTATTTCCCAAACATAATGAAAGATATCAAACCACAGATCCAAGAAGCTCAGAAACCCAGAAGCAGAACAAGTACCAAATAACCACAAACAGCTATAAAAATCCATATCTAGGGGCTGGAGAGATGGTTCATCATTGGCTGCTCTTGCAGAGGACCCAGGTTTGGTTCCCAGCACCTACATGGCTGCTAACAACCATTTATAACTCCAGTTCCAGGGGATCCAATGAACTCTTCTGATGTCTGCAGGCATTGCACGACATGGGTGCACTTACATACATGCAGGCAATACCTTCATATGCATAAAATTTTCTGTCCTAGTTTCTCCATTGCTGTGATAAAATACTGTGTCCAATATCAACTTGGGGAGGAAAGGGTTTATTTCATCTTACATCTTCTTGTCACAGTTCATCAGGGAGCCCAAGGTAGCAACTCAGGGCAGGAACCTGGAGGCAGGAACTAGAGCACAAGCCATGGAGGAATGCTGCTTATGGGCTTGCTCTCCTGGCCCATGCTCAGTCTACTTTCTTATACAACACAAGACAACCTGCCCAGGAGTAACACCACCCACAGTGGGCTGGGCCCTCCCATATCACTCAATAATCAAGAAGATGCCCCACAGACATGGCCACAGGCCAGTCCAATGGAGGCAATTCCCCAACTGAGGCTCCCTCAACCCAGGTGTATCAAGTTGACACTAAAGCTATCCAGCACAAATAATAAATAAAATATTTTTAAAGAAATCCATATCCAGCCTGGCTTGTTGGCACACACCTTTAATCCCAGCACTTGGGAGGCAGAGGCAGGAGGATCTCTGTGAGTTTGAGGCCAGCCTGGTCTACATAGTGAGTTCCAGGACAGTTGTGGCTACAGGGAGACCCTGTCTCAAAAAGACCAAAAAAAAAAAAAAATCCATATCCAAACCTATCATATTCAAACTGCTAAATGTATAAAGTAAGCTTTGAAGGAAATTGAGGCAAAAAGACATCTCACATATACAAGAACAAGCTGAGAAACACACCAAAGTGCTCATCAGAAATTATGTAACTTAGAGGACAGTGGTGAAATGTCATTGAAGTGCTAAAAGAAAAAAGTGAACCCAGACCTTCAAATTTTAAAGAAAATTAAAATCTTTTAGACAAACAAAAGCTGAGTTAAGTCATTGCCAGCAAAATGAACATAATGTATTAAAAATAGTCTGAAGGCCTGGTGGAACTAACCTTATTGGATATTTAACAGCCATTTGAGGCCTAATGTGGTCAGAGGGACTTAAAGGACAGTTTTTGCCCCTTGCTCTCCAAGGTTAACTAAGTTCCAGGGGACTATGGAACATCTTGCAAAAATGTCCTGTAACTGTGGTGAGTCACCTGTCCTCTTGTTCAGGGAGGCCATGGAGACCCCACAAGATGGACTTGAACCAGTGTCCAGTCTACAAAGAGGAGGGTCAACTCAGAGGAAACATCTCATTCATGCTTCCAAGTGAAGCCAGCCATGGTCGAGCAGCACCTTTGACTTATCTTCACATAGATGGAACTGGTAAAAGAAGGGAACCAGGAGCTCCTCTCAACCCCAAGTGACCCCTGAGGAACAGATTCTCAAATGACCTTAAATGTAAAACTAAATTGATTTATTTGGGCCGACTGTATGGTCTTAAACACCCAAAAGGAAAGTATAACCAAAGAGTAAAGTCATCAGTATATTTCTTTAAGAGTTCAAGGGATTACACTTCAGACTTCCCAGACATTAGGCTTAAGTCAATAAAAAGGTTATTTGGCAATTACATGATTTTGTTTCTAAGCAGAAAGTGCTGCTCAGATGTAAGACTTCAAATCTTGGTCTGCAATACTGTAGTGCCCACCTGCTGATAACTGGGAGACAACCCACTATTGTTCTAAAATGGTGGCTAAATTTGTTTTCTCCCCCTATCTAGAAGCCTTTGAGAGGGAACCGACACTCATTCTAACCACTCCAACAGCTATCAAAGTACCTGAAAGCAAATTGTGAATCCATCACTTTAGAGTCCAGCCTTGGAAGACAAAAGAAAAATGAGGAAGAACCCAATAGAGGGATGCTTTTGGAAGCCCTTGTCAAGAAATTTCAATGGACTCTCATATGAACATTTGAAAATTGCCCTGTTCTGACTTTTTTCTAGTTCCCTGTCTAGAACTTGTAATGCTAATTACTCTTGCCTTTACTTCTCCTTCACATCTCCTATTCATGATCCAAGGACTTTCTTTTCCTCCTTGAGATAAGAGTTATGCAATTTGGGAGTCTTTTAGATAGACCACTGAAGAGGTACTCCAATTGCCTCACCCTGCATCCCTGTTCAGTATGGAAGAAGCCAGAGTGGTCTGTGTCCTGATTCCCTATTGGCAACTCGGGTAACCTCTTCAAAGGATGGTGTGATAAGAATAGGAGGTAGGAATTGGCTAGGCAGTTAGGGTAAAAAGACCCCAAAGAAAAGCAGCCAGTTTCTTGGCTAAAACTCACAGTGTCCTTGGGCCTCTTAGCAACCTACTCCGTTCCAAAGGCTAAACGTGTCGAAAATTTGGGAGCTTTTATCTAATCTTTAAAAGATTTTAGGGTTAGCTCTTTGGGGGGGGGGGATGTTAGAGTAGCCCAAAGCCCCATAAATAAATAAATCAATCAAAGAAGATGAAAGAGTACATGAAGTTATCAGAAAAAAAGTGATGGGGAGATATGGGAGGAGTTGGAGGTGGGGGGGAGTGGACATGGATTTGATCAAAACACCTTATATACATGTATGAAATTCTCAATAAATTATTTATTTAAAAAATAGTTTGAAGGCAGAAGAAATTTGATGTCAGAGTGAAAATTTGATACTGGAATGAAAATACCAAAAACAGCAGCAGAGACAAAATGGAATCCCAACAATATTTAGCAAGTTTATAGCAGACGGAAACCAGTTTTTAAAAAGGAATGAACAACTACTAATGCCACATGAACTCCTCCAGGTACCTGAAGGAGAAGAATACTTGCTTATTTACTTATTTGTCTTAGTTTTGTTCTTTGTCAATTTCATAGGTGTATATAATGTATTCTGAGTACTCTCCCCTCATCGTCCTTTCTTATCTCTCTCCCACACCTATCGACCTCCCCTCATCCCTACAAGTTCCTTTCCCACATTCATGACTTTTTTTGTTTTGTGACCCATTAATTTAAAGAGGGTCATTTGTGTGAGCATTGGATTGAACTATCTACCCACTGGATTGAACTGTCCATTGTACCAGTGGGTACACAACTAAAGGCAATGACCCATCCTCTCCCTGAATCTATCAGTAGCAAATAGTCCAGCAATGAGGGGTAGAATCCCATGAGCTCCTCTCCATCCACACCTGATTGTTGATGGGCCTATTCTTGTGCAGACCTAGTGCAGACATCTTGCAGCTGCTGTGAGTTCACAGTTTCAATGGCTGTATAATGCCCAGAAGATGCCATTTTGCCTTCCCTTTCCCTGTATTTGAGCTTTTACAGTCTTTTGACCCCCCTCTTCCATAGTTTTTCTTGAATTTTAGAGAGAATGGTACAGGTGTCTCTTTTTAAAGATTTGAAAAATGTGTTTTATTTATTATTTTTATTTTATGTGTATGAGTGTATTGCCTGCATGTATCGAGTGCCCTCATGTCATGCAATGCCACTGAGGTCAGTAGAGGGCTTTGGATTCCCCTGGAGCTGGAGTTAAGGATAGTTTGTAGCTGCCATGTGGGTGCTGGGAATTGAACCCAGGTCCTCTGCAAGAGCAATCAGTGCTCTTAACTGCTGAGCCATCTCTCCAGCCCCAAGATTTATTTCTATTATCCATCTATACCTATCTATCTATCAATCTCTCTCTCTCTCATCTATATATCAATCATCTATCTATCATCTATGTATTTGTATGTGTGCACCCGTATGTATGGGTGCCCACAGAGGCCAGAAGGGTATATCAGATCCCCTGGAGCTAGAGTTAACCATGGTTGTTAGCTGCCTAATGTGGGTGCTGGGAACCAGAAACCAGTCCTGTGAAAGAACAGCAAACATTCTTAACCACTGGGCCATCTCTCCAGCCCCTAAATGTCTTGTTTATGACCAAGTACTCATCCATTGCTTATTCTCAGCACCTTGTGTAGCCACAAGTCTCTTTACTCAGCACCATTCACTAGAAAGAGAAGCTTCTCTGATTAAGGCTGAGAGCAGCATTTACCTATAAACATAAATATTCAGAAATATACACTATGTCAGTTTAGCTACACCACATCATTCAGCTACCCCAAGGGCCTAAGATCTCCCCTCAATCATGGAGTTTTTGACTAGACTTATAGTACCAGCCATGGATTCTTCTTGTGGATCGGGCCCCAAATCCAGCCAGAGAGTAATTGTTTAACCCCATAATAGCAGTGCCACTATTGCATACGTGGGCACATCTTGCTTGGCATGTTGGTGTTTTCATAAAGTTACAGCTGGGTAAGAACACTGAGGTCTATTTTCCTCCAGAAGCCTACATGACATCTTTCAGGACTGGAAGCTGGCAGGCAGGGAGGAAGCTTTCAACTCAGTTCCAGCTGGTTTTCTCTATGGCATGCAACCAGTGGATAGAACTGGAAAAAAGTATATAGAGTGAGGTAATCCAGGCAGGCACAGAAAGACAGACACCACATGTTCTCCCTCATATGTGAATCCTAGCTTCAAATCTCTAACTTTGTGTGTTCAATGTGGCATTCCTATAGAAGCCAAGGAACCAGAAAGAGGCCATTGGGAGTGGGGGATAGTTGGACATAGGTAATGTGAAAGTAGAGGGAATATTAGGGATGGAAAGGTTTAGGCAGGGAGGAGGTGGGGGGATACCGGAAATAAGGAGAAAGGGGGTGGGTTAGCCAAAATGAAGGGGGTATGGAAAAGCCACAAAGAAACCTACTATCTAGTAACCAAATTAGAAAACACAATTTATATTAAAAAGAGCTGTTGAAGGATGATACCCTCCATAGCTGGGAAAAGCTACTCCTAGAAGCTGTGGATTATTAAACAAAAACTCCAACATCAGGGATGGGGTACCTTCTTATGAGCTGTTGACCAGAGAGACCCCAGAGGTCTCCAAAACAGTACAGGCTCTTATCAGTCCTCTTGGTTGCTCATGGAACTAGGTGACAAGAACCTACTGCTGGCTCATAAATGCTCATTTAAACAGGGCAAAAATATTACAGGAGAAACAGAGCTCAGTATTCCTTATAAATATGGCTGTAGAAATTCTTTTTAAAAAATATTTTATTATTTTTATTTTTTTATGTGCATGCTTGTATTGCCTGCATGTAGGTAAGTGCATCTGTGTCATGCAGTGCCTGCAGAGGACAGAAGAGGCTGTCGGATCCCCTGGAACTGGAGTTACGGACAGTTGTTAGCTGCCATGTGGGTGCTGGGATTTGAACTGGGTCTTCTGCAAGAACATTCAGTATTCTTAACCACTGAGCCATCTCTCCAGCCTCAGGTTGTAGAAATTCTTAACAAAATTATGCAGACAAAGCACTCACAGACATAAAAGTTAAAAATGATTTTGAAATTCCCAACATCAACATGGCATAACTCCATTTCCGGGGAACTCAATGCCCTCTTCTGACCTCTGTGAACACTGAATGCACATGGTATACATACATGTATGCAGGCAAAGCACTTATAGACATAAAATTTAAAAATTATTTTAAAGTTATATGCTTATTTATTTATTTTTGCATTATTCAAGATTGAACTCAGGACCTGATGTATTTTAGGCAATTACTCATTGAGCTAATTAGTCCTTGAGCTTATATCCCAGCCAGAATGTAAAATGTGAAAATCAATGCCATGTATGACAGCATCAAGATGGGAAATATTTGGGGTAAATTTAGCATGACTTGTACACTTAAAACTGCAGGATACTACTTAGAAAATGTAGAAGATATGAAGAAGTCAAGACCAAGCCAGTACTCAAGGATTAAAAGATGAAAATATTGCTAAGATGTCAATTTCCTCCAACTGAAACACAAGTTTCTGTATCCACAAGCAATTTTAGAAATATTTATATTAGGTGATAAGCCAAATATAACAATTATATGAAAACTTTTATAAGTGAC
>NW_008338858.1:332109-393117 GCF_000622305.1 Nannospalax galili | reverse complement strand
GAGAGAGAGAGAGAGAGAGTCTGCATACGTGGAAATCTATTTCTGTACCTCCAGTTCGTTTCTATTACTCCATCTGTCTACATCAGGGCCTCTTAAACTTTTTTCCACTCATCCTTTGATCTTGGATGCCCCAGTCTTTATAACTGAGGAAATGAATTTTGTTGTTGAATTCATTTCATAGATGGTATTTTGTTATGGTAATGTAAGCCAACTAACACAACAAAATTCTCCTAGACTTATAGTTATGTCGTATCCCAACGCTGTGGTGGCTTCAGTGGGAAATGTTCTCCATAGTGTGAGGCATTCGAATGCTTGGTCCCCAGTTGGTGGTGTTGTTTAGGGAGGTTTAGGAGCTGTGGCCTTGGCGGAGGAAATATGTCACTGGGGGCTGGCTTTGAGAGTTCATAGCATCCTCATACTTCCAGTTTGCTCTCCCTGTTCTGTGTTTGCAGTTGAAGATGTGATCTCTCAGCTTCCTGCTCCAGCCACCTACTACTATGGCCCCCTACCATGATGGAATCTCCCTCTGGAATCATAAGCTAAAATTCTTTCTTCCACAAGTTGCTTTTGGTCATGGTTTTTATCGCAGTAACAGAAAAGTAATTAATACACCATCATAAGTCAAAAATGCATTTAGCATATCTAACCAACAGAACGCCATAGTTTAGTAACACAGTATGCTATAGTATCAACCACTTCCCCCTTGTGATGGTGCAGCTGAGTAGGAGCTGTTGGGTGATGCCACGTTCCAGCATCAAGACTATTATACCATATATTACTAACCCAGTGGAAAAATTAAAATTCAACAACAGAACTGTGGTTTCTACTGAATGATTGTCACTTTTGTATTATCACAAAGTGGAAACCATAAATCAGAGGTTTTGCTCATTTTAAATTTTAATTTCAAACTCTTATTGATGACATATTTACCTTTATCCTACAACCTTGCAAGTCTTTCTTATTCTGTTTCTTTGTCGATTCTTTGGGATTTTCTAAAGAGATAATCATGCGTTCTGTGAATAGAGTCCCCACCCTTTTCAATATGTGTTTCTTTTTTTTTAATTTATTATTCTTATTTTATGTGTTTGAGTGTATTGCCTCCATGTAGGTTAAGTGCACCCGTCGTGCAATACCCACAGAGGTCAGAAGAGGCTGTCACATCCCCTGGAACTGGAGTTAGAGACAGTTGGTAGCTGCCATGTGGGTGCTAGGATTTGAACCTAGGTCCTCTGCAAGAACAACCAGTGTCCTTAACCTCTGAGCCATCTCTCTAGCCCCCTGATTTTTTAAAAAAATATTTATATTACTGGCTTTCTAGTTCCATTTTCTTAAAATGCGATTTTCCCTTCTTTCACCCCAACATTTTATTTGTCTTCAGCAGTAAGGTGCATTTTTTGCAGACAACAAATAGATGGGTCCACTTTTTTCATCCAATCTGGGAGTCTGTGTGTTTTTAAGAAAAATTTATAGCTGGACTTGATGGTGAACACCTTTAATCCCAGCACTTGGAAGGCAGAGACAGGTGGATCTCTGGGAGTTCAAGGCCAGCTTAGTCTTCCTAGTGAGTTCCAAGCCAGCCGGGGCTACAGGGATATCCTGTCTCAAAAAGGCCAAAAATTTTTATTTTTTATTTTATAGAAATATTTTATTTATTTTTTATGTGTCTGAGTGTATTGACTGCATGTGTAAGTGCACCTGTGTTGTGCAATGCCTGAGTAGGTCAGAGAGGGCATTGGATCCCTGGAACTGGAGTTATGGACAGCTGTTAGCTACCATGTGGGTGCTGGGAATTTAACCTGGGACCTCTGCAAGAGCAGCCAGTGCTCTTAACCACTGAGCCATCTCCCCTGAAGATTTATTATTTTCAATCATTACATGTATGTGTGTCTCTCTGTATGTATTCCATCTCTGTGTGTGCCTGCAGAGTCCAGAAGAGGGTGTTAGATTCACTGGAGCTGGAGTTACAGGTGGTTTGGAGCCACCCAATGTGGCTGCTGGGAACCAAACTTTATTCTCTGGAAGAGGAGTAAGTACTCTGAACTGTTGAGTCATTGCTCCAGCTCCAGTCTGTGCCTTTTGATTGGAAAATTGAGGGCATTAATATTTAGTGTGTAGGATTTCTTCAAGTATCATCTGTAGTCCTGGCTTAGTAATTATGAATTCCTTTAGTTTGTATTTACCCTGTAAAGTTTTTCATTCCCCCTCAATTATTAAGGATAGCTTTGCTGGATATAGTAATCTGTGTGGTACTTACTGTCTTCCAATGTTTGGAGCACATCATTCCACATCCTCTTGGCTTTTAGAGCCTCTGTTGAGAAATTCCTGTTATTCTGATGAGTTTGCCTTTATATGGGACTTACTCCTCTCTTGAAGCTTTCAGTATTCTTTCTTTCTTCTGCATAGATGGTGTTTTAACTACAACATGACGTGAAGAAGTTTTCTGGTCTTATCTGTTTGACATTCTAGATACTTCCTGAATTTGATGGCCATCTTTTCCCTAGATTTAAGAATTTCTCTGCTATCATCTTATTGAATATATTATCTGAGCATTTAGTTTGTAACTTTTTTCTTTCTCTTATACCCATGATTCATCAATTTAGTCTTTTAATGTGTCCCATAAATCTCATATGCTGTATTCACATGTACTGTTTTTATTATTTTATCTTTGTTGTTTTAATGTTGTAGTTCATCTGCCTTGCCTTCAATACCTGATAATGCACCTACTCCTTTATCCATTGTGTTGGTGAGGCTTTCCATTGAATTTTCAAATTTTAATCTTACTTGTATGTGTGTGTGTTGTATGTATGTACATGCCCATTTGTATGCATGTATAAGGGGGGAGCACATGTGCATGGGAAGGCCAGAGGTTGATGTTGGGTATCTTCCTCAATTGCTCTCTCCCTTAGTGTTTCAGACAGAGTCTTGACTGAATCTGGAACTTACCAGTTCTGTCAGGCTAGTTGGCCAGAAATCCCAGGTGATCCTCCTGTCTCTGCCTCCTCAGTGCTAGGATTAAAGGTACATAGCTTTTTACATAGATGCCATGCCATCTCCCCAGCCCCATACATTGAACTTTTTGACTTAGTGAGCTTTTTATTTCTAAGATTTTGATTTGATTTTTTTCAGTATTTCTCATTGATTTCCTCTTCCGTATTCTGTATTGACTTCCTTATTTTATTTATTTATGTGCTACTGGTGCAGCAGAATATCTTTTATTTATTTATTTATTATTTATTTATTTTTTGAGATAAGGTCAACCTGTAGCCCCAGCTGACCTGGAACTCACTGTGTGAACCAGGCTAGCCTCATTCTCATGGAGATCCACCTGCCTCTGCTTCTGAGTGCTGGGATTAAAGGCATGCATCACCATGCCCAGCTGGTTGAATTTTATTTTTAGCATGTGAATTCAATTGAAGTGCTTATAATTCAAGTGGGACTAGGTTGTAGTAGGGTTGAGGTGTCATTCCTCCTCCTGGCCTGGAGGTATATAGCTTAGTGGCTAAGCACTCTGCCCACATGCTCAGGGCACTGGGCACAATCTCCAGCAGTACTTTAAGAATAGAATGTAAGCCACCAGAACACCCACAACTGGCAGCTAGTCCCACTTTACATATGGATATTCTTGTTTTGCCAAGGCTCTGGTTGCTTGTCTATCAACATCCATGGGCTCAGCTTGAGTATGCCTGCTGTACTGACTATCAGTTCAGGTCTGCTCAGGGGATGTGTTTGCATGGTTCTGTGGCTCTCCAGGCCTTGTGCTTCTAGAGTTTTGAGGGGAAGCACTGGAATTGGGAGACATAGTTGTGGGTGAGTATGCTAGAATTCCCAGCAGAGCTGTTTGATTGTGTTTTTTCTTGGGTTCTTCTCCCTTGGTTGCCAAATGTAATAGGCATCATGGGATGGCAGGCACTGGGGGAATGGCCCAGGTTCCTGATTCATGTGGACTGTGGCTCTGTTCTCTGAGATTTTGTTTTTGCTGATTTTCCTTCTGGAGACTTTCCTTTAATCTTTTGATTTTGTATTCAGATCCAGGGGGAAGGGGGCTCCTCTCCCCCAGAGCCAGGGGGAAGGGGCTCCTCTCCCTCAGAGCCATGGGGAAGGGTTCCTCTCCCTCAGAGCTGCTTTGTTCAGGGCTCTAGGTTAGTCTGTTGTTCCTCTTCTATGTTTTCTCTCGTCTCTCACAGTCTGCTGTTCATTGCAGTCCTCCCCTTTCCCACTCTTCTCACCTCTTTGCAGTCAGGAATCAGATATTTTCTTTCAGATTTGTATGGAAGGAGGGAGATGCAGCCCGTCACTGCCTTACCATCTTTAAGTCTTCTCTAGGTCTGTTTCTATTGACTGCTTTTCCTCTTTGTTATTACTCACATTCTCCTTTACATGTCTAATCATTTCTTGCTGAATTCTGAACATAATTAATATTATGTAATGGAATGTCTGAAAGTTTTTTCTTTAAAGAATATTTAGACTTCAGTATGTCTTATGCTTAAGTCACTTGTGTAAGCAATATGGATTTTAGGCGGGTTTTGATGTCTAATTAGGAAGGCTTAGGCCTTTTGCTTTAGGGTTGATTTCATTTTACTTCCAAGGTGTAACCCTTTCTATGGCTCAAAGAAGCACCCTAGAGTTTCAATGAGGTCTCTCCACTCTGTTTTACATAAGAAACCAAATGCCCCCCAGCCCTGTGTAAACTCTATGAATTTCTTAATTCATAATCATCCAATGTTCCTTTGCCCAGCTGTGTGGATTTTTACCCTATAGGAGTGCACATTAGTGCTCAGCAACGACCTTAATATATGTGAATTTCTGGAGCACCTTCTTTGCCCTACAGATTCCAGATACTACCTACCACTTCAGCTTGATCCATGTTCCTTCAACTCAGGCCACCATGCTCTACCAGGCTGTCCCTCTCCCTATGCCTCATTCCAGAAATTGGTCTGAGAAGAAGTCAAAGCTTTCTAGTAAGATTTACTTGATTTGTTTCCCATCTTTTGAGAGCCTAAGTCTTGCATTGCCTTTTGTACAAGGTCTGAAAACATTTCATGCATTTTGATCAGTTTTCTAGTTGCTTATAACTGTGGAATATTTGGGGTACTAGGCATTCTTTGTGGTAGAAGCAGAGGTCATGTGTGTTTTTAATTTATAAAAAAATTTGTTATTTTTTGTGATTGTCCTTTTACTTATTAGCCTCCCGTTGCATGGATAATATACTCAAGAATCATCCCAGGAATGTTAATTAGAATACCATTCATGTTCTTTCCTGTTTCTCAAATAAATGATATTTCATTGAAGGCCATGCATTTATCCTTCCAACTCCAACTTGGACACCATTTTGGAGCTGTCCATTGTTTCAAATAAATAATGTTAGTATGTACCACCCAATAATGGAAGTATGTATAGCAACAGAACTGGTTCATGAGAATTGGGGCTGTGAGAGCATTCTTGGCCACAATGTTTGGAGGTGAGCAGGGGAGGCATGCCATAACCAGGCACTTCTAAGTGGTGCTGTTTTTTTCTGGTCATGTCCTCTGATAACAGGATCACAGAGATGTTTCCCACAAATGATCTCTTCTAATCCCCACGTAATTCTCACAACTATTATAACTATTATTCCAATTTTACAGTTGAAGCAACTGAAGTTCAGAGAGGTTCAGTAATCAGCTGACAGCTAGGATCAGAACGCAGCATCTGTCTAACCTGCATGCCATGCCGGCTTGCTTTATTACTTCTGGAAACTTCTCATTCCCTGACTATTGATGGAATTTTTTTTTAATTTTCCAAAAAAAATACGTGTATTTTCGAGTTTTAAATTTTCTTTCATCATTTTCTCTGACTTTTGCATTTTGAGAGTATTTGAAACTTTACTTTTCTTACTTAACCTTGAAATGATAGTCACTTTCCCATGTTATAAAATTTCCTTAAGGTAAATTCTTTTTTTAGCTAAAGTCCTCAGTAGAACTGCTAAGACAAAGAGATAGATATACACTTTGTAAAATAGAATAAAATTCTCATATACTGTAATCAGCAATATATGCATCAGAATACCAGCTACTCTACAAGACATTATTTTTAGTTGGCGTCTTTGGGTGATCCAAAGTTTCAAGACATATAATGGTGGAATTTGATGCACAGTGACATATGGGCAGAGGAGATATTTTTGGGAGAAGTCCCTTCCCTGTACCTCCCAAATCCCTTACAGACCCCCTTTCTCCTCAGCCGCCCCTCCTGCACATCGGGGGGCGGGGGATTGGGGCACCTCTGCCAGGATCCCGCTGATCTATGTTCTTGCCTGACACTCAGCAGCTGTCCTAGAGGTGTGGGCTGTGGGCGTTGTTCCCTATGGGCCGTGTGCAGGCCTCAGGCCCGGAGCCTTTCCCGCCTAATCCAAGGGGCACTGGCAGCAGGGACCGAGACAGCTGGGTGTAACTGATCTGTAAAGGAATGGAATGGTGCAGGCCTCCCAGTCCTGGGCTTGTCTGCAGGCTACCCACTCCAGCTGCTGAGCCTTTAACCCTTCCTTCTCTTCCCTTCTCTCCATTTCATCTTGGGAGTTGATGTCGCCCTGCTGAACCAAGTTCTAGGAAGCCCCTCAAGGAACCAGGTTCCCTGGTTGGGTGCACACATAGCAAAGGACCCAGCCTTATAATATGAATTGGCAGAAGCCTCGGGCAGAAGCAGGTGGCTGCAGTCCTACCTGGGGAGCTCCCTGTCTTAGGAGGAAACAGGGTTCTTGGGAGCTCCATGGTTGATGCAGACAGTAGAGGCTGTGTTGTCAGAGGAGAGAGGCTGCCCTGGATGGAGGAAGAATCCATGGTGGAGGCATAGGACCCATCTGGAATCTGCTGTGGTTCAGTGTAGTGAGATCTTAGTCACTGTCTCAGCTGGGATTAGCTTCCCACTCCTGAAAATGTGGCACTCACTGGGTAAAGGAGTCTGCTGCCAAGACTGACAACCCGAGTTCAGTCCTGGAACCCATGTGGTGGAAGGAGAGACCACAGGAGACCGTATTTCTGCAAGTTGTCCTCTGTCTTCCACACGACTGCTGTGGTACACACACACACACACACACACACACACACACACGCACACACACATGCACACACACGCACACACGCGTGCACACACACACCACATGACTGCTGTGGTACACATACACGTGTGCACACACACACGCGTGCACACACACACACCAAATAAATGAACGCTTTATAAAAGGGACAACCTTTCCGACTCTTGGACAGTGGCCAACAACTCCATTCATTCAACGCCATCTATCGACCAGGGACATGAAGAAGCTGAGTCTTGAACAAATCACACAACTGTTTGGAGTCGCACCCTGACTTTACAACCCAGTCTCCTTTGCTGCTCCCACTCAGCTCTATCTCTAGCCAGTGAAGGCATCACTGGTGGAACCGAGGCAGCCCAGCTGACTTGGACACACAGCAGACAATAGGGGTGAGTTCTGGGCCTGCTGGATGAGGGTGAGCAAGGGCTACCAGGCCCTTTGCTCTTGCTTTCCTCTTGTCCTGGTTGGGCTGGGATCCCCTGGCTCTCTGAGCAGCTTCACATATGGGCATGGCCTCTGCAGTTGCCTGGCGGTTTCCCATCTATGATCTCACTTGACCCTCATGCCAGTGCTGGGATGCAGAACCTGTCACTCCTCTTCACCATGAGGATGGAGGCTTGGAGGCTGTCAATATCCTACAGCTTCTAACTGTCCAAAGAGAAACCAGAATTCTGGTTCCACTGCTCCCTTCAGCCTCCCAGAGGAGGGGACCTGCAGCACCAGCCCCATCAAGTCCCTCACTCTCTTTCCTGGCTGAGAATGAAAGTCTAAACATGTGGTCTGAAGTAACAAGTGTGGACTCCATCCGAGTCCTCTACTCTCCAGCTGAGCATACTGCTTACCCTCTCTGGACCTTACCTTCTATTGTGAGTGCCGATGTGGGTACATGAATAAGAGACTGTTGAGGCCACCCCCTCCTGCATACGGCATGGACACAGGCTGGCAAGCAAACCCCAGACAGGCCAGAATCTAGGGCTGTGTGATGGTGGGTGGGGTGGTAGAGGCCAAAGGGAAGGAGCCTGTGGGCTGGGGTCGCGTAGCTGCGCTGAAGGACAGGAGGGGACTGACTAGGGAGAGGAAGGAAGAAATCATTCCAGGTGAAGCAAAGGTTTAGAGGCAGGGAAACCTGAGGTGGGCAGAAGGAGGGGCAGAGCTCAGGTCTGGTTAGGCTCTGGCCAGAGGGAGGTGAGGGGCTCATGCAAATGAGGGATGAGTAGCAGCCTTGAGAGTAGCTTATCTCTAGAAAACAGGCTTTCCAAGGGTGCTAAGGCTGGCCCAGTTCCCCACCACACTGACTACCCAGTGCTGCTCTCTTTCACCCAATCCCTGGGCAGTCCGAATCGCTGGGCAAGGGGCCGGGGGCAGCTGGGGGAGGCTGCAATTCCAGCTTGGAAGAGACAGCTGTGCAGGCCTCCTGCCTGTTGCAGGGGATTAACTGGCACCGCCACAGTGTGTTGGGGGGCACCTGGCTCCTCAGTTCTGCCCACCCCAGCATCCTTTAACTCTTTGCTGTCCGGGCTTCTCACCTTCAGGCTTACAAGGCATGCTCAGACTCATTTTTCAGTGACCTCTGTGTTATGTGCCGGGGGACACAAATCAGCAACGATCCAGGGCCATGTCTACTCAGTCAGAGGTACCTGGAGCCAGCACAGTCCTTCCTCACAGCAGTACGGAGCCGCTGTGGCTCTGGATTTCTCTCCCTGTGTCCTATCTTAACTCTATCTCCTTTCAAATCACTGTCTTCCTCAAAGAATCAAATAAACCTTCCCTTGATCACATTCCCTGACTCTTCTCTGCCCTCAGACTTCTCAGGATCCTTCTCTTCACTATCTCTGCTTCTTTCTTCCTTGAAAAAGACTCCATCCACCAGCCTTCCTCTCCCGAGTATGCAGACGGACTACATCTCCCAGCCTCCCTTGCAGTTAGGTGTGACCACATGCTTCTGTTCAGGCCAGTGAGGTGAGAATGGAAGGAAGGGCCAGCTCCTGCAGAGGCCTGGTGGAAAGGGGAACGGCCACCACAGGACCTGCCAGAGGACCCAGGGTTTATAGATCGTTCTGGACATAAGGTTGTAGTTACTCAGAACTATTTATTTTGGCTTTTTTTTTAAATAGGAGGGAAAAATTAATTTCCATTATATTTGAGCCAAAGAAAAGACATGGCTTACTGTGTATATGCACGTGTGCATGCATGCGTGTAGAGGATTTAGTTTCTCATCTCCTTCATGCTTCCACGTGGGAAAGCAGGGATCGGGAGCCTGGAACTTGGAAAAGAGACTTAAGATCCAAAAGCTTTGCAAAAGGGAGAGTCCCAGGGATACAACGGAAGGATAAAATCATACATGCAGCCTTTGACTTTCAATTTGAAGTCATTCCTGAATTTGCTATCTGTTGTCTCCATACCACCAAAACCTCAAGACCCTGAGCGGTCTGAACCTTGGAGAAATGCAACAGGCAGGGCCATATGTGGGTGCAAAAGCCTTGGGGAAGTCAGCCTGGAGCTGGTAGAGGTGATGGCTGTGGCAAGGAAAGGGTTAAGGGGTCTGTACACAGGACTGGCTCCCCTCTCAGTGAGGGCACTAAAATCAGCATGTCGCCTCCAATTTGCTTCGGCCTGACCTTGAACGTGAATCATTCCATCACAATGTCCTTATTGATTTCCACAGGAAGAAGACTAAGCCCAGAAAATCAGGGCGGGAACTTGAGACTGCACCACGGAGAATGGGATGGTTCTGCAGCTCAAAGCCCCTCGTGTTTGCAAAGACGTCACAGGGGTTTGCCCACTGGGCAGCCACCCTGCTTGGCCAAAAACCCTCCAAGCAAGTGGCCAGGTTGGTGGTAGCCTTGTTTACCTACCTGTGGGATGTGTGGCTCCCTGGTGTGTAATGGATTTTATGTCCTGTACATAGACTGGAATGAACCTGAGAGGTGGGGGAGATGAAACAGATGTCCTCAGAGCTTGAGGCTAGTCTGGTCTATGCATCCTCTTTTGCAGACTGACAGCGCTTGGGATCCTCAGAACCTACAGAGCTATTTTAGGACCTAAGTTGCCATTGGTCCAGTTGGCTCGAAGAGCCAGGAAGAGCCCTGTTCAGTCATGAAAACCCTTCAAAGGCATGAGATCAATGTGAGAATGTATGTATCTGACATGCAGGCTAAAGGAGGCAGGTGGATCCATAATTTCCCTTTTTTGTGTAACATCAAGAGCTGAACATGTCAGTATGCCCCAGGGCTGCCTAATATTCTATAGTGTGGCTGTACCGGCTTATTTAGCCGTTCCCTTTAGATAGGAATCTAGTGCTGTCTATTTTAAAACTTTAGAACAGTGCTACAGTCAGCATCCTGGCCTGGCTTTCTTTGTATGGATTTTTTCTTTAAATGCTTTACGAGTTTGCTCTCTGATTAGGCTAGGCTGGCCGGCCAGTGAATCCCAGGGATCTACCTGTCTCTGCCTTTTTGGTGCTGGGTTACAAACATACCCCACCATGCCCAGCTTTTTAAAGTGGGTTCAGGGATTGAACTCAGGTCCTCATGCTTGTGCAGCAAGCACTTTACTGACTGAGCCATCTCCAGCCTAGAAGCCACTTCTTGAATTCCATCTTCTAGAAGTTTCCTGGATCTCTGGGGCAGTAGCTGCTTTCTGTAGCCTCAAAGAGCTTCACTCTACCCTCTGCTGTTATCAGATCTCCTCTCTCTGACTCTGACCTTCCTTCCCACTTCTATAAGGACCCAGCTAGGTAACCCAAAATAATCTCCTCATCTTGAGATCCTTAACCCAATCACATCTGAAGTCCCTTCCGCCATGGAAGGTGACATCATCACAACTTCCAGGGATTAGTTGTGGGCATCTTTGGAGGGCCATGACATGACGGTCTGCAGTAACTGCCTAAATGTATTATGACTTGTCAAAAAGATTTGTAATTTGAGTCAACTTTCTAAGTGTAAAGGCTCATATCAATATTGCTGGCACTGGCTTTTGGAGGGCAACTGGGCAATGCTGGTTATGGTTCTAAGACTTCTCTGCCTCCTGTCTTCCCCACATTGTAGGACAGAATTGGTGAGTCCTCCTGTCTTCCCCACATTGTAGGACAGAATTGGTGAGTCCTCCTGTCTTCCCCACATTGTAGGACAGAATTGGTGAGTCCTCCTGTCTTTCCCCACAGTGCAGAGCAGGACTAGTGAGTCCTCACCTTTCCCATCATGTGGGGCAGGGCTGGTGAGTCCTCACTGCCCTACTACAGTAGAGGATGGAATTGGTGAGTCCTCCCGTCTTTCCCCACAGTGCATGGCAGGCCTGGTGATCCCCTCTTGTCTGTCTTTCACTGGTGTTTTAGTCTGAAATAGTCGTTCTCCTTGGGAGTGACCTGGGAGCAGCTCTGAGAGTTTGGGTTGAAAGATTGGGGAGAAGAACAGGGTGGGGGGTGTCTGGGTGCGAGTGGGGGTGATGTAGGGGAAGGACAACCAGGCACACCACAGTTCCGGCAATGGAGTGTGAGCGCACAGCAAGGGTGGGGCAGGGTGGCTCAGAACTGCTGCCTCCTGGAGCCAGGGAGGGCCAGGCTCCTAAAGCTGGGTTACTGGGGACCAACCATGTATAAAGAACAGGTGTCTGTAAGCCAGGGGCAGCCTTCCTAATCTAAGACCCAGGAAGACATTTAGGGCAAGCTGATGTATAGGGCTTGATTACTTCTGCCTCTGTCTGTCTGCACAGCCTCTGACTAGAGATGGCCAGGCTAAAAGCTGCCTCCTCAGACCCAGACATAAAAGTGGATGAGGCACTGAGGTGAGGGACAGCCGGGAAGACTTGGAGTCTAATGACTGAAGAACCACCCTATGCCTAAATGCAAACATCTTGCCGTATAGTTTTCGAGTCAGTTGTTTTTAGAGATAATGTGTTGAGATCAGGGTTTGAAACTTTGGCTGTTGGTATATGCTCTAGAGATAGTGCTGGGCCTAAGTAAAGGGTAGGCCGCACACTATCAATTATCATCAATACCAGGGACGTTTGGAAGCCCTGCCCCACCACCGCTGGTTGTAATGGGAAGCTAAGTCTATAAATGTCATCTAGACATTGCTTTAGCTGCGTCTCACAAGCTAAAGGAGTTATAACTTCATAATCAACCAATCAAAGTGTTGATTGATTTCTATCCAGATTTCTTCTTTGTTGCTTATCTAAAGTATGTACTGCATAAGAGGCTGCGGATATTTTTCCATTAGGAAAGGTTTCAGAGAGATATACTACTAGGATAAAAAACACTTGTAAATTAAAATCCAAGGCTTCTGGCTAAGCATGTACAAGTGACAAAGAAGTGTGCTCCGTTCCCTCCCTGGGGTATGTGTGCATGTGAACTCTTGTATCCTACACACTGACTGAGGTCCTAGGGGTGCTTTCCTGGCCCTTCTCTTCTCTCGCACAACAACCTAGCAAAGCACCCTCCCTCTTCCTCCTTAGGTGTGTTAGCTGTGCTTTCAAGTTGAACAGTCACTAAGTGCCCATTACTGGAGTCTCCTGACCCTTAGCCCAGTTAGGGATGCTGCTGCAAAAAACTTACTGAGCTCCTTGGGAGAACAACAGGAAAATAGACACAAACAGGAAGGTCCTCATCAAACCTTGCTTGGGCTCTGCCCTGTTCACACGCTCTGTCAGAGCATCTATGCCTGACCCACAGAGCCAAGATCGCTCCTCAAACCCTCACTTGGGGACCAGCTCCCCAGCTCCCAGCATCCTCATACTCTCCTCCCTCCCCCCATCCTCTAGAAACTAGTCCCTGATAAATTTGACCCCAGCCAGCAGGCACTTATGAATAACTTGTCCTGAGTGGGGCATGATCCTGGACCCCGGTGAGGCAGGAGCAGTCAGGAAGACCTCCGGCTCTAAGGGCAAGTCCTTTCCTACAGCTGATGCTCTTCTGCATTCAAATCAAACCCAGAACCCTCAGAATGCTTGGGCGTCATCTTGTGGTTTATTGATCCGTGAACAGAACATGTTACAGAAGCAAAGCAGCTATGCGGATCATCTTGACACATTCCCTTCACCCCACAGGGGCATCAGGGCAGTGCTTGGCCTGGAACAACATCAGACCTTTGGACCCAATAGCATAAAAGAGTACAGGAGGCAGGGGCCTGCAGAGTACGTGTGGACAGGAGCTCTGGCCCTGGCTTTAAGGAGGACACTTTGGTTTGGTGACACACTCAAGGATGCTGGGGCAGCCAATGCACAAAGTACAGGCCTGGGCCTGCTCTTGTAAATACTGGGATATCAGGGCACCCTCTGGGGAGAGAGGAGACTTGAAGGTCATGGAGGTCACTCACTCTGTGGACATAGCCTCATAGATCTCCAAGGGAGGCCCTGTGGCCCTGAGTCCACCCTCTTGGCTTTGGGGAGTCCTAGGCTGCTTGACACAGACCTGAATATTAAAAATTTTTCTTTTTCCTTTTACTGTGTCTGCTTCTCCTATGGTTAAAAAGGTTAAGAAAGAAGCAGGCTACTCCATCGTAACCCTGCGCCAGGACCAGAGTCTGCGGTGGTTGCAGTGTGTCAGGAAAGCTCTCAGCCCTTCCACCAAGGAACCCTGGCCAGAGGTGTAGTTGTAAAGGGGTTGCTGCACTATCTGTAGCCCCTTTCTGATCTCAAGACAAGTACAGAGTTGAGTTCCAGAAACCCTGAGCTATGGCACTTTCCTGTGTGCACATGAGGGGGCCCAGAGAGAGTCAGGATGGACAAATGGGGCTGTTCTGATCCCTCATGGACCCTCTGCTCACCATTCCACACTCAGCACGAACCATCCTTCATGCCTTTAATTCCTCTCCCCTTAGTCACCTAGGCCAGCTGGAAGCAGAACATGAGGAGGTCAGGGCGGCCCAGCCAGCCCTGGTGCCCAAGCCTCAGGACCACTGGCAGGCACAGTCCGTGGGCTCCTGCACTGTGTAGGGCACCCAGGTGGCATTGGTGGCACAGAAGAGCTGCACAGAGCGACGCTGCAGCCCCACCTCACGGCAGCACTTGCAGAAGCGGGCATAGGTGTTGATGTTGTGGTTGTAGATGCTGGCGGATGGGCACCTTCCATCACAGGATACCAGGTTCACCTGGGGACAAGCAGGTCAGTGAGACAGCCTGGGGAGTGTCTGGTCCCGGTTCCCCTCCACCCCCATCCTCGTCCATCCCATCACGCACAGGAGTGTTGCTCCTACAGTCGTTCTTGCGGATGGTCATGCGGATGGTCACCTTCTTGCAGGAGCGCCCATCCTCCTTACCTGGGGGCGGGTGGGGGGGGGAAGATGGGAAGGCAAAATAGCTGTGCCGCAGATTGGCATTAGGATGAGTCAGCCTGGGGTGGTTAGTGTCATGCTCAGGTTGGTGCTACCACATTAAAGTCCTCCCCCTGCCCCACCGGCCCTGGGTCAAAACTTTTTAACCCAGTAACGTAGAAGGAGGTGGAGTTAGGGAAGGAGGTGGAGTCAGGGAAGGCAATGAGAAGAGGAACCAGTGAGACAGGAACAATGCCTGGGTCCGCTGGATGGGACTACCATCCTACCCAAGTCCCAACACCTAGCTCTCACCCCTGCTGGGAGCCCTGGGCACAGTTTCACCCCCTCTCTGAGCTTCATTGTTCCTACTCTGAGGGCATCAAGCAGTAAGATGCTGCAGTTTCCTGGGTGAATGGAAGGCTTGGGCCCCAGCAGGATGCTCCGCATAGCAAATTCCACAGGGATTTCATATCCATCCAACAGGGGCAGGCGATAGAGACTGACAACGTAGGAGGAGACTCGGGAGAAGAGGGTTTCCTGGCCCACATCTCTCACAGACAACCATTTGCTCACGTGTTCATTTTTGTTTTAGCTCCTTGAGCCGCTTGTCCCGATGTCGTCCCACTCCCACAGAAGCCTTTTTGGACTCCTCCTTCTTGAAATTGTAGTCCCTTTCCTCCATCCCGCCAACCCCTCCCTTGGCTTCCTTCTGTCCAAGGCACAATGACTACCCTATCAGAGGCACGTTTATAATCATGCTGATGAATCGTAAGCTTGTCAACCTAGGGGCCTTCCTCTTCAGGGGCCTTCCACACTGCACTGCAAGCTCTTTTCTCCTTCTAAATATTCACTTTCACATTTCAGTACTGATTTATGACTCAAAGTCCATCCTGTTGTCTACTGCACTTCTCCTTCCGTCATCCCTAAAATGCAGGCTACAGAGGCCTTCTTCATGTGGTGCCCGCAGCTCCTGGGCCAGTGACTGATACACAGTTGGCACTCATCAACTAGTTGCTGGATGCACTACAACTGGTTCTCTGCAAGCCCAGGGAACCCACCAGAAATCTGCTGGGGAGAAGCTTTTCTTTCAACCTCTGAGACTCAGCTCAGAGAGGCAGGCCAACCAAGGGCTGTCCTGGCTGCAACCCTGAGACTAGCTGTGTGTCCCTCCAGCAGGAGAAAGCGTGGTGGCCTTAGACATGGGGAGGTACCAGGTGAGTGGGAGCTGCGCAAGCCAAGGGGATATGGCTTATTACCCAGCATGCACTCTGGGCCAAAGAGCCTTTGCTAGAGGCATGGGGCCTCCTCATCTACCTAACAGAAGGGGCATGTTGGAAACAGCCATGCAGCTGCCTGCCTCCAGTCCTGTGGGCTTCAAAGGGAAGTACCTGAGGGGCAGTGGACACTAATGCATGGAGGTAAGGCTGACAGGGACCATGGAAAACATGGTCCTCAGAAAACTGAGAGGGACATAGGCCTCAGGTCACATGGAGGCACACAGACATTCAGGGAGCCTGAGATTGTGGGTCAGCCACTATGGTCTAGAGCCAAGCTTACAGTAGGTAATACTGACATAAAGGGGCTGAAATTCTGTAGTTCTCCGTGGACAGGGTCTGAGCATCCGTACAAGGAGGATCAGCATGTGGACAAAGGTCACGAGCCTTATTGGTCTGTTCACCCATATGTGGTTGATTCTGGTGCTCAGGGTCCAGGAGCCAAGTGTGAGTACAGAGCTCTCTGTGACAGGCCAGGTCTCCATCGAAGAATCAACATGGGGAACATGTGGGCTGGAGGCCTTATGGACAGAAGGAGGCAGGATGACTGGGAGTGTCTACAGTCCTTTATTTCCAGTGAGAAGCAGAGGCCTTGTATTGGGACAGAACTCATGAACATGTGGCCTCTGGCCACCTGCCTGTTTGTGCCCATGGCGTGGGCCTCATGTCAGGTCACCCACTCCTCTACTCACCCTAAAGAGCTGACATCATAGGTGCCAGGCTGAGAACATGGCTCTTTGGTCATCTTGTCCTCCCACCCCTGACCCCTGGGTCTTCACCACACCCACTCACATGTCCTGCAGCATCCTTCCAGGGATGGTACTACAGAGCCCCCGACCTAGAGGGAGAGAAGGGAGAGTGGGTGGGAGGACTTCTTTTCCAGGCCAGGAGCCAAGAGCTCAGTGATAGGCAAAAACAGTCTCAGAGAACCCAGCATAGTGTCATATGTCTATAATCCCAATACTTAGGAAGCAGAAGTAGGAGGTGATCCACAAGTTCTAGGCCAGCCTGGTCTATGTAATGAATTCTGGGTCACCCAGGGCTACCAAGCAAGACCCCATCTCAAAAACTAACTAAATAATAAATAGAGTCTAAGAGACTGTTTCTTCCACGATGCCCCAAGGCAGGAACTCTAGACTCTGGGCAGGAACAAGCAGGCCAGAGGTGCCAACCTGACTGCTGAACAGCTGGTACAGGGCTCCCTAAAGCCCAGGCAAGGTTGGAGCCTGGGTGAGGATGGGGCAGGCCCAGGGGTTGAGGCGCTGCTTTCCTGTGGCAGCTCCCCTCAGACTCCTCTATAGGAAAGAGGAAGATTTGGGGAGATCAGAGGATCAGGGCTGGAGGAGTGCAGGGATGACCTACTTGGGTCAGTGGCCTGAGCTGTACCTCAGACAGATAAGTCTTCCCTCTTTCTTGGGTTTAGATTCCATCTCTGAAATGGAACTAAGTACCCTCGCAGACCTCCTCCTCCATTACACCACAGGTAAAAAAAAATGATTTGAACAGTTCTTTGCAAATAACTGTGTTAGGGAGTGGGTGGGGTGTCAGTCTATGTGTGTGAGGGTATGATCATGTGTGTGTGTGTGTGTGTGTGTGTGTGTGTGTGTGTGTATGTGTGTGTGTGTGTGTGTGTGTATGTGTGTGTGTGTGTGTGTGTGTGTGTGTGTGTGTGTGTTATTTGAGACAAAGTCTCAAGTAACCCAGGCTGACCTTGAACTTGCTATATAGCGGAGGCTGACCTTGAACTTCTGATCTGCCTGCTCTACTTCCCAAGTGTTGGGATTACAGCCATGGACCACTACGCCCAGTTTTAGGTGGTGCTGGAGAGTGAACCCAGGGCTTCCTGCATGTTAAGCAACCAACTGAGCTACATCTCTAGCTTTGTGTGTTTGTAATCTAAAAAAGATGCAGAAATCTTCACATATCCATTAATCTTAGCAGCCTCATCAGTTCAACTATAATCCCCCAGTCCCCTAGGAATCCTTTGCTTTGAGCTGTATCCATAAAGACAGCCATCTATACCAGGCTGGAGAGCTGTAATCCTATCACAGGACTAAACTATGCACCTGCACGGTACGTGTGTGTGCAAGAGTGTGCTTATCTGATGGCTTTGGGGTGTGTCAGTGTGTGGTGTGTACAATGGCATGCTGAGTGTATTAACGTCTCTATGGAGTATGAGTGGCCAATGATCTGTGATGGGTCCTGGAACAGGTGACAGTGTGTTTGCATGCCTTGGTATGTAGTCACATGATGTGTGCAGGTGTCCGTTGTGAAGTGGATCCAACAACATAAATAGACGTGAATTTGGGGTGCAGTACAGACACAGGCTGCAACACACAGGACTCTGGTCCTGCTCCTCCAACTAGTGAAACTGCGATGCCCAGGCCCGAGGCTGGCTGTAGAGGGAGGAAGCACTGACCTTGACACACTCTGTCTCGTTGAGCGGGGGACAGCTGATGGGTGAGCGGACAAGTACTGCACCCAGGGGAGTGCTGCCGCAGTGGTGGCGGGCACAGTCTGCGATCCAGGATGCTCCAGGCTGGAGAGTACAGAGGTGGGCAGTGGGGGCTCCTGGTCAGTTGGACAGCATGGCCTGAGAACATGCACAGCCCATCTATACTGAGCCCTGGTCTGAGGTCTAGAGAGGACCCTGTTCCTTTCTAGGACTCCCTTCCCATGTGGGCTCAGGGGCTGCTTACCATGAACAGGGAGGTGGTGCCATTGGGAAAGGTGAATAGGCAGGACACATTCCTGCAGGAGCCACAGCAGGCCGCCAGATCCCGAGGGTGCTCGTACTCCTGGTTCTGACAGCCAAAGCAGGGTGAGTGGCATCACCCTTGTGCCCATCTGCACCCTATGTCTATTTACTGTCTGCCTGTCTCTGAGGAAGCCCAGGCCCTGAGGAGGGTCCCTGTAGGTGCTCAGGAAGGGAACGTCCCAGCCTCCCTCTCTCTTGGTCAGGCAGGCATATCACCCTGGTCTCTGCTGGAAGCTCCATTAATGTCAGGTTCAGCTCCAGCCCCAGGGAGCAAGGTACCTCCTCCCTCCCACACTTGGCACTGTGGTCATCACTGTGCCATTTGGAGTTCCATACAGACCCCAATTTGAATCCCAGTTCCTGTGGGACTTATAAGCAATTCAACCTCCCTAATTTCACTTTTTCCATTGAAAGATGGATATAATTCTAATGCTTTTTATTGAAGTAATAGTTATTTAGCCCTTTGTAGAAACCAGGCTCTGCCATGGGTACCTCATCTATAGAACCTGACACATGGTAGTAACACACACATAAGCATCCAAAGCACAGGGAAAGTGCCCAGCATTCACACACTTAATAAATGTGTGTCCCCCCTGCCACACTCCTACCTTCCCAGGCCTCTGCTCTGTCCCTTTGCTCGGCCATTCCCCTCCCGGCCTCTCCTAGCTGGGCCCCTTTCTACAGAGGTCTCTGAAGGCCACTCTGATGCCCACTCGCCAGGCAGACAGAAACCTATGGGGGATCAGGCCACCCTCCTGTTCCCATGCCCTCTGTACTGCCCCTACCGCCTCACAGTGCACGTCACAAAGCACAGAGGTGATGTTGATCTGGTAGAAGCTGGTGAGGGGGTCCAACACGTCCGTGCAACGAGAGGTGTGGCACACGCCATCCACGGACAGCTCCACCACTGTCTGCCCTGGCTGCATCACGCCCAGCTCTCGGCTCAGGCACACAGGGGCCTTCACTGGGTGGGTGGACAGGAGGAATGATCCTGGAGAGCTCAGCCACATACCCTAGCCTCACCCAGCTGGCTCACCTGAGGTTCCCCCGCCCTGGCTCTCCCCATTGCCTCCCCTTTTCCACTCACCACACTTGTACTTGGCGCAGCCACACATGTTCTCCACGCTGTGCATGAAGTCCTCGTCCAGCTGGGACTTCTCCCACTGGGGGAGACAGGGGTGGTTAGCACCAGGAGTAGGGGCCCAGCCCCACCCCGATGAACAGTCTGTTACCCGTACCCTCTGTGTGCAGTGGGCAGGAGGGAGTTGGTGTATCTGGGGACCCTGGGCATCCTGGAAACTCAATTACTCTCTCCACTCCCCAGGCTCCTCCCCTCAGCAGGGACCATGCTCAGCTGCTGGCACAGAGCCCTGCTTGGCTCACACCTTACCTACTTCCCAGCTTTCTTTATCAGTTTCAGGAAAAAGAAGAAGGGATGAGGGACAGAACAAGAAATATGCGCTAGAGCAAGATGAGGAATATATAATCCAGAAACAATGTCCATCACTTTACATTTTCAAGCATTTACACACACACACACACACACACACACACACACACACACAGCCATGCAGTATGGAGGTTAAGGGTATACTCTCCCTGGAATCAGAGCTCTGGATTCCAGTTCTGGCTCTGTGATTTACAAGCTTCATGACCTTTATCTCAGCTCCCTTGTTTACGTATTTTGAGACCATCACAGAATCATCTCTTGGGGTTGTTATAAAAAATAAAATGAAGTTTCAGGGGAACTGATGCCCTCTTCTGGCCTCCACGGGCATTGCATACACATGGTGCACTTACATACATGCAGGAAAAACACTCATTCATATAAAATAAAAATAAAATTGCTGGACATGGTGGTATATGCCTTTAATTGCAACACTTGGGAGGCAGAGGCAGGCAGATCTCTGTGAGTTCAAGGCCAGCCACCATCATCACCATCTTCACTACCATCAACACCTTCACCACCATCACCATCTTCACCATCATCATCAATCATCTTCACCATCATCACCATCTTCCCTACCATTAACACCTTCACCACCATCACCATCTTTCCCACCATTATTACCATGTTCACCACCATTACCATGTGACCATCACTATCATCATCATCACCATGTTCATCACTATACTTATCACTATTGCCCTCTTCCCCACCATCACCATCTTCATCATCACCATCGTCATCTTCATCACCATCACCATCTTCCCCACCATCACCATCTTCATCACTATCACCATCTTCCCCACCATCACCATCTTCATCACTATCACCATCTTCCCCACCATCACCATCTTCATCACTATCACCATCTTCCCCACCATCACCATCTTCATCACTATCACCATCTTCCCCACCATCACCATCTTCATCACTATCACCATCTTCCCCACCATCACCATCTTCATCACTATCACCATCTTCCCCACCATCACCATCTTCATCACTATCACCATCTTCCCCACCATCACCATCTTCATCACTATCACCATCTTCCCCACCATCACCATCTTCATCACTATCACCATCTTCCCCACCATCACCATCTTCATCACTATCACCATCTTCCCCACCATCACCATCTTCATCACCATCTTCATCACCATCACCATCTTCATCACCACCATCACCATCTTCATCACCATCACCATCTTCATCACCATCACCATCTTCATCACCATCACCATCTTCATCACCACCATCACCATCTTCCCCACCATCACCATCTTCATCACCATCATCATCTTCCTCACCATCACCATCTTCATCACCATCACCATCTTCCTCACCATCACCATCTTCATCACTATCACCATCTTCATCATCACCATCACCATCTTCCCCATCACCATCTTCCTCACCACCATCACCATCTTCCGCACCATCACCATCTTCATCATCACCACCACCATCTTCCCCACTATCACCATTTTTACCACTGTCCATCTTCCCCACCATCACCATCATCATCTTCTTCATCACTATCATAACCACCTTCATCATCTTCACCATCCCTACCATCTTCTTCACCACCTCCACCATCACCACCACCATCTGCAGGATCAGTGTACTTATTTTTCAGCACAACTCTGAGGTGTGATGAAGCCCATTCTTCATAAAGGAGATGCAGTGCCCAGAAAGCCAGGAGCAGAGCTTGGGACACATATGTTGATCAAAACCCAAGGCTCTTTGCATAGATTAAAGGAAGAGTCTCCAGGGGAGGGAAAGAAGAGAGGAAAGGTAAAGAGTAGATCATCAAGGGTAGAAAGGGTCAGGGTCTCCATACCAGATGACATCTGGGCACTGGGATTGAGTCACAGTCACACTCTGAAAAACAGGAGAGGCCAGAACCTACCTCACCAAGGGTGCAAAGTCCCCTGGGGAGTCCTTTCACTGCAGACCAGCCCCTCTTATAGCACAGCTCCAGCCTAGCCCAGCACAGCCCAGGGAGCTAGATGGGCAGCAAAATCTCAGCTTCCCTTCATCCCCATATGGGGGCCACGGCTTTCCTGCTCCTCACTGGGTGTTAAATGAGGTTAAGCAGGCAGATGGAGATGGCTCACAGGTTTCCCTCCATCCCTCAGGTTCATCCCTCACCCTAGAAAGGTGTCATGATGCCAAGGGCAAATAGAGTTTCTCAACTTTAAAAAATTATTGTATTTATTATTTTCATTTTGTGTGTATGTGTGTATCGCCTGCATGTAGGTAAGTGCACCCGTGTCGTGCAATGCCCGTGGAGGTCAGAAGAGGCTGACGGATCCCCTGGGACTGGAGTTACAGTTGTTAGCTGCCATGTGGGTGCTGGGATTTGAACCTGGGTCTTCTGCAAGAACAACCAGTGTTCTTAACTGCTGAACCATCTCTCCAGCCCCGAGTTTCTCAATTTTTTAAAAATAATGTCTTATGCAAAGCTCAATGCTTTTCACTAGTGATCACTGATAGTCCTGTCTACCTCTCAAAAGAATCTGAACACACAGATCATGTGTACTATCGGGCAGTTGCAAGAATGACTTTTTGAATGGGAAACCATTTGTGATCCTGTAGAGAAAGATGTCGGGTTACTTAGCACTGAATGAGGCAGGAGGAGAAAGCTCCCTGCAAGACCTGGGGTGGGGGGTGGGATCTCAGTGAAGCTGTCAGTGGTGGGGGCCCTTTCCTCCACCCATACCTGACTGGAACTTACCACAGGACTTGTAGGGGCAGCAGCGGTCTGGGCTCCATACCTCTACCAGGGAAGTGCCCATGCCACACTGCACCTGAGGGCAGCGGAAGCTCTCACACACTGGGGTGCACAGAGTGGGGGACACAGGTGACAAATTAGTGTCAGTTGCCTCAGACTTGTGCAAGCTTAGGATGCGGCACTGGCTGGGTGGGAATACCTCCCAACTCCACCTTATGCCCCACAGTGGACCCAGATACCCCCAGGGCAAAAGTCTCCCAGAGCTACTTTAGGAGGCCTTGGTGCCCCTTCCCAGGTGGCCCTGCGTGAGCTGTCCGGGACTCACCACACTGGTACAGAGGGCAGCAGAGCTCTGTGGTGTTCTTGTGCACAGTGAGCGCCTCCCCTTCCTGACACTCGGGGATGGGATCTGGACACTCACCACAGCCTGAAGAGGAAGAAGGTCACCACTGTCGTAGAAGTCACAGAGGTGGAGGGTTTTCAGGGATGGGGTGGGGCGCTTCAGCTACCCAAAGCAGCATTTTGGAATCTCAGGTGACTCCCCCTGTCAATAGAACCCAGACTGCCTGGCCCTGAAAACATGCCAGTTTCTCAGGCTCAGTAACCTAGGGGCAACACATGCAGGGTTTCCTCTTCTTTCCACGCTGCTTTCTGGCTGGTGTTTTCAGCCTCCTCCCTCTGCCTCTCACACAAACACCCCCAGCCTTTCCTATAGCCACCTATGGACCTGGGAACAAGGAGGGGCCAACATGAGGCCCCAGTTACCCACCACAGAAGTAGGACATACAACAGGAGTCCCCCAGGCGTCCAGCGATCAAAACCTGGTCCTGGCGGCAGCTGGGGACCAGCTCTGCCTCACACAGAGCAGGGTCACACTCTGGGAAAGAACAGAATATAAGCGCTGACAGCAGGCCCTGCCCAGTCTCCGGCCAGAACCTCCAGCTCACCACCTGCTTCTCAGGTCCACCCCCTCAATCTCCTGCCCCAACCTCTCACCGCAGCTGTAGCTGGGGCAGCAGGAGTCCTCCTGGAAGTGGGTGACGAGACTGTGGCCTGGGCGGCAGGTGGGAGCAAGACCCTCACACAGAGTCTGGTTACACACTGGGCCAAGTGCAACACGACTTGTCACCTGGAGGCCAGGTGTCCTCTCGGCTTTCCATCACTGTAGGACACCTGGGCTCCTAACACGCCCCCATCTCCCATTCCTGAAAAGTTGCCTCTCAAGGTCCCACAAGGATGGGACAGAAGAGAGACAGACACTCATCTAGATGTGTCATGTACTGGCTGCCTTCAAGTTAATATTAACATCTGCATGCCAAGGTTCCCAAGTTGGGTGCTACAAGCAGCTAGCTGAACAGCCTCAAATTGCGGGAGAGCATGCGGTGTTAGTGATTTACAGAGCCTACAAGAAAGCTGCCGAGGTGCCAGCCAACCCTGTGCTTTTCAGCCCCACCCACACCAGCCCACGCCTCAGCTCCTGTACCCCAAACCTGGTTCTCCACTTCCCCCAGAAAACACCCCAAAAGATGTTTTACTTTTTCCAGGCCTTACCCCAGTTGTCAAGGTTTTCCAGTGATGTGGAACCAGCTACCTGTCTTACAGTTGAAGGCCAGAGAAGTAAAGAGTAGAACTCACCACAGACACTCCCTGGGCAGCAGGGATCTTCTGTAGGCTGGAGCAGGATCACCTCTCCAAAGCGCGGGCAGCTCTCAGGCCGGGGACCAGGGCAGTCCAGGTCCACAGAGATGATGGTGTCTGGGGCTTGACACTGCTGCTGGCAGCAGCCGCTGAGGGAGCTGTTCCAGGTTTCTCCCAGTGCCCGTGGCACCCCTGTGCTGTCAGTGCAGGCTGCAGCGAGGGCACGTGGGGGTTCAGGGGGACTAAGGAAGGAAGGCAGGACCAGACTGTACCAGGCTAGGACCTCTCCACCCAGAACATGGACCGCCCCAAGGCAAAACTGGAAGGATGTAAAGTGGCCCCAGCCACATGCAGTAGAATGCAAAGGAGGCCCTAATGTGAGACCCGGCCCGGGGCCCCACTTGAAGAGGAGAGGGACTTACCGCACTTCTCCTCCGGGATGCAGAGTGCAGAACGGCGTCGGTGCAGAATGGTGCCTTCAGAACACACACAGCCCTCCCCCAGTACCTGGCACTGCTCTGGATCCAGTGGACCCAGTAGCCCATCCTGGCACGTTGTAGGGGGTTCACAAGCCTTCACACATGCCTGGTAAGTGGAGTCACTGGAGCACAGAAAAGCTGCAAGGGTACAGGGAGGCATGAGGCCTAGTGCCGTATCCAGGCAGGGATCCCCACTGAGGACTGTCAGTGTAAGAACAGAGGGGGACAGGGGATGGGTGCAGAGCATCCTCTCACCTCAGGAGTGCTTGCCTAAGGCAGGGTCTTAGCATTGAACCCCCTTCCTTGGCAACAAAGAGTGGTCCACAGACCAAATACTGTTTATTGTATGCTTTGCGAATAAAGTTTTAGTAGAACACAGATGTGCTTGCTCATTTTTGTGTATTTTGTTGTTGTTTTGTTCTTTGTTTTAGTTTTGTTTTGAGACAGGGTTTCACTCTATAGCCCAAGCTGGCCCCAGAGGATTACACATGGTAATCCTCCTGGCTCAGCCTCCCAAGTGCTGGGATTAACAGGTGTCAGCCACCATGCCCTATTCATTTATATATTGTCTATGACTGGTTTTGAACTACAGGGATAGAACTTAGTCCTCAGACAGAGGCCACACAGCTTGCAGAGCCTCAGTAGTCACTATTTGGCTATTTTAAGAAGTTTACCAACCTCTGGGCAAGTGTTTTTCAATTGTCTTAACTGTAAAAAGTGGATTTGGGGATGTGGTCCAATACACACAGCATATGCAATAGTGGCCCACAAGCTTCCTGCAAGAATCCATTGGGTGTCTTGGAAATCCCATTTCTGGGACCCCATCCCCCCACCAAGAGAACCTCTGAGGGGACCCAAACATGGACACTCTTTGAAGTTCCCTGTGTGACCAGCTAGGATTGAGAATTGCTGCTGAACTGAAACAAAAGATCTTCCCGCGTGTAATGCACACTAATATTTTGTATTCTGTTGCAATGTAAAAATGCTGCTGCTGTGTTCCCCAAACTGATTTCATACCCTCTGCATCATGGTCCACAGACTGAAAAATACTACTCTGTGTACATTCTGTCTTTTCCTCATCTGTCATATAGAGTTGTGGTCTTCCCAGGAACCATTCCCAGCCTCTCTGGAAACCAAACTGCTCCAGCCCAGGCCACCTCTGCCTTCCCTAACCACTAAAGGAATGGAGGCAAAGAGGCAGATAGATCTCATTTCCATCCTCAAGGAAGCATGAAGAGACCCACAGAAGAGAAAGATGAACAAAAGGTTAGCCAAGGGAACTATGGGCCAGTAATCAGGTGACAGGAGATGTGGGGCACTCTACACAGGTTATCTCCTACTGACTCAAGACTCTCTAAGAGGGAACAGTCATCACTGTGCCCACTTTATAGGGCAAGGACTCAAATTAATAAAAAATAAAGTATTGCTTATTTTCATGAATATGAATAGAAACCAATTTGTTCATTAACTGATATCAAATACATAATGTGTATAATATAAAATTTAAATACAAATGTAAAATATTTACAAACTTATATAGTCAATGAATGAAGAAATGCCTGAACTTGGGAAAGTATGGACTTACACTTGGCTCTGGGAGCCCCTTCATACACTAATGAGATGGGAACAGCAGTTCCACAGGAGGAGACGCCCAACCCGCACTCACGGCAGTAGTCGGAGCCCCGCCATTCAATGCACACGTGGAATTTATGGCACATAGCCACATACACGGTCAGTGCCACACAGGGCTGCTGCACGTACTTGGTGTCCCGGATCCACAGCTCACAAAATAACTCTGGGGGGACCTGGGAAAATGCATTTGGCAGTGCTGCCCATTTGGCACCTGATAACCCAGGACAGAACCCAGCCCTGCTCAGAAGACCATTGAGCTCCTGTAGACGGCTGCTGCCCTCCCCAGCCCAGGACTTCCCCCCATGCCAGACTCTGTGGGCACCTACAAATCGGTGACAGTCACTGAAGGTGCGATTGGACACCATGCGGAGGCAGGGTGAGCAGTCAGCTGTGGCACAGCTATCTGGGCGGAAGCGGGTCTGGCCCTCTGATGTCAAGGAGCTGGGCACTTGCCAGCTATCCAGAAAGGACGCAGGGTCCTCTGCCTCACCCACCACAGAGCCATCCTTCAGGGTGAAGTCATTGGCTGCATCTCCATCACAGATACCTGAAAGGGGCAGAATAATCCCAGTAGTCGCAAAGCTCTCTATCACACCATGGCCTCTCACTCTGAGTGCTCATCACAACTTGGTACTGCTGCCCTCCACGGGATAGATAAGGGACATGAGGCATGGACAGCCCGCAGACCTGCTCTGTGGGCAGCGACTGTCCTTAGGAAGTGCACACCAAAGCATTTCGGAATAAAAGGGCATAAGGTCTTGAACTTACTTTCAAATGGTTCAGAAATGCATACACACTACACACGTGTATATGCTACATATAGGTATATATTATGTGTGTATTGAGAGAGAGAGAGAGAGAAGCAAGTGAGGCAAAATGTGAACAATGGTTACATCTGAGTAAAAGGTAATGGGTAATCCATTATTTTTCAACTTCTGTATCTGACATGTTGAAGTGAAAAGTTATGCCCACAGAATCTGCTTTACTAGAGATTTCTATCTAATTTTAACACCTATTCCCTTTCTTTCTGGAGTCAGTCCACCTGTTTTTCCCAGCCTCCCTTGCAGTTGGGTGTGCCCATGTGACTGAGCCCCGGTCCATGGCATGTGGAAGGTGAAGGACACCACTTTTAGCCCTGGTCCATAGATACTACACGGCCCTCTTCCCTCTGTGGAGTTGGAAGCTCACACTGAGCATTGCAGAGCCACAAGATGGAAGGACTCTGGGACTCTGGCTTATGGTTGGTTGTTTGGGAATTTATGTGCACTGGAAATAAACTTATGGTGTGTTAGGCCCTGGGATGGAAGCAAGGATGTGGCTTCTCTGCTACAACTTCTTTTTTGAGACAGGGTCTCCCTATAGCTCCAGCTGGCCTAGAACTCCCTTATGTACACCATGCTGGCCTCAGTCTCAGAGATCTGCCCACCTCTGCTTCTGCCTCTGCCTCCCAAGTGCTGGGTTGAAGGTGTGTGCCACATACCCAGCCCTACTACAACTTCTGAGGTGACTGTACGTTCCCCTCCATCTCTCACACACCAGGTCTGTAGGCTCCAGATATGCTTTTTCTCGCCTGTGATTTTGCTTGTGTTGTTCCTCCTGCCTAGAGTACTTCCTCAGATGTCCTTTCCCCCAGGTGCCACACATCCACCCACCCATGACCGTCTCAGGTCTGCTAACAGCAGCTAGCTTGCAAGTGTGTCTTTTACAAAGGATTTTAGCTGAGTTCCAAGATGTTTCCCTTCAGATTCTCACTGTTGCCTAGCAGGGGGTCCGGTGTATGTATCAAGTGTTAGTTCAGACAAAACGGGCATGCAAATGATCTGACTTCTGTTCTGACATCGCCCATCACTACTTCTGTGAACATGAAGCATTATTTGAGGCAAAATATGTCGATTTTATTAGCATCCCCAATAGCCACATTTTGGGTCTGAGTTTTGAGTCACCAAGAGGTGTTGCAAAGGTATCCAAGGGAGGACCTGGCCTGCCTGGCTCCTGTTGTCTTCACCAGGGATGAGCACAGGATGATAGGAAAGGGGAGAAAAAGGAAATGGTGATGATGGTAGTGGATGGTGGCTGTGGTGATGGTGGTGGTGATAGTGATAGTGATGGTGGTAATGGTGGTTGTGGTGATGGTGATGGTGGGGGGAGTGGTGATGTGGTGGTGGTGGTGGTGCTGTGTGAAAGTAAAGCTGTGTTTATCGATAAGACATAAGACAGTATTTTGCCTATTTGTTCTCCAGTGGTTGGTACTTAAAGGGCGGAGAGAAAGAGAGTGCCCATGCCACACACCTTCACAATCATGGCAGTCTGTCATGGAGTGTCTCTGCAGGAAGCAACTGTGCTCTGAGGAGCCCTAGCTGTATATGTCATGGCAGCTCTGTCACATGCCCACAGACAGTCATTAGACCTCTCCAAGTCCCTGTTCATCTCTGGTTCAGTGGAGATATTAAGGGCCACCTTTGAGGACTGCTGTGTGGGTGACCTGGGGTAACTGTGCTCAGAGAGTAGAAGTGCCTGGTGAAGGGCCCCAGCACAGCCCCACCTAGAGGCTGTCAAGGCGCTGACAGACAAACCTGGCTTAAGTCGAAACTGACAAGGGAGCCCTGTGCTATCTCTTTGCTAACAGCTTCAACCCCAGAACATTAACATTAGGCTTCCTTGCCCTGGCAGCTCTATTGGTTCTATCTCTGGCCTGGTACCATATCCAACATTTACTGGTATAGGGAAAACTGTCTGGTGACAGAGATAGACCAGGGAAGTACTCCCCTCCCACAGCTGGGTCCCACCTCACCACACAGGCCACGGCCCTGGGCCTTGCTGGCTTTGCTGGTCTCCAGAATCATGAGTCCTGAGCTGTGGAGCCACTGGATCTGGATGTGTGAGGGCGTCCAGACTATATACATGTGGCCTGTATCCTCAATTTGGAACCCATACCTGCTTATGGGTGGCCACGCGATCTGCGAATCCACAGTTACCTTGAGGGATAAGGAGTTCAATGTGAACACAACTTTCTACCTGCCTACAAACCCAACCATCCATTTAACTCATCTAACCATTTATCCAACCAGCCACCCACCAATACCCCCATCTTATCTACTCACCTACTCGTATATCCTTCAGTGGATCCATCCATTCAGCCATCCATCTGTTCATCCAATCATCCATCCACCCATCCACCAATTCACCCATCTGTCTATCCATCCATCCATCTGTCTACCCCCCACTCACCCATCCATCTTTCTATTCATCCATCCATCTACCTATATATCCATCAATGGATCCATTCACCCACCTACTCATCTATCTATCTATCTATCTATCTATCTATCTATCTATCTATCATCTATCTATCTATCATCTGTCATATATCTATCATATATCTTCTATCCATCCATCCATCCATCCACCCACCTACTCATCTATCCATCTTTTCATTATCATTCTGTCCATCTGTTATCTGACATTCACTAGGCACCTAGAGTCAGGCTGTGTTTTGGGCACATGCATGCAAGACATAGTCCAATATAGCATGGATGAATTCTGAAAATATTTTTATGAGAATACCCCAAAAAAAATCAGAAATGCCACGACAGTAGGCAGACTGCCTCTCACTGTCTGCGTTAACACAAACTCTTAGCCCTTCTAAACATTTCCTTCTTTCCTGATCCTGCTCAGATAATTTCTTCAGGAAGGTTTTCTCTAAATTCAAGTTTTGGGAGTTAAGTACTCCTTTTCTGGGATCAGCTTACCTCTGTACTGACCCTTAAGAAAGAAATTATCTGTCCTCTAGTCAAAGTTACTAGTAGTTTATTATTTTCTTCAGGGAAAAAAACCTGCCTGATTCTTTGACTTCTCAGCACCTTCCTTTGGGTTTGGCATCATTTAGGGGTTCAATCAATATTTAAGTTTTCAACACACCCGGGTTCCTATAAATACTTTAAATTCAAGGCTATAACAACTATTACAAATTGACAAGGTTAAAATGGATATAACATGGATTAAAAATTAAGTTTTATGCTATAAAACTAAAAGAGGGAAAAGATTAAGATCATAAAATATTTATTTTGATTTACCCTTGTGCCTCCAAGAAAAGATTATTCTATTAATCATTCTGAAAATTATCTAGTGCGTGAATTACTGCACTGGGGTAAAGGAGCCTCTGCTCGGGAGTCAGAAAACTGTGACTTCCATAAAGTCCAGCTCTCTTATAGCCCGAGTCCTCCTATTGTGCTGAGAGAGGCTTAAGCTCTGTGATCCACGGGCACTCACCAGGTCACGAGAGTGCACATACATATCTGAAGCTCAGAGAGCTGGCTTGTGTCCGAAGCAGAAATACAGCCCTAAACCTTCCTATAAGGAGCAATGGGATGGAGGCAATCATAAAAAGTCTCCCAACAAAAAAAGCCCAGGACTTGACAGATTCATTGTCAAATTCTGCCATAACTCTAAAGAACTAATACCAGTGGTCCTCAGACAATCCCACAAAGGGAAGGATGCTGCCAAACTCATTCCATAAAGCCAGTGTTACTCTAATACTACGGATCTGACAAAAACGTATAAGCCAATTTCCCTCACAAATATACACAAAGATCTCAACAAAACACTTGCAAATGAATTCAATAGCACATTAAAAATATACACCATGATCAAGTTAGTTTCATTTCAGAGATGCAAGGATGGTTCAGTATATGTAAGTTAATAAATGTAATACAGTACATAAACAGACTCTTGGACAGAAATCACATGATCATTGCAATAGATGCAGAAGAGATCTTTGACAGAGTTCAACATCCTCTCACAACAAAAGCCCCGAAGAAGCTAGGAACAGAAAGAACACGCCTCAACACAGCACATGCTGCCTGTTAAACCTATGCCAATATTATATAAAATGGGGAACAATTCGTCTAAAATCAGGAATAAGCAAGGGCATCCACTCCCTTCACTCTTATTCAATATCGTGCTTAAAGTCATTGCCTGAGCAATAAGGCTAGAGAATGAAAAAACAAGGACGCAAATAAAAAAGGAAAAAATCAAATTATTCTTATTTGCAAACAGTATAATCCTATGCTTAAAACACCCCAAAGACTCTACCAGAAAGCTCTTAGATTTGATAAATACTTTCAGCAAAGCAGCACGATACAAAATCAACATGCAAAAACCAGTAGTTTTTCTGTACAACAATATCAACCATATTGAGAAAGAAATCAAGGAAACAATTCCATTCACAATAGTGTCAGAAAGAAAAAACAAACAGAAATAAACTTGGGCAAGGAGACAAATAACTGTACAATGAAAACTTTAAAACGTTAAAGAAAGAATAGAAGACAGATGGTAGAAAGACCTTCTGTGCTCATAGACTGGCAGTGGGGCATTTACTATGTAAGGCCACATCTCAGTGATGCTTAAATAAAGACAGCCTGACTCTAGCATCCAGTTTTTGACCGAGGGCAGACCCAAACTGCTGAGAACCTGTTCCTTCAGAATTCTCTCAGAATTGTGCTTCTGAAAAAGGGCCTGCTCTTTGTTTTATTGAGAAAGTATTTCTATCATGAAATGGGGAAGTAAAAGTCAGATCCTTATCTTATCAGAGAATTTTGTCCTTTCTGATCCCTAGCCCTAGACCAATACACACACACACACACACACACCCATGAACAGACATTATCAACTGAATCCCGTCTATTGTTTACAACAGAATTGAGTAATTCATATCCTTGTTTTGATATTCACTATATCCATCCACCCATACATACAGTATTCTAGGTCCAGGGCATGGAAGGGTCATGAGGAACTAAAGCTATGTTTAGGTTACAAGAGGAGCTCAAGGCTCAGTGAATCAGTGAAGAAAAAATTAGCTTTTGGGTTTGCAAAGTGATGTAAAAGTCATTTGTCCAGAGTATTTCCATATTGTAAAAGTCATTCCTATATGACAGAATTCACATTGTGAAAATGGTTGTATTACCAAAAGTAATCTACAGATTCAGTATAAGTCCCATCAAAATTCCAATGACGATCTTTAGAGAAAGAGAAAAACATTCTTAAAGTTCACATGGAAGCACAAAAGTCTCTGCATACCCAAAGCACTGGAGGTATTACACTTGATTACAAGTCATACTACAAGGCTATAGTGATTTAAAAACAAAATCGTGGTACTGGCACAAAACCAGACACATAATCAATGGAACAGACTAGAGGAGCCAGAAATAAACTCACATAGCTACAGCCACTCGATTTTTTACAAAGGTTCAAGAAAATACATTGAAGAAAAGAGCCTCTTCAACAGATAATGCTGAGAAAACATTATCTCCACATACGGAAGAAGAAACTTGATTATTATCTCTCCTTGTATAGAAATTGATTCAAAATAATCAAAGACCTTAATATAAGATGTAAAAATTTGAAATGCTAGAAGAAAACATGGAAAATGCTTCCAGAAACAGGCAAAACTTTCTGAAAAGGACTCTAGTAGCCCTAGAAATAATACGAAAATTAACAAATGGTTTTATATCCAATTAAAGAACTTCTGCACATGGAGGAAAGCAATTACCAGAATGAAGATGCATTTTGCAGAATAGGAGTGAGTCTTGTCTTGCCATTCATCTGAGAGAGAATCAGTACTGAGACTATATAAAGAACCTCCCAAAAATCAAACACACACACACACACACACACACCAAGCCATCTAGTCAATAAATAGGAAAATAAATTGAACAGACAGTTCTTAAGAGACTAGCCAAGAAATATATGACAAAGTATTCAATACTGTCAAGGAAATGCAAATCAAAAAGAGACTGAGATTCCACCTCACCACAGCCAGGATGGCTATCACCAAGAAAACAAACAACAAAGGCAAGGGTGCATCGGGGGTTGGGAAAGAAATCTCGTACGCTTTGGTTGGAATGTAAATTATTCCAGACACTGCGGGAACCAGCATGGAGGTTCTTAAAATACAAAACCCCAAATTAACTACCATATGATCAAGGAAGGAACCTAAGTCATCAGCATAAAGACCTTGCACATCCACGTTTATTGCAGCCATTCCAAACAGCCAAGATATGGGACTAGCCTAGATGTCCAACAATAGATGACTGAACAAAGAAAACTGTGTGTGTGTGTGTGTGTGTGTAAACTGGAGTTTTTTCTGCCATAAAGAAGCATGAAATTATGTACTTTACAGGAACATGGATGATAAACAAGAGTCAGAAAAACAAATAACATTTCCTCTCATACATGGCTTATGTGTGTTTGTGTGTATATATATGTAGATTATAGATTATATATTACATGAAAGCAGAAAGGGGACTGTTTGGGAAGAGAAAGGTCCAGTGAGAGGTCAGAGAGGATAAAGGGACAGTGAGAGACCAAAGTCTATGATACTCATGTATGAAGAATGTCATAATAAAATCTATTATTCTTCTGTACAATGAACATATGCAATAAAAAGTAAAAACATGCAGAAATATATTAAATGGGATGAACTTGTATATGTAAATTATATCTTACTTCTTAAAAATAGAAGAATTAGAAAACAATAAGGAGTGGAACTCAGGGACTATTTTGTTTGAGCTGCGACCTCATGATAAAGCCACGGAGCAAACTCTGCTTTAGAGAACTGTGGCCTTCAGAGATCAAGGGCAGACTGAAGCAGGAAGGCACAGATCTTGTATCTGGAATGGGAGAAGTCACTACTCAGGGACATGAGGAGGAGATATATCAGTCCCTCTGGCCTGCCTTTCGCTCACTTGACTGAGGTGACTTTAACATCGAGATCAGGAAACTGCAATTCCAGATTGATCTGTTATATAGTCCCTTCTTGGAAGGGGCACCAGGAGTGCATTCACATGGCCATATGTTTTCAAAAAAACCACAAAGTGAAATTTGGACAGCAATTATTTAAGCTCACTGCTTAGACATTCTGATACCATCTATATTGCAACTTTTACTTTCATTTTTTTTTTTTCAGACAAGGTCTCATTTTGTGGCCCAGTCTGGTCTCAAACTTACAGTGATCCTCCTGCCTCTGCCTTCTGAGTGCCAGGATTACAGGTGTGTGCTACTATACCCAGCCCTAATTTGACAGTAAGATATTTTAAAGATATATTTATTTCATGTGTATGTGTGTTTTGCCTATAAGAGTACCTTTGTGTATGCAGTGCCAGAACGTGTATGAAGGCCAGAACGGGGTGTCAGATCCCCTAGGACTGAAGTTATAGGCAGTTGTTAGCTGCGATGTAGGCGCTGAGAACCAAACCTAGGTCCACTAGAAGAGCAGCAAGTATTCTTAACTGCTGAGCCATCTTTTCATTCACTAACTTTGTATTTTTAAAAAAGAAAGTCTCTTTCAGACCCCTGCCCCAATCACAGCTGAGTCTCGAGGCCCCCAACTCCTGCACACCCTGCCTGTTGGTGACTGCTGCTGTGTCCTGCAGGCCACCTCTTTGATGGGCTCACCTTCCTGTTGAAGCGGTCAATGGTGACATGATGGGCCAGATGAGTCACGTTCAGTATCACCAGACAAAAAGGAGGCCAGTTCAGGTGTCCCTGCAGAGAGTCCAGTCTCATCAGCCCAGAGCCCTGACCCAAGTTCCCCTCCAGGTGAGGGAGTATGAGGAATGTGAGCACTTGTGGGCCTGCACTGGAGGTGCAGACTCCCAGCTGACCTTATGTAAGCCCAGCTCAAAGAAGACGGGGAGGGTAAGAAAGAGGAAGGGAAGGAGGAGAAAAGAGAAGGAGGAAGGGAAGGAGGAAAAAAAGGAGGAAGGGACGTTCCTTCCACTTGGCTCAGAGTCATCCTAGCAGGCACCCCTCTGCAGTTGGTATCCATGAGCACAGGCCACAACCTTGGAGGGGCCGCCCAGACCCTAGAACGTTGCAGGAGCTGGGAAGGGCACAGACCCCAGGAAGGGCCAGGTGGTGGCACACTCTGCTCCATGCTCCCCTGTCACCTGGCCTGCAGAGGGGAGACCTTTCCAGGAGCCTCCTGGGAGGCAGAGGGGCCTGCTTCCATGGGGCTCCTCAATCTATCCTAACCTCTGACACCCCTCAGATTCCAGCTCACCCCCTAATCTCCCCTCTGAGCCTAGTTCAGTCCCAGGTCCCAGCATGGAGGGAAACAATGGCATTACCAGGTTGGCACTTTTGCAGTCCAGGACATGGACAGTGATGGTTTCATCTTGGCTCTGACTGAGGATGTAGATGGCTTCCTTAAACAGGGCTACATGGCTGCCATCGAAGGTCACAAAGCTCAGGTCTGGGAAGATTGAACATCGGCCTGGAGGCAAGGGCAGGGGCAGAATAGGCAGATGACTCCAAGGCCAAAGACACTTAGGACGACGGGTGGGTGATTCAGAGGCTCTGGGGTTGGAGGGTCTGGGATCAGGTATCTCACAGAGATCAAAAGTCATAGGTGTAGGAAATCTGCCAGGCCAGAAATCACACTGAGATAAGAGGTTCCCATGGAAATATGGGAAGGGGCCAGGAGGGATCACAAGACCAGAGGAAGAAGGCATGCTGGGGTAGGGAAAGGAGGGTACAGAGCTCTGTCGGACCCCACAACTCACAGGCGCACTGCCAGAGGGGGCAGCAGCGATCCCCGCCCACCCTCACAGCGAGGCCCAAGACCCCACAGGGAGGGGAGGCAGCGCCCTGAGGACAGTGCTGGGACCGGTTCACACGAATCAGTTGGCCTTCTAGGCAGATGTGGCGGATGCAGTTCTTCTCAGCAATGGGCTGCAGCACAGAGAAGGTCAACATGAGTGCCCTCCTTGGGGCAGACGGTGTGACCCACTTCCAGCCTTCTGGGACAAAGCAGGTTCTAGCAGGGCAGGTGACCTCAAGGTAAAAGTAGAGAATTGATGCCCAATGATGATTTTAATTGTCAACTTGATACAACTTAGGGATCACCTGGGAAGAGAATCTCAACGGGAGACTGTCTTGCCCAGGCTGGCCTGTGGGCATGTCTGTGAAGGACTATGTAGATCAGGCTGGCCTGTGGGCATGTCTATGGAGGATGTCTTGATTGCCTTAATTGATGCGGGAAGACCCAGCCTGAAAGTGAGTGGCACCATCCCTGGTTTGAGGCCCTGGCCCATGTAAGAGCAGAGAAAGCTAGCTGAGCACTAGGTATATGTGCATTTATTCTCTCTCATGCCCAGCAGTATACCCTCATCACCTCACTCTGCAAAAACACACTAGCCATCTGATCAGTCCCTGGCCCAGACAGGCAGAGTGGGACCCTGCTGTGGTTTCAGGGGCCAGAGGAGACCTGGGGGTTTCTGAGGCTCCAGGGACTTGGGGAAGGGGCAAGGACAGCAACCCCACCTCCATCTTGTAGTATGGGGTGAAGAGACAGAGGCTACATCAGGCCCAGCCTGTGAGCCTGTGGCAATGTCCTTCCTAATGGCAGGAGAGGGTAGGTGTTAGGGAGGGTTCACAAACACTGAAGAACTCAACCTTGCACTCACCACACAGGCAGAAGATGCATTGGCCACAGCCTCAGTTGACCCCTCTGCGATGCTCTGGGCTGGAGCTGAGCTCCCTGACTGCTCAGTGGTGGCGTGGTGCACTAGCTCCTCTGGGGGCTGGGGCCCTGCTGGGGTCCCGTGAGCCTCTGCTAGTTGAGGCAGCAGAACCAGAGGGCCCTCCTCCCGGGAGGCGGTTCTGGCTGACACCTGGCTTAGGGAGTACGATGTGGGCACCGGTGGCACTGTGCGGGCCCGAGGTTCCTCAGCCTCAGTCACCAAGGGGGCAGCAGTATGGCTCACCATGGGCATAAGTTCTGTGAAACCCCCCTGGGCAGAGCCATAGAGGAAGGTGGGTGGAGACACCTGCTTAGATAGGATGGCTGCTTTCTGTGTGGTGCTCTTCCGTGGGGCAACAGACATTGTAGAGGCTGCCACAGCTCCAGAGCCTGGCAGTGTGGCTCCCTGAAGCAGGTCTGGTGCCATACCTGTTACCTGGGGGACTGTGGGGCCAGGTGGGTGTACCTGGGCTATCACAGCAGGCGTGAGAGGCACTGTCAGGCTGAGTGTCTGAGCAAGTGGAGTCGTGGCCATGGCCAAAGACACAGGCTGTTGCTGAGGTAGAGGGGTGGTGCTATAGCCTTTGGGGCCAGGTGTGGCTACTGGGGCAGATGTGCCCACCTTGGCTAAGGGCAGGCTGGTGTCAGGGGGCAGGCCAGAGTGGAGCTGGGGTGGCCGAGTTGACTCCAGAGAAACTAAGGCTGTACCTCCCAGTCTGTGTGTGTCTGTGGATGGGTGATCTGTAGCCAGGGTCCCTGGGGGCAGAGTCGGAGGCCTGGAGGCTGTGGTGGTATGTTGGGCTAGGTGAGGCAGGGAGGTGGGGACTGAGCTTGGATGTGGGGACACTGGCTGTTCTATGGGTTGGCTGTGCTCAGGCTTACCCTTCTCTGTAGATGGCACCACCTCTATGCCCTTGGTGGAAGGGAGACTGATGGGAACCTGTTGTGCTGTGCTTACCACTACCGGAAGGTGGCTGGGACTAGAACTGCTCTGAGTTGTAGTGGGTGGGGACATCCCTGTCTTGTTTATGAGCTTGGTTACTGCCGGTGTCGGCAAAGCCTGGTGGGATCTCAGAGAGGTGGGGGGCCTGGTGGTCACTCCAGGGGAAGCCACAGGTCTGGAAGAGGGGCTTGCTAGTAAGGAGGGCTTCAAGGATGTCGTCCTAACAGGCAAGGAGCCATGACCTGAGACCGTCACAGCTTTGGTCATAAGAGGGAAACGAGGTACAGGGGGGGACCGGGAGGAGACTGTGGTGTTGGGGTTCCCTGAAAAGGTCACAGTCACCTTGGTTGTCTCTGCGGCGCCTACTACAATGCCAGGTGTGGGTGTCTGCAGAGAAAGGGGGTGGGACAATGAGGGCTCTGGGATGTGGGAGGCTGCCTGGAGGCTGGCAGTCACTTCCTGGCCCGCTGTGGTCTCTGTGTGTTTTATCTGGAGGTTAGATGTTGTGAGCTCCAGCTGCTGCTGCAGGGTGGCCTGGGTGGGGCCTGGAGACAGTGTTGGCTCCTCGGTGGTTGTCATCAGAAGGCTTGGGACTGAGGCGAGTGGGGCTGCCGGGACAAGGGCTGGCCTGTGGGTGGGGACTCTGGGGATCTCCTGTGGAAGCTGCTGTTTGTCACTGGGGGTGGGCAGCACTTGACCAGGTGTCAGAGTCTCGTTGCCAGTGGCCTCTGTGGGACCCCAAGTGGCTGGCTCCACACCTGTGGCAGACAAGAGACACAGCTCAGAAAGTGGATGACTCTGCCCCGGCCATCTGAATCCAGCAGGACTGAGGTATAGGGCTGGAGGGCTGCCAGGCACCCTAAGTGATGAGGCAAATGCAGCTTCTGATGGCCAGGCTTCAGGGCCTCTGTCCCTTGGGGCTGAGTGACTTCATAGATGTCAGTAGGTCTGGACTTTGCCCCATTTGGCCTAAGTCTAGCTTCCCTGTCAATTTGGCATGAGACCCTGAGCCAGTCCTGTCCCCACGTTAGACCTCAGTTTTTTCTTTCTGTGAAATGGGTGAGTGGGCCAGACAAGGCCTCTGCCAGCCCTCTTCTCCCAGGACCTGACACTGACTCTGCTGCTCTGGGACCCAGAACTCTGGGAATCACTGTTCAGTGACACCCTGGGGACTTGAAGGAGTCAGAGAAAGAAGGAACTCCAGGCAACTCACAGTCTTGCAAGTAGACACATCTCTGTGTGACTTCATCCAGGACCTTGGGAGTGGGGCACATGGGGACACAGCCTTCCACCCTGAGGACAGAGCAGGAAGCAGGCTAGTGATCTAGAACATGGTGTTGGTCACCCTACCTGGCTTGATACAGGCCTTGTCCTTCCTTATGACAGGTACATGTACCCTCATGTGAACCTCCACAGAGACCCTGTCACACATGTGCACAGCAATACCCATGCCCATATATAAGTATGTGTGCTTCATACTCCTATCCCATGGTGAAGAGGGAGACACATGAGAACAAGGTGTGACTATGTGTACATGTGTGCACATGCTCAGTGTCTCTACCCAGGACCATTCTCACATAGCTCACAGACTCTTTCCAAGAGTGTAGAGTGCCAAGAGATTTACACTTGCATATATCACATACATCCACACAGACTCCCACAAACAGCACTGTACACACCCCCATGCACATACCCAACTATGTACAACTGTGTACATACAGCTCACACAGGTCCACAGGTATAGCTGTGTATAGCCCATGCATACTTACTACATACAAACACATACAAGGCTCATCGGTGTACACGTCATGCACAGATCTACACAAATGCATGTTTATATATATGGCACACATCTACTGTTGCGGTTTGAATGTGGAATGTCTCTCATAGGCTCCTGTGTTTGAACACCTGGTCCTCAGCTGTGGTGCTGTGTTGGAAGGTTACAGAACCTCCCTGGAGGAAGTGGATCATTGGGGCTTGAGGTGTTATAGCCCAGCCGCACTTTGTGTCCACTCTGCCTGCAAAGCAACCAACCACCTCAGGCTCCTGCTGCTATGCCTTCAGACAGTGATGGACTAGATCCCTTTACTCCCAGCACTCAGGAGGCAGAGGCAGGCAAATTTCTGTGAGTTCAAGGCCAATCTGATCTACATAGTGAGTTCTAAGCTGGCTGGGACTACAGGGAGACCCTGTCTCAAAAAGACCAAAAACATGTATTTATTTGTCTTTGTTTCATGTGTATGAGTGTTTTGCCTGCATGTATGTAAATGCACCCATGTCATGCAATGCCCATGGAAACCAGAAAAGGGCATCAGATCCCCTGGAACTGAAGTTGGCTGACATGTTAGTGCTGGGAACCGAACCCAGGTCCTCTGCAAGAACAGCCAGTGCTCTTAACTGCTTGGCCATCTCCAGCCCTGATAGCCCTTCTTAAACTGTGAGCCAAAATGAACCTGTCCTTCCTTAAGTTGCTCTTGTCTGGTGTTTTGTCACACTGTCAAAAATAGTATATACAGAAACGCACATTTCCCCTGGTACACACACTCCTATACCTACCTTAGTACCCACCCCTGCACACAGCCAGACTTCATGTAAGCCCATTTGTGTGAGTGTGTTCACACACACATGCTCACAGGTATGTTCAGATTATGTTTTGCATGCACTGACTCCACACCCACCATCTCCTGGCCTCACCTGGGCACATCCTGGCAGCTGGCTGCCTGTGGGTCCCGGCAAGTTTGGAAGCAGGGGCTGGCACAGGCTTCGTAATGCCATTCACAGATGGGATAGGTAGCCCCTGAGGGCTTGGTGTCTAGAAAGGAAATCCCTTCCAAGTCTCTGGACTGAGAGAGACTGAGCATCAGAGCCCAGACAAGCTCAGCCCATGCCCTCTCTGCCCTGTGGTGGGGACAACTGGCCACACGTCGTAAAGGATAAGAAGCTAAGCAGAGGAGGCAGCATCTATGGAGGCTGGGGTCAGTGTCTGGGGATCCTGAGGATGTGGAGCTGTGAACCTGGTGTAGGGCTGAGCTGGGGGATGTTCTGGGGCAGGTAAGATAGCTGGTCTTGGGTGGCCACAGAGCAGGCTTAGACCACTGAGCTCTCCTATGGGCTGCCCCTCTGGGATCTTGGTGCCAAGCCTGCCCTGTATCCAAGAACACAGAACCTCCCCTACCTGGACTCTAACAAGGTGGTAGAAAACTTTCCCTTGGGTATGGGGAGAGCCTTCCTCTCTGAGCCTAAGGCCCTTATGAGCATCTGGCCCCAATGAACAAGGGAGATGATCTTCTCCATCCTATGTTCTGGGGGGTCCCCCTGCTGCAGACTGAGCACCAGCCATGTCCCTGCTAGCTTGGCTCATAATGATGATAACAATAACAGCCAATTCCCAAGCAGTGCCAAGGGTCACAGTAAACAAACAGTTCACTGCCTCTACTCCTCAGCCCTTCAATCATCCTATGAAAAGCAGGCACTACTGTCCCTGGTTAGAGGAGGAGACAGACAGCAATGATGGTGTGAAAGTAATCTTTTCCAGGGCAGATGTCCTTGAAAAGGCTGTGTCCTGTGGAGTGGGTAGAGACAAGACTGTGTTGGCACAAGGGCTCGGTCTCTGAGCCACAGCCTGAGCAGGGGCTGTGGGCAGGCTCCATGAAGTCTGGAGGGAGCAACCCATCTGGCACTCTGATCCCCACACTCACTGACTGAAGATGCCTTTTTCTCTAAGAGTTTGGAGAGAAGAACCTAGAACTGACATCTAGGAGTTTTTTACCAGAGTGGTGCCCCTGACCGTCATTGGTCCTCACTGTGTCCTTCTGAGACAAACACCCCCATTTCACAGGTGAAGTCACAGAGTTGGGGAGATGGGGGTTCTGCCCCAAATACCATTGGCCAGGGTCAGGATTCAAACCCTGTGCTGTCCAGCTTAGGGGCCTTGCTCATTCCACTCTGGTCCCAGAGTCTCCCAGAGAGTTCTTTCTCCTAGATGGCGAAAACTCTTCCTGGAGAATGTGGATGCGGGACTCAGCCCATGACAGCTGAATGGATACCCAGCCCCACCCTGATTCAGGCAGAACGCAACATTTGGGGAGCAGGGCTACCTGGCAGGGGAGGGCAAGCCTGCTTGGGGCCTGGGACTCCCACAGGAGAAACTAGAGCCTCTGACTTCTAGGCCTGGTGCTGCTGTGGACATAAGCTCCTGGGACAATATGTGCCCCAAAGGCAGGAAACCAGAGGTGAAGACTGTATGATCCTCCACCGGATCCCTTTCGGTCACTTCCATAAAGCCTGTGTATTTTTACACTGTGTGAGTGGCCTGTGGCAGCAGGCAGGACCCAGGAAGCTAGCTGGTCTTCAACTAACCCTGCCAGCACGCCCTAAACTGCCAATATAGAGAACAAACACCTCCCATCCCAGAGGTGCAGGGGGGGGTCTCCTCTGGTCCAGGAGGGTGAGGGTTCTGTTCTTTGGGGACAAGTGGAAGGGAAGTGAGGAGAGGGCAGGAAGGACAGCTGAGTGAAGAGGTCCTAGCCCAAGACTAATGGCATGGCAGACACTTACCCAGGAGGCGGAAGAGAGCACCCTCACGGAACGCTTCTGTGTGTTCATACATCCGCATAGCCAGCCCAAGGCCAGATATGTAGAAGAAGGAGCTGGGCTTTGCAAGGGACTCCAGAGCCACCAGGCCAGCCCGCCATGTCCCTCGGTGTAGTGAGAAGGTGGCGTGCTGGTGGAAGACTTCGCTGCCCTGCCATTTTGCCAACCCTATAGACCCATTGGCTGTGATATGGAGGAAGAAGTTGGGTCTGTCAGCTGCCTCCAGGGACACCACATCAGGATCTGCAGAGCCACAGGAGTGAGGTCAGTGCACAGAGATCTGGATTTGGGGGTGGGGAGCATGTGTCTGCACCCTCAGTCACAGGACAACAGCTCCCTGTGGACTAGCTGGGCCCTGCTCCTCTGTGGCTGCCTAAGCTCCCTGGACCTTCCTCCCTCTCCCCAGTCTTCCATCTGCCTGCTGGACACCTTCTGCTCACACATCACTGTGAGGGAAGGTAGAGGGGTACAGAAGCTAACCACTGAGCCTCAGAAGTAGAGGAAGAGGAAAGAAGAGGGGAAGGAAGAAGGGGCATTGCCACCTCTGGGCTTTTGGGACAATGGTAGAGGGTCAAAGGCCTATCTGGACCATGGTCTCCTTGAAGGTTTTTTGGAGGATGGGAGGGGAAGAAAAACGTGTGTGTGTGTGTGTGTGTGTGTGTGTGTGTGTGTGTGTGTGAGACGAGGACAAGAATCTGACCCAGAAGTGGTCTGAACTGAGAAAGTGGTGCCTGCTGAAGCCTTGTAGCTTAAGGCTTCAGAACCTCCTCTATCAACACCATCTTTCCCCAGAGGGCTAGACTGGGGCCAGGGTGGGCCTTACCATGAGCCTTGGCCTTATACAGAGCAGCTGTCAGCAGGAAGCTTGAAATGTCCCCTGGTGCCAGATCTTCCTCCCTTATGAGGGCTATGTCACCACCCACTGCCTTCACCGCCACTAGGGCGCCACCAGCCACCACACTGGACAGCTGGTAAGGACCCTTACCTAGCGCTGGAGAGAAGAGCCTCATCACAAACTGCACTACCCAGCCCACTTGTCCCACCCAGGTGTGGAAGAGGCAGGGTGCTAGAGAGGGATTCTCCATGGCTGCCTGACCCAGACCCCAGGAAAACTTAATGTCCGTGATGAGCTAGGGCTCCCAGAGTGGCAGCCACTGAGGGAAACTGACTCTTCCCCTGAGCATGAGTCATTGCAGATGACTGAAGGTCACCCCTGGGGGCATCTCCATGCCTGCCTTCACCCTGAAATGTTACTGTTACAGCCAGTGCTCTATCAGGGCACCCCTAGAAGAATACATTACAGCCCCAGCCTGAAGGATGACAGGGCCCTGAGCTAGCATCGGCTATTTATTTCACGTACATGTCCCTTTTGTGTTTGGAAGGGCTCCTGGAGCTGTGGGTATAGGTTGGAGAAGGGGCGAGTGTCCCAGACAATTGCAACAGCTGTATAACCCATCTTCTTGCCTCTGGCATGCCCCACAGCAGCCTGAGTCACCTTCCCATGTCTCCCTACCACCCTCAGAATAGAATCACAAGAGCCCAGCTTGAATTAAGAGCTCTTCACTCCTGGACCCCTGCTTTGACCACCACCTGCTTCTGCCACACTGATCTTGGTTCCTACTTCTTTGAAAGCCACACCCTGGTCCTAGCTTATCTCTATCATGCTGTCCCACCCCCTCAGAGAAGTCCCCCTCATTGTGTGCCTGGCAAGCACCAATCTGTCTCTGGAGACCAGCTCAAATGTCACCTCCTTGGTGAAGCTCACACTGCACCCTCCGCTGCCACATTCGCCTCCATGCCCTGCCAGTCCTTGGAGCAGAAACGCACAGATCACAGCTCGACAATGTGGATCTGAATCGGGGATCCCTGCCTTGTCCCACACTAGACAGCAGACAGGCAGTGCTGTGCTGGTAAATGGTCAGCAACCAGCTATCAAAAAATAAGCAAAAAAGCCGGGCATGATGGCGCACGCCTTTAATCCCAGCACTAGGGAGGCAGAGGCAGGCGGATCTCTGTGAGCTCTCGGCCAGCCTGGTCTACACAGCAAGTTCTAGGCCAGCTGGGGTTATAGGGAGACACTGACTCAAAAAGACCCCCCAAAAGCAAAAACCAATGTGTAGAGTTGGCTGATGTCCTTTCCAGCACCCCAAGAGGCCTGGACCACAGAAAATGCTGGTGGAACTGAGCAAGGCATGGTAGAGTGGGCGGGTGGGTGGGTGGAGGATGCTAGAAGCAGCTTGTCCTTTGCAAGTTACTGACACCCAAAATGCCACAGGAGGAGGAAACTCTGTTCAGAGCTGTGCTGCTGAAATGTCTTCGCCTGATGTCACACAGACACTCCCGTCCCAGGGACTGTAATTCTCCCAGAGCTATTCCTTTAGGAATTTAAGACTCGAGGCCCTCACAGCCTCTTGAGACCAACACTTGGCAAACCCATTTTTGGTATCTGAGTTGTCATGTTGCAGCCTGGTTCAGCCCTCATCTTGCAGATCCCTAGTCTTGTCTCCTGTCTCCATCCCACTAGCCATAGACCTGCCAGAGAGGACACTTCTCAAACTCAAATCTCATAGTACAGGAAAATGAGCATCAAGCCTTATACCCACACCCTACAGGCCAGAGGAGAGCTAGGGGCTTGGTAATCAAAGGACTAGAGCATCTAGTCCAGCACTTCACCTTGACCCACGTGGATGAAGTTCAGTGCCGATAACTCCCTTGACAGCCCTCTCAGCACTGCCCACTCAACCTCAGTGATCAAACTGATTAAGAGGCTGGACACTCACCTCCCCTGTGTCTTTAGCTATGACTTGTGATTTCTCCTTCTTTAATAACTTAGTGTTAGCATTATCTTGGTACTCTGTAGCCTTAACTATGTTTGAAGATGGATCTGATTTTCTACAGCCTTCCTCAGAGACAGCAGTTTGTGTCTGGTTTTGTAAACTCAGATCTTCAGGGAACCCTAGATGATAGTCCATGGGCCTGTGGAGTCCAATTAGGAAGGTCACAAAGGGAAGACACTAGTATCAGTGGATTTCTAGGGCCAAAAGAAGCTGGCCTGGATAAGCACAATCTCCAGGAACTGACCGGCCTGGGCCTCACACAGGGCTGCAGAAAGACTGGGGACAGAGCCTTGGGCATTCCTAAGCCCTCACCATCAGGGATCTCAACACCATAGAGTTCCTCTCAGCCATATGTCTCAGGTCTTCTAGCAGCAGCAACACCTCAGGAGGTCAGCATTGATGTGGCCCAGGGGCAGAGTTAGTGTGCCCCAGCCACTGAGGCTCCATTTGGGGGACAATGGGCTTACCTTTGTTGAAGAACTCACAGTCGTATGCTGAAGGAGAGAGAACAGAGATTTCCTATGAGCTGACCCAAGCTAGGACAGATGGTCAGAGCAGGGTTCCTGCTTCCCACTTCCCTCCTTTGTCAAAGACTGGGTCTGTCCTGCTTCCCAAACTACAAGATTTGGGGATGGCTTTAGATTCAGATGTTTTAAGAGGAGGAGATATAGTGGTCCTTCCCTGCATTCCCACCCACCACAAGGCTCAAAGCCTAGCCTGGAGTAGCACTCAGTGATGCATTGAATGAATGCATGTTGGACATTTATGTGCCCACGAAGGTCAAGATTAGAATGAAGGGGTTGGGCTAGAGATGTAGCTCAGCTATTAAGAGTGCTTTCCTAGTATGCATGAGGCCCTGGGTTGAATCAGTAGGGTGTAGAGACAAAACTATCAAATTCAAGGTCATCCTTGGCTATGTAGGGAGTTCGCAGTCAGCTTGGACTAGACACTCTGTCTCAAAAACAATAACAGAACCAAGAACCAAAACTGATTGGAAATATTGCAGGTATCCAGAGACAGAAGTTCCACAGCCTAGGATGGACGGGGAAGAAGGACCTCCGGGATCCCAGGCTTCTCTGGGACCTTCTGTGTCCAGTGTCTTTGGCTCAGCAGTTCATCCACCAATCAGCCAGAAGTAAAAAGCTTCTAAAGTGTGGGCTCAGTGCTCTCTCTAGTGGCTAAATGCAACATTACAGTCTATTCCCCTGCACCTCCCCTATGGATTTCTCAGTCCCCAAGGGCTGAGCTGAGGGCCTTGCCAAGGCTACCAGCAACCAGCTGGATAGACCTGGAATAAGGGGCCCGATTCACACACAGGTATGGTCTGAGGAGTCACCAACTCCTCTTGATCAACAAGAACACGGAATCAGAAACTGAGCTGCCATAAGGCTGTGGGCAGTTACTTGCCTTTCCTCATTTGCAGACATGGAAGATTGAACTAGAAAATCAGAAGTTGGGGCTGGAGTGATGAATGGGCTGGTAAAGTGCTTGCCTTACAGGACAAGAACCTGGGTTTGATCCCCCAATCCCTAATGCTGGGGAGGTGGATACCTGGGGCCAGCTGGCCAGTCAGCCTAGCCACAACACACTGGTACAAAATACACCTTGCTAGGATGTCTGTTTCCTATCTGTCTCACTTTGGACTGGCACCATTTGCTATTGATCTGAACACCCTTAATTTTAATCATTTTAGCTAAAGATTTGCCTTTAAAATTACATCTATTTATGTATTTGGCATGTGTCATGGTACGCATGTGGAAGTCAGAGGACACCTTGAGGGTGTCTGCTCACTCCTTCAACCATGTGAGTTCCGGGGATGAACTCAGGTTGCAGACCTTGGCAGCAAGCGCCTTTACCCACTGAGCTGTCCATCCCTCTGGGCCAGGATTATTGTTTTTGAAATATCTCGTGTAACCCTCTGCATTTTGCCTTTAAAAACTTTCCCTTGCTTCAACTTCTAATACACTCAGAGTTCACTATAGAGCATGCATTTCCATTGCAATGTTTTGCTCTTTTTCCAAAAGTTATTAGTCTCTGGAGAAACTTTCTGTGTCTTATTTAGGTTGACAAGATGCTGCTTTAATGCAATATTCTGAACATAACAAAATTAATGCAAAAAGTCCACAATAAGTAAAATATCAAAAATTAAAATAAGCAGAAACCGTGTCCCACTAAGTCATCATGAAACCTCAGACAAAAGGAAAAGTTGGTAACACTGACCCTTTGATGTTTTATCTGCCAGCAATATTTCATAGAAATTTTTACCTTTTAAAAACACTGCCTTCAAATGCTATTTTACTTGATCCCTGAGTTTTCTGGTGTCTCTCTAAGTGCCAGGCTCCTGACCATGACTGTTAAATGAGATAACTGACAGGCTGCCCTCTCATGGTGAGTCCCTCCCCTTCTTCAAGGGTGGTTATCAGGGAAAAAGAGGAAGAGGGCGATTACACTAGGACCCAGCTTCTGTGCTGAATGGCCTCTGGGGAAAAAAGGAAGAGAGAAAGGAAGCCAAAGGTGGGTGCTCCTCCATCTTCTTTCTAGGGTTCTCTTGCCTGGAGCCCCTGGGGCTCAAGACATGCCAACACCCCTGTGCTTATTAACAGTGGTGTGGAGAACCAAGCCAGTGTGCTACGAGCTTTGTGTCATTTAACTCTCACTACTTGTGAGGTGGGGACTCAGTGTCACTCCTGTACTTCAGAGTAGGGAATGTGCTCAGGCACAGGCGGGCAGAACTGTTCAGGGTCTGAACCTGTCTATTCCCGAGCCTGGACACTCACTATTGACCCCAAAACAGAGTGTAAACCAGGAGAATTCCCCCGTGGAATACTGGGATCTATGGTAAAAGTGTAAACTGGGAAAATTCCCTTGTATGTTTTGTGATGTGCATTTGTACTACCAATAACACATGTATATAAGTTTATGTGTACGGGTGTGTGTGCTTAGAATAGTCTTATTTGGTAGAGGTTCCATCAGCAGCATTTACAGATGGCCACTCCTCTGAGTAAACAGACCTCGTGCTGCCTGTCGCAGGCCTTCTGTCCACAGCTCGGCTGTCAAAGGCTCTGGTGTTTGTCATCCTGTTTGAGCTCGTAATAAGCCTGCTAAGTCAGTCCTATTCCTATTTTTTTCAGATTAAAAAACTGACCCTGAGAGGGGCTGGGCAGCTTGTTTGAGGTCACACAGCATGCAAAAGTCAGTCTGGCTCTGGAACCCGGGGCTCAGAACTCCTTAGCAATGAGGTTAAGGTCTACATCAGCCTCTCTGGGATGAATTTTGGCTCCCTCATTATCCTGAGTGACCTTGAACATGGCACTTCACTGCCCCCCACCTCCCCCAGGCTCACCAACTTCAATACAGGAGTGTACAGCCCTGCTTTGGGGGTAGGTATAGACACAGTAAAGACTGAGCACAAAGGGGCTGGTGCCTGGCACACAGTGAGCACCAAATAAATGCTAGCCAGGGTGATGGTGGACACCCCACTTGGTTCCCTGGGATGATGGGGGCACTCACGGCAGAGGCGGGGGGTCCGCCAGTCAATGACCACCCCATGTTGGCAGCACTGATGGGCGTAGGCTGACACGCTGGCACAGAAGCACTCACAGTCACCACCCCGGCTACACCCACATGTGTCCGTCAGGCAGTTTGAATAAAACCATGTGACATCGACCTGGGGGAGGTCAGAGGTCAGAGGTCAGAGGACAGATCCTGAAGGGTAGTCAGGCCTGCATCTTTTCTGGTGATAGCCACCAGCACAATATGAAGACAGCCACAGGGTAGGGTGAGCTGTTTGCATGGATGAGGGCTGGGGGAGAGAGACAGCCAGGTCAGAAGAAGGAACTCCGTGGCACAGGCAGACACCCACTTTGAGAAGCTCTCCACTCCTGAGCCCAGACTGTCAGACCCAGGGTCTCAGGGAATGACTGAAAAACAGATAGACAGGGTAAGCTGTGAACTGCTCAGCTAGGCTGGAGACACAGAGGCCAGTCTGTGGAGATCCTTGAAGCCCTGGAGGTCCTGTGTGGACCTGATCCCCAACATTCTCTTCTCCATGGAAGAGAGAGCCCCACAGCAAGCTCGCTCTGCAGCAGCTTCCGGACAAGGAGGAAGAGCCAGGCCCAGCTGGGTTGGCAGAGCCCACAGAAGCTGCTGGCTGGCTCACCCTGGTCCTCCCTGTGGGAACACAGGGAAGGTTCTGAGCAGGCTAGAGGCAGAAGAGTAGCAGAGAAAGGCCTTGCCTCTTCTAAGGGAGTCTTTGAGCAGAAATGGTCCTGGGAAGGTCAGAGGTCAGGAGGGGCCAAGGCAGGGCCACTCACCGTGGGTGGCACTTACCACAGGGTGGCAGGTCTCAAACACTTCGCTGAGCAAGATACCACACTCCTTCCTGGCAAATGGTTCTCGGAGAGGATTCAAGACACATGTGTCCCGGGGGTCGAGAGTATCTGGGCACTGAGAGATAAAGCCAGGGATGTGCTTATGACACTGCGCAGATCTCTCCACCCCTCAAGTGCCTGTGACTGGGGCCATGGAAAGACTGAGGGTGGCCTTCTGGCATCAATGTCCTTGTATAACATCCACCTTTGGGAAGTGGGAGGGACCTGCTTGCTTCCTACCGACAGTACACACCAAAGGTGCCAGGAAACACATGGCTGTATCCTCAGAGCCCACCTAGATGGAGTCTGCCTTGCTGACTGTGAGGAAGTAAGGAGCCATGTTGGGAACCCCACATGACAGGAAATATGCTTAGCCTCTAAGAGTTGAGGGGGGCCAACAACCACCCAAAAGCCAAAGCTTTCAGGCCTGTGGGTACCAGGAGCAGAAAACAACCCATAGCCACTGGCTCCTTCCCCAGAGGAGCCTCTGGGTGAGATCCCAGCCTTGGCTGTCACCTTGACTGCAACTTGTGGGACCCTGAGTGGAGGGCCCAGATGTGTGTCCTTAGTGGTGTCAAGTTGAACACCATCGCTATACAGAAATGTATAACTAACACAGATTTCCCTCAAGTCCACTGACCCTCCTTCCTCAGGCCTCCATTTCCAATGGGACCTCCAGGGTACTCCTAAGGTTATAAGCAATGGAGAAATATGTGGTGGGGGTGAGGGCATCACAGCAACAAAATCAGCCATCAGCTTTTCTAAAATGGGGATGGACTAAGGAACACTTTTCTGAGGTTGCTCTGCCTTCCCCATGACCCAAGCCCAACTCCATCTATCCTCAGCAAAGAACTAAGATCACTCCGTCAAGATAAGAGATCTATGAAACACTCATATCACACTCTCCACTACTGTACCTAGGACAAGCATAAATAATCAATCACAGTCCTTCCATTGAAACCTAATGTAAGTCTTAGACATTGCTTAGTGAAGCTTCAGACTGATCAGAGCTTTCACATGAAGTGACAAATATTCACCATCCCTCTCTTGGCATAGCCCCCTCACGTCAACAGAGGACTGAGGTCACCCAGAGAGCCCAGAGAGAACCCAGGTCCCCTGCTCTCAGCTCAGTAGTGTCCCCACAGCTCACAGCAGGCAGCCTTAGGTCCGGCATCTCCCAAGCTTCAGGGACACTCTTTATTCCTGCTTCTGCTCCTGTCCTCCCTCTCAGTGGCCTGAGTCAGTCATCTAGCTAAACATGGCCTTTCTGCTAACTATCAGCCTGGTCCCACCTCCTCTGAGGAGCATTCTCTGAGGATTGCCTCAGCCCACAGCACTCTCTGGACTCTGTAGCCAAGCTAGTGCCAAACATGGGGTTTCAGCAAGCCTCGGCTTCCCCACTAGGTGGCCATCTTTCCTAGGAGAACCCTTGCCTCCTTCCAAAGACTTCATCCGGTCTCCTGGGCCTGGCCAAAGGGAAGGTGGACTGTTGGCCTTGAAGGATAGGGACAGAATCTAGAGCTGCAGATGCCAGCCAGAGGCAGGGGGCGTTCCCAGGAACAGCCTCACACCAGCGGGGCCCATCCAAGTGAGTGAGGGTACCAGTCAGCCCAGGAGGCCTTACCTCAACCACAGCCCAACTGCTGCCAAACTCCTGGGGGTTAGTTAGCTCCAGGTTCTCTGGGGTCCACATCTCATTGACAGTTTTTAGGTCGAAGTTCCCACAGAGGCCTGCCAGCTGACCCTGAAAGGAGAGAGGATTCCACGTCAGCTGTGCGTATACCAGAGCTGAGCTGTTGTGGATCCAGAGACAACTGTGGGGATCAAAGTTTGAGGGACCTGACAACATCAGGAAAGGGTCTCAGAACTGAGTGGATGGTGGCACTGGGACATGTTCCTCCTGTCCTCTCAGGGAAGGATGGCTCAGCCAAGGACAGCAGCAGTTTGGTCAGTCCCAGGCAACAACAGAAGTGGCGATGATCAATGCTCCTGACTACCTGCCACTGAGGGCCTGCTTGGATGTGCACAGTGGTTCTCTGGTCCCACAGAAGGGTGACGTGCTCCCTTGGGAAATGAACCAGCGTGAAGAAGCCCGCTCTCCAGGTGTGGACCTCCTGCTTCTCATCCAGGAAGCTCTCCAGACTCTAGGAAGACACAGCTGCTCAGTCCTGAGGCCAAGTGTCTCTCCACATCCATGTCAGTCAGATCTGACTATAAGTCATTGCCCGACCCTCGAACCTCACCAATGCCTCTGCCTCCCTCGGCCCCGACAGTGATGTCTGATCTTCACGCTGCACAAGGAATCCAGTCAAAGCTCCTTCCTAGTGGCTCTCTGTCTCTCATCCCTCTCCTGCCCCAGTCACCCCTCCCCCAGTCTGTGCACTGTCTACATGACCATCCCCAGTGCTGGGCCTTACCGGATCCCCTGAGTCGTCGTCAAAGACGAGGAGTGAGTTGCCAACATTGATGGAGATGGACTTCCTGCAGATGATGCCAGAGCTGTAGCAGTTCACATTTTCCACAATCACTGAGAAGCTGACCTCTGAGGTACTCTGAGAAGAAAAGAGAACACAATGCAACCGGGGAGAGGAGAGGTCTGGGAAGGGCACAGAGGTGGCAGGATGTGGATTCCCGCTTTTCCATTAATTTATTTTGTGCATACGGTGAGGATGTGTGGACATATCCTTGTGTGTGCAGGTACACATGTGTGTGAGTATGCATGCATATGTGCCTGAATGTAACCTCCCAAGTTAGTGACTATAACCTTTTGCTAGTCATGTCCTTTTGAAAACACTGAATGATGTGCTGTGTGGAGGTAAAAGGACACTGCCCACCTTGATTTTTGAGACAAGGTCTCTCACTGGCCTGGGATTCACCAAGTAGGCTGGGCTGACTGGCCAGCAAGTCCCAGGGATCCACCTGCCTCTGCTTCCCAGTGCTGGGGTTACATGCACAGCCCAGGTTCTAAAGGTGAACTCAAGTCTTTGTGCTTGAAAGCACTTCACTGACCGAGTGATCCCCCAGTTCTCAACCCACTTCTTGTCAGCTGTGTGGCTTTGGAAGGCTGACTTCGGTTCTTTGAAGCTCAGTTTAGGTTTCTGGGTGCTAGTGTAGTGTTTAGCAGATATGACTCTCCTCTAAAGGATCTAAGGAATGAATGGGTGAGTGAATCAATATAACAGGAATGGCTAGTGTGATGGGGTAGAGGAGGGACACTGTCTGACACACACTGTCGATATAAGCCTTTTGTGGTGGAAGGTTTCCAGCATTAAGTAACATTTTAAGTCTACATCGCTTTTTTATATAGCAATTCCACTTCAAAGCACCTAGGGATACATTCACACACGTCTTTGCTGTAGTCTTTAAGTACTGGAAACAACCTAGATGTCCATGTGGAGAATTTTATGCACATTCTTTCCAGAGAAAGCCACAGAGTGTACTGTCCAGCGTTAGAGGGGAAACAGCACATGGTGAGTGTGAGATGATACCCAACATATACTCTTACATGGAAAAAGCAAATTGTGCTGTTGTATTCATGTAAACTAAACTCTGTGTGTATGGGAGGGGGAGGGTGTGGAGGGGGGTATGGAGGCGTGTTCGTGTGTCTCATGGGAAATACTTCTAAAAGATTCACCCTGGCTCTTAGGAGCGGCTACTCAACACAGAATGAGAACAAAGTATCCTTCAGGGGATATAAAGATGAGGACTTGTTTTTAATATATTGTTTTATGCTGTCTTAAGTTTGAATGGAAAACACACATCATTTACAAAAATTAAAATGATCTAGCTTCACACACCTATAATCCCAGCACTTGGGAGCTGGAGACAGGTGGACTGCTGTGATTTCAAGGCCTGCCTGGATTACATAGAGAGACTCTGTCTCAAAACTAATAAATGAATTAATTTTAAGAATTAAATACAGCCACCACGGCACATATCTATAATCCCACTATTCAAGGGGCTGAGGTGGGGGATCACTCAAGACCAAGAGTTTGGCTTCAGCCTGGCAACATAGCAAAACCACATCTCAAAACGCATAAACAAATAATAAAAATAAAATAAAATGGGGCATGAAGAATAATATTTATTTTGTGGAATTACTAAAATTATGCAAAAGACCCCAGGACAATGCTTTCATCATAGACAAGAAAAGTCTTGTTTTCCCAGCCTATGCAAGCCTGGTACTCAATCTCCAGCACCACAAAGTAAATAAAGCGTACTTAAATACATATAGGAATACACACACATGCCTGCTCGGCTCTGTTCTTGCTCTTATTGCCAATATGAGACAGGCAGGCCTGAGCAAACCAGATCCCCGGGTGTGTCTGGCACTGCCCTGTGCACCTATTGGTGCCCCTCGTCTTTGGGGGACTCTGCCGTTTACTACACGATTGACGTCACCATTCCTCTCCCTTTGGGGGAACTAAAAATTTCTGAATGGGTAACTCATGTTTCTAATCGTATTGCTTGTTTTCACTCTAACTCCACCTCTGTGGCCGGCTAGCTGTACAACTTTAATCAAGTTCCTTACCGTCCCCAGGCCCATCTGTAATATGGAGCCAACCAATGCAATCTGTGGACTGCTTTGAAAATTGAGAGAATTCTCAAAGATGGTTGGTGGACACCAGGCACATATTGTAATGAAAGCAAGCTCGAAAGGCATGAGCTCTTTCTCTCACAGACAGAAAAAAACGCTGGGACCCACTGGGCAAGGTTGTAATGGTGAGTGGACAGGCAGTGGGGTCCCCTCCACCATGGCTGACTCCCCCATCTCTGGCAGCTGTACTCCAACTCTTAGACCCCCCAGCCACCCAATTATGCACCAGCCTGGAGGCCAGAGCATCAAGATGCCTGACAGGTCTTGGTCCCTGGTTTCTCTGGGTTCCCAGGGAGACAGCAGGGCAGACACACCCAGGAGCTCACCTTGATCAGATGTACTTTGCAGGCCCCCACAAAGTCAAATGGGAGCCCATCGAAGGTGCGGTAATGCCGGTCGCCATAGGCAGTGCAGGTGGAGGCACAGGGATGTAGGGTGCACTGGAACGTGCCCTGCTGGCACAGGCTGAAACACATGCACCCAGACAGCTCACCAGACACACTCTGCCCCATGCTGGATAGAGCCCTTGCCTGTTGAATGCACACAGTGTGCCCCTGTACAAGGGGTCAGCAAACATAGTAACCTCCAACAGAATCCAGGAAGTTGGGACTGTGAGCCCCATTTTATGAGAGCTTGGAGAGGTTAAAGGCCCACAGCCAGCAAATAGTGGAGCTGAGTTAACTCACATTTTTCTGATTCCATTCCCTTTTCATTACAACATCTATTTGTTCACGCATTCAACACATATCAGATGCTAACCATATCTCTGGCATTCTTCCAAGAGTTTGAGAAACCTCACTGAACAAAACAGACAAAAAACCCTTTGCCTTAGTGAAACTTATATCCTAGAGAGGAAATAGTTACATTGAAAAATAAACTTAAAAGGCACCAAGTCTGGGGCTGCAGAGATGGCTCAGTGGTTAAGAGCACTGGCTGTTCTTACAGAAGACCTGGGTTCGAATCCCAGCACCCACATGGTGGCTAACAACCATCTGTAATTCTAGTTTCAGGGGATCTGGACACCTTCTTCTGTCCTCCACGGACACTGCATGACACAGGTGCACTTACACACATGCAGGCATAACACTCATACACATAAAAATATATATAAATATATAATTTTTTAAAAAAATATCATCAAGTCTGAGTAAGTCACATAATGTGTTGAAGGCAGTTGGTGCTGTGGTGGGGGGGTAAGAATTGAAGTGTGTGGAGATGAGTCACAATTTTAAATAAGGTTGTCAGGAGACAAGCGAGCAGAGAGTTCGAGGAGGTGAGAGTTAACTGTATGGACATTTGGAAGAGGAGCATTGTGGGAAGTGGTATGCAAAGGCCTGAGGGAACACTTGGGTGATAGTCAGGACAGATAGCCCAAGGGTAAGAGGGAAGAGAGAGTGATGGATGGCTGGGTGACAGAGGCCCAAGGAAAGAGAGCGAGTCCCTGGAGGACCAACATGGCCAGCGCACAACCCGATTCGTGCTCGGCACTGGCGGCTGCACTGTGCCTAAACTAAAGGTTCAGAGAGGCAGAAAGGCCACCTGGGAGGTGATGGAAGCAAATTAGAGAAAAGAAGGTGGTGGCTCAGCACAGTCACACAGTGGGAAGCTGGAGAAGTGGTCTGATCTGAGGAGTATTTACAGGGAGAACCAAGAGTCACAGACTGTGTTCTTGTGCAAGTCCAAGTCAAGCAGTTTCCATCTCTTACCAATGATCTGTCACCCCTGGTCCACTGGTTATGAAATCCTCCACCTGAGCACACCTGCACAGGGCTCTGTGTCCTAATAGTCTACTCAGAGACTTCAGGAGTCAGGTATCCAGGCTTCTGACCACACACACCCCCTGGTTTATGTGGTAAACAACCTGGGAGCATGGCATTGACTGGGACCCTACTGCTAATGTGGGAAGGAATGTTTTGCCTGCCCTCTGGGCTGGAGAAACAGGATAGTTTGAACTGGGCATAAAACTGCAACTGGGGGCTGGCTGACACTGGTTGGATGGCTCTCTAAAACAGCCTCTCTGAGAGTCTCTGATAGGCTTCTGGGTCCCAGTCTCTACATTGAATCCAATCCAGGTGCACACTCCTGTATGTGTGTACAAACGCTGCTGAGTAGACAGCATGTAAATACACTCACATACACTCTCCCTTTGTACATATGCAATTCTACAATCACAAAGTACACAGGCATATTTTCACAAGTGTGCTCACTCAGGTGAATGCAAATATGTATGTTCAGTGCACACACAGTCACATACTTTGCATATACATATACCAAATAGATGCATATACATGTAAATATATAAACACACCTATATATATAAACAAACTCCTAACTGCATATTCACGAGCATGTTCAGATCTATAATATCTGCCTTTTTATGTATGTCCATATATGTTCGCTTACATGCATTTATTTATTTATACCCATACTTACACATTCATGTAACTATGCACTGTCATGAGTACAAATATGTGCATTCAGAGATACATCTGACATTCATATAAGTAATCACAAAGTACTCCAGAGTATTATACTCCTACTCAACATTCAACATGATGATGAACACGGTAGAAGGGAAATCATGTCTTTCCCAGCAAAAGCAAGGCCTGCTAAGTAGCCGTACTTACCAGGTGTGGCAGGGCGATACCACCTGGTCTCCTGGGAAATACTCCTTCCCTTTCCAGGTACATGGGCACTCCTCTGGTGGGAAGCATGCATCCCCGTGTCTGAGCAAGCTGGAGGGACACAGCGAACAAGTGGTCAGAAGAGCACTCTTCTAGATCCTCCATGTGTAGAAAATTGTGCATCACATGGGTGGCTCTCAGCATTTACCCTAGAGATGGACCATGAGTCCACTATCCACTTTACTGATGCCTAGTAAGGTTCAGAGGCACCTTGGTAAATGGAAAAACTGGGGCAGGCTAGGCCTGTCTCAGATGTCTCTACCATCCCTTGGGGAGTAAGGCTCAGTCTACCAGCCACAGTCTCTCGGGTCAGGATGTCAATTGTTCCACAGGCACTCGATGCAAACTAATGAGAGCCATGGGCTTGGCATCGTCCCTACACAGGTGGTTCGTGGAGCTCTCAGCCCATAGACTCCAAAGCCACAGTGCTACTACATTCTCGTCTGGCTTCCGTGAAAACTGACTCCATCCCAGAGAGGAGCCAGGGACATCTCATGGAATTTATGAATTCTTAGACCACAACTCTAGGCTACGTCTAGGCATCATCAGGGTACAATCTTGGAAACTGATAAGAATACAAGCTTTGGGATCATAAAGATAGCTTAGCATGGGTGGTGGTTTGAATGAGAATGTCCCCCATAAGTTCCTAGTATTTTGTCCCCAGTTGGTGGCGCTGTTTTGGGAGGTCTTAGAAGGTGTGGCCATGCTTAAGCACATCACTGGGGCCGGGCTTAGAGAGCTCTTAAGCCTTGCCAGATCTCCAGTTGTTTTCTGCTTCCTGTGCCTGCTTCAAAATGTAATTGCTTAGCTTTCTGCTCTGGCTACCTTTGCCATCATTATGACTCTTACCATTGGAACCATAAGCTCAAACTCTTCCTTTTACAAGTTTCCTTGGTTATGGTATTTTATCACAGCAACAGGAAAGAAATTAATACAACCAGAAAAGGCACTTGCCACTAAGCCTGACAACCCAGGTTCAATCCCCAGGACCTATATGGTGAAAGAGAACTCCTGAAAGTTATCTTCTGACTTCCGCACACACCCTGTGGCACATACATATGTGCGTACACATAAAATAAATAAATAAATGTACTAATAAAAAAGAATAATAGCTTTGGCAAAAGCTTTTTTTTTTTTTTTCCAGATCCAGAATCTGCCCAGGATCTTTACATTTCCTATTTTATTTTTCAAAGAGATAGATGTACATAGTTTAAAAAGGCTAAGAGGAACAAGTGCATTGTCATATTTTAAAAGGTTTCTTGCTAATTCCTCCCCACATCTGTGTTTTACTCTCAGAGTCACTTTCTGGACTGCAGAGCAGGATGATGGGACGTGAGCCGAGCCCAGTGCATCATGGAGGAGAGGAGACTGGCGCTTGAGTTTGGGGCTTCCAGAGTGGCTGGTATACACAGGTCAGGATATTAAATAGGAAAGGTCTGCTCAGAGGAAAAAACCTCCATAATTCTACTTAAAGGTTACTTTAGATCTTTAGACAATAAAGAACAGTGTGTGGTCAAGGAAGGATTCCTGAGGCCTGCAAATAAACAGCTACTGAGGAAGTGTGACATTAGGGAGAGTCCCAATGTGAGGCAGTGCCAGAAGATGTGAGGACTATGGTCAGCCAGTGTGGAAAGACCCCCCTTAACACCCGGGGCCTGGCAGCAGTTCTGTTAGACAATCTAACTCAGCTCAGCATCAAGCCTTGGAAATATCAAGTTAATGAACCAGTAAATTAACTGCCTATTATACAAACTTTCAATGCGCAATAAAGAAAGACAACAAAACAGAATCATTGTAGCCAACACCCAGTAAAACTTTCTAGATAAGAAATAAAAAAATATGACTCCTGGGGCTGGAGAGATGCTCTTGCAGAGGACCCAGTTCAATTCCCAGCACCCACATGGCAGCTATAAACTGTCCTTAACTCCAGTTCCAGGGGAATCTGAAGCCCTCTTCTGACCTCCGTGACATTGCAGGACACGGGTGCACTCATATACAGGCAGGCAATACACTCATACACATAAAATAAAAATAATAAAAATATTTTTAAAAATATGACTCCTAAGTAGGGGAAAAATCAAGAAGCACTTAAAGGGGATCTCCAAATAATACACAGGATCGAATAAACAGACAAGGACTTTGAGTTATTATAAATACAGAGCCTTTTGTTTGCCTGTGCAGTTCTGAAGGGTGAACCTGGGACTTTGCACATGCTAGGCAAGGGCCCTACCACTGAGCTAGTCTGGTCCTTGTTTTTTTGAGACAGGGTGTCACTATGTAGCTCAGGCAGGCCTTGAACTTGCTGTGAATCTTAGGATGGCCTTGAACTCTTGATTCTCCTGACTCCATAATCATAAATACCGGGATTACACACCAGACTATAAATATATTTAAGGATTAGAAGGGAGGGACTGGAGAGATGGCTCAGTGGTTAAGAGCACTGACTGTTCTTATAGAGGACCCGGGTTCAATTCCCAGCACACACGTGGCAGATAACAACCATCTATAACTCCAGTTCAGACAGTATACTAATACACATAAAAATAATAAAATATTTTTACAAAATAATTAGAAGGGATGGAAGAGGAGGGAGCGGGCGTGAATTTGATCAAAATCCATGTGCATGTATGAAATTCTCAATAAATTATTTTTTAAAAAAAGAATTAGAGTCAGATAGAAAGAGTGAATAGTAGGAGACTATCAGGAAACAGGAAGAAGTTTTGGAAAACATAATAGACTAAGTAAAAAAAATCTGAAAGGACAGGAAGAGACTAAGTACTTCACAGACTAAGTACTTCAGAGGTAATGATTAGTAATGACGTGAACAAACGAAATGGTCCAATCTGAATAGAGGAAGGCCTAGGGTAAAAAAAATGGACAGAGTCTTAATGATTTAGGAGATAGTATCAGGTACTCTGATGGAGTACAGTTATAATCTCCAGGGGAAATAATGGCTGGAACACTCAGAACTATTGATGAAGCTCAATTTCAAGTAGGATAGACACACAGAAATATGTGGATACATGACAGACAAACTGCTGATAGTGACAATGAGTGTTTAAAAAGACAAGACAGGGCTTGAGAGACGGCTCAGCAGTTAAGAGCACCGGCTGCCCTTGCAGAGGACCCAGTTCAGTTTTTGGCACCCACATGATGGATCATAATTGACTACCTATAGCTCCAGTTCCAAAGGATCTGACACCTTCTTCTGGACTCCACAGACACCAGCCACACATATGATATATATACAAACATGCAGGCAATACACTTAAAATAAAAATAAATCTTTTTTTAAAAGATGAGGGGCTGGAGAGATGGGTCAGTGGTTAAGAACACTTTCTGCTCATGTACAGCACCTGGGTTCAGGTCCCAGCACCCACATGGTGGCTCACAACTGGCTGTAACTCCAGTTCCAGGGGATCAGATGGCCTCTTCTAGATTCCACCGACATTGCATGACATGGGTGCACTTACATACATGCAAACAAAATACTCATAAGCATAAAATAAAGATAATAAATAAAAAGATATGCTGCATAGTAGGGGATAATGGTGAAATTAAACCAGTGAGGGAAAATGTTAATCAGAATTCTGTATATTATAGAAAAGATCAGTAAAATTGACAAATCCCTGGCTAGAATGAAAAGAAGTTTAAAAAAAAAAGAAAAGAAAAGGGAGAAAATAAATTATGAAGATAAAAAAATGAAGAAGAGATATCATTACAGATCCTACAGGTATTAAAAGCACGGTTTGGTCTACTTGTCACAATAAATGCGACTACTTAGAAAAGACAGAAAATTTTCTTAAAAGACATTATGAAAGTTTAGTCAATAAGAAACAGGAAATCTGAAATAGCCCGAAATCTATGAAAGAAATTGAGTGTGATGTTTAAAACTTTCTTAGTTATTTTATCAAGGATTTAAGAAAGAAATAATACAAATTCTAAATAAACTCTTCCAAGAGACTGAAAAGCAGATAATACTTCCCAACTCATTCTATAAGGCCAATATTCTTGATACCAAATTCATAAAACACATTTCAAGCAAAAAAATTTAAAAAAAAACATGCCAATATCTGCCATGAATATCAAATATTAAATGATGTATCACAGCTGGATCTTACCTCAGGAATGAGAGGTTGGTATATTAGAAAATCAACTGATATAAGTTACTACATTAACAAAATAAAATA